>NC_087224.1:13157571-13237571 GCF_015104395.2 Macrobrachium nipponense
TATGCAACCGTGTAATGGAGTTTAGTTTTAATGTTATTTTTAAACTAAAGATACGGTTGTCATTCCAAACAATAACATTAGAATTTAATCAAGAAACGGCAAAATATTAGACTAAGCCTGGAATTATGAGAACATTAAGAATAAGGCAACCAGAAATAAAATAACAAGGAAGAAGAAAAGGGGCGTTGTCTAGCTAAGCACCTTGTAACATTGTAAGTATATATTTTGCTAGGTCCCAGAGTGGCAAATCTTGCAAGGAGAGAGAGAGAGAGAACATTATATATATAATTGTAAATTTTCTCAGCCTCAGAATTATGTGCTTTGATAATTTATCAGTAACAATTTCCTTCTTTACCTTTATAAAAGACTCTTCAACTAAAAATTTGTGATCATTTATGTATCATATCCATTTTAATGGTAATATTCAGGCAATAACGTAATCCACAGTACCAATCAGCAACATTTTGAGAAAAACTTTTATAATAATTAAAATGTCGTTTGACATCTTTAATGGAAGGATCTCTGAAGACCAATTTATTTAGATATTTTTACAGCCCGTCAATCACCTCGTACCTTTATGAATATACAGCAATTGTGGTCTTCCTGTTTATATCTTCTCTTCAAGGCTGAAGCAATTACCGTCTAATTTGTTTGCTAAGGTGCATATCTGAAGGACAGCACACCTATAGCTTATTGATAAATGTCCACACCAATCTCTAAACCTGGATATGATAACATAAACATGTATTTATGCTGTCTGTTAGAACTCATATGAACATTAATGTTTTGTATGTGTTACATAAGCAGAAATGTTTATTCATTTTAGATGACATATTTTCTTGTTAATGAAGATGAATGAACAATATTGATCATTATAATTAAATCATAGGTTTATCTGTATATTTGGAAAATCGAACACAAAGTTTTCCGTGAATTCATCGACAATTATTACTAATAAGTAAATAAATCCCTTTTATACATTCAACCAATGCGTAGTATTACATTCAAAATGCCCATATTTTTCTTTAATAATGATGATGAATGACCACGGTCGACCATACTAGTTAAATTAGATATGACATATATATTTCGTAAAATGAAAAAAAAATGTAAATTTATTATTCTAGTATTTACACACAATGAATTTATGCTTATTTATTTTTAAACAAATATTGAAGACGCGCACATATATCTTGATTAACGAAGAAGAATGAGCAGTATTGCCCATTACAATTAAACCATACAACCAATAAATAAATTATATATTTATCTGTACGTTTCAAAACGTAAAGTATTTGTTAATAGATTTATGACACTATTGTTTGATAACATTCCTGGTTCTTGATTCCTAAGCGCTCACTCCACAAACACAGTTGCGGACACACTACTACGCTGTTTGTGAGGTGCAAAGCTCTATTTCCTTAATTGTTTACTTTCTTCATTATTTAGTTTAACTTTACTTTATGTTAATTCAAAATATTTATTTCAATTAATCTCTATTATCCACCCCCCCTTTTTCGCAACAAAATTAACATTCTCTGTTGACATTCCGATCTCTATATCCTTCTTCTTCTTCTGGAGAGGCGACGCGAAATGGACCTCGCCATCTGACTCTGAGGCTCGCGATGGCTGGAGCTCGAAATTCGAAAATAAGGTCGTGTCGAAGTGCTTTTCCTGCCCGAGTGTGGCGATTTTGAAGTTACTGAACTGAAATTAATGTGATTTAATCGTAATAAGGTTCTAAAATAAGGGAAATGACGGTTTATTCTCGGGGGGGAAATGGGGTCAGGTGTTGGCTAATGATGCGGCCTGTCTTCTCTCGAAATGAACTCTTGGGTCTTAATTTCGGCCATGGGTTAAGAAATATCCAATGGGTGAAATAAATACCATAAATGGCCCAAGTTTAGAAGGTTTATGTGCCTCAGAGGTCAAAATTTGGGCTGGGCTGGGCTCGGATAGGTTTATCTCTAAGGGGGCGGTTCTTGTCAGTAGGCTACTCACCATGACGCCCCATATCTCAATTATTCGCTACAGTAACCTATTTTATAACATATCATGGCATTTAACCTTATCTAATTACCAAGAATCTATTATTTACGTTTTTATAGCAATAATGATAACCTTCAAGCCAGCAAGGATAAGGCCAAAGCAGTGGTTAGGTTAGGTTAAGTAATAGTAATATTAGGTAGGTTAACTAGTCTTCTTTCCTCTTACCAAGAACGTTTTAATTCAATAATAATTTATAGTACAGTCTTTATCTGTAATCGCTATGACTGCTACCGTAATGCACACCTCACGTGCCCTTACCACGTCCCAAGGCTAATCTAGCCTCTTTATTATACACCATATAAACTTTGATATCATAGCCATATTTTACATTGTTCTTGTCACTTGGTACGGTGTACTTTTTTGATGTAGGTCCCATGATATAGCTGATGTAAATCACCTTGTTTAACTTTCCTTGAGTCCCTGCTCAATGGGAAGGTTACATGGTAATACTATGTATTTTATTTATGTTGCATCTAGTTGTTCCAGCACTGTCTCAGTTTCTCTGTATCTTTCGTAGTTTGCGTGAGCCCAACCTATCCAGCAGGGTTTGAACATTAGATATTGCGGTATATATTTTTTTACTGCAATAATGCTGGGAAGTACAACTGCAAAGTACCCTAGGGTGTAAAGCTTTAGACAGCTAGCCTCGTCACTAAAATGAGATTGAGTTTGGATTGCTAAAGTTTATATGAACCCAAAGATGAGGTGAATTATGCTTTAGGCTTTGATTTAATTTGGCCTGTAATGTTATAACATGGTGTAATGTTTTTGTATGGTGCATCTGAAAATTATAAGTTATTTTCAAGTTAATAACTGTCTTTCATGAAGAAATGTTCAAAAGGAGATGTTATTTTATGGTAAAATATCTCTGAAATAAAGATAGGTATAGGTTTATTTTTGAAGGAAACCTTCACTTATAGTATGTGTTGAATTTTTGCAAAATGTGATTTATTTATTGTGAGCTATCTGGCATGACAGCCACGAGGGTTACTGCTGCTGCTGTCAAAGGCCATGAGTATCTCATGTCTTGCTGGTTTTGTTACTGCAAGTCTCACATTTGTTATCATGTTTTGTCAATTCTCCTGATAATAAGTGTTTGTGGTTTCAGATGGCATTAGTAATCAATCGGAACTTGGTACGGTGTACTTTTTTAATGTAGGTCCCATGATATAGCTGATGTAAATCACCTTGTTTAGCTTTCCTTGAGTCCCTGCTTAACGGGAAGGTTACTTGCATACTATGATTTCAGTGATGTTGATGAGTATGGTTTTGAGAGGCCCCAAGACTTCGACTACCAGACTTATGAAGACTTCATGTCCAGGTACTTAACAGTCCTTGCTCGCAGAGCTCGGAAATGGTCTCATTTGCTCGGAGCCAAAGAAACTGTCGGCCGGGGAATAAAAGTGAAGCGATATGTAAGGAAAGGCATTCCAATGAAGCATCGTGGAAAGGTAAGAATTTCTAAGTTGTGAATTATTTACGGCTAGTTAATTAAAAGACTCTTCACCAGAGTTACTGTAGTAATGAAAGAATGTTTGTAATTATGTACAGTATTTTACTTAGTGTGTTGTACTAGTTACTGGACATATATTGATTTATAATGCTACATTGTATTTATGTTATTTTTGAATAATTGATTGCTTACCTGTCAGGATGTAAATGCTTGTCAGTAAACTCATCTTGTCTTTTATTAAAAGTACCATCTAAACAAGAGCATTTTTAATGATCTTTATTGTCCACTTCAAGCTTAGTCATATAAATTTAGGGCTTGTAAGTTTAAAAAACCTTAATTTCAACAACATTCATCCATTAAAACCAGTATGGATGCATGTTTGTCTCTTGAGTGTACCAGAATTTTCGTGGGTGACTTTTAAAGTGGTGACTGATGAGGAAACATTTTCGTACAGATTTGGATGGAGGTCAGCGGAGGGAAGCACAAGAAAGAGAGTCATAGTGGATATTACAAGAAGTTGCTTGAGGGACCTTACAATGAAGAATTGGTCGATTCAATAAAAATAGACGTTCCTCGAACATTCCCAGATAACATCTACTTCCGGGATTACAAGGAAGGAAAATTAGCAGACCTCTTTAATGTTTTGATTGCCTTTTCTCATCATAACAAAACTGTTGGATATTGTCAGGTATGTGAAGTTTTGATTCTTCCTGATTGCGCTTAAGTTGTGAAGTGGATAGGCACTGTGAAAATCACTTGCTATTCCTCTGATGAGAGAGGATCACTTTTTGAGAAATTTAATTATTCATCTTGTGACAATAAGATTACTTTCAAAATCTTCCCATAGGGTTTGAACTACATTGCTGGGCTACTACTAATTGTCACCAAAGATGAGGAAAACACCTTTTGGCTTCTTGACGCGCTAGTGACCGACCTTTTACCACAGTACTACACTTCTGACATGATTGGAGTTCTGACAGACATCAGAGTCCTAGAGGCACTTGTTAAGTAAGTAATCTGATTCTGAGCCGTTCCTCTATGTGCTTATGATAGACCAAAAATAAGTTGAGTGATTTCCTTATGCCTAAATTGTAGATAGAATGGGCTACCATTCTTCTGGTATGTATTGTCCAAGACACATACTATGGTGCTTTCATTCTGCATATTTATATAGTGGCCAAGCATGTTGGATCTTGTTGGATTAAGGCAAGTCTAAACATGGACGTTATTCATAGCGGAGAAAGATTATAAGTTTATACATTTTTGCTTAATATACAGAAGTTGAAAACTAGTTCAGTGAAACTTTAAATTCACGCCACAAAGCTTTCTTATTGCTCACTCAAAGGATTTATTGATAAATGAGGTAAAAATAGATCACAAAAGGCGGGAAGAAATTACCATCAACAGCGTGCCATGCAAAGCATGAGGCAAAACATATCCTTTTATGGTTATTCCAGACATGGAAATCAAGCAGATGTAAGGCAGTGAATCCCGATGAAATATATCTTTGCAAATTTTTTTACATACAAGACTCTTGTTCTTGATGCACATGATAATCCTTAAGCAAAAGTAATTATGCTCCTGGTAAGGAATTTGGCACATACAAAGTACTACATCTGTCACGGTGGGCCAGAGTTCATCAGATAAAAACTATACCCTATTAATGATAATAACAGAGTTCATCATGACTTATGCAACCTGAATTGACCTACTTATCAAGACTTACATATATTGATTAAGGTGGTATATAGTGCAAAGATTTGCTTTGTTCCTTCCCGTTGCAATATTCAACATTTTTTTCTCTCATTACTTTTTTATTTGTAGTCTTGTCATTTTCATGTGCTTCCTTGAATGTGTTGAAGCTGAATGTTATTTTTTAAATTAAGCTTTAACGTTATATTTTAGTACTTGTGTTGAATGTGGTTTCTGAATTAATGTTTCTTTATGTTTCATGGCTGTAAGTTATTATGTAGTTGTTGTTCTGATAACACTAGATAATTTAAATAACATCCAGCTTAGGTGTGAGTTACTCATCTCATTTATTTCTCTCCCTCTGCGAGTGTTATATTTTCCTGTTTTCATTGGCTCAGTAAATACTCAGTCAAGAAAGTAGTAAATATGAAAGTAGTAGGATGAAGACCAGTGCAGCATAAAGGCCCAGAGAAACAAGAAGTTACTGATCAGACTTCAAAAGTTATATAAATTTATTTTTAGTAATTTTTTAGGTTTTGAAATCTAGATTGATACAGTATTCTGTTTATGCAGTTGTGAATTTGAATATAAAAGTACTTTAATTGGTTTGTCACAGAGAGCGAGCACCTTTGGTTTGGCGTCATGTTGATCACTATGGATTGACCTGGGACCTCCTCACGACAAAATGGTTCATATGTCTTTTTGCCGAGGTTTTGCCGATAGAGGTAAGTTACTGTTGACTGAAAGTTGTAATGTATTTTGATCTGCATTTCTCTTGATACACCTGTTATCTCATGGTTTAAGTTAATTATGCAGTAGTTCCTCCAAGAATACAAGCCAGAGTCTTTTATATAGGAATATTCCTGAGATGAATTGGGCATGGTTGCTGAAGCTTGGTGACAAGGGGATTAATTGATTGCAAGTAGGCAAGTGCCAGTGTTGGTAAAACATTAATTCTTTGGCTGTCATCAAGTCATGTCCATCCAGTTCCACTGTAGGCCAGGCTTACAAGGCATGCCAGAGTTTCAGAACATCAAGTGTTTCTCAAGGTTAGGTAACAGTGCCAATCAATTCCTGGGAGTTGATTCACCCACTGAAGGATTTCGGAACAAACATCAGATTTTTAAGATAATTTGTATTTTTCATAGATACAAACAAGAACCTCTTATCATTGCATAGGCAATGGTGCTGAAGTGAAGTGATGGGTTACTGATAGGTGAGTGGGCAGTTTCCTGCCTATCACCTACTTGCCACCAATTAACCACACGTTAGTAAGCTTCAGCAACTTTTTCTAGATCATGCTGTCGAGACTTTTATATACAGGAAACCCCCCTGGATTCAATTCGCAGGCTTGCGATTCACGAACTTCTCTTTGGAACATATATAGACATTATTTGTGGAAAATTCACCTATTCGCAGTGTTTTTGACTGAGAAATTTCCTCTTAATTACTATATTTTCATGTTAAGTTTTATGACTAAATGCACTTTTTTGTGATAAAACTATTAAAATACTTTAGCATAACCATTTTCAGAGGGTTCTTTGTATTTGAACTACCAAAATAGGCAGTCGAACCATTTTTGAGGGGTTTTAAGTATTATGTCTTTTAGGGTGGTAGAAAACTTGTCTTGTATCTGCAGTGTCTGCAATTTCATCCAGGCTTACCCTCACCAGTTAATCCATCCGTGAATAGACACCAATGTCAATTGGGAGTCAAAGACTGGGCGTAAAGAAACTGGCCACTTTATTATATTATCCTTTGGCCTATTGTACATGTCAGTCTAGATGACACATCCCTTTTCTTTGTTCTTTAGTGTCAGCAAGTTACTTTATGAATTATGTATGGACCTTGTTCACACAGTGCTATTGTTTTGGGAAATTGAAAAAATGTAAATTTTAGTGTAATGTACGTCAGTATTTGCTGTAAACATAAATTCACATTAGTTCGCAGTAACTTAGCATTTATATTCATATTTACCAATTTAAGTGCAGTACTCATATCCTTGGTTTATATCGAAGTTGTTTTCTTTTTTAATTTTCAGACAGTATTAAGGATTTGGGATTGCTTGTTCTACGAAGGAAATAAGGTCCTCATGCGTGTTGCAATCACGCTGGTGTTGACCAATGAGCAGAAGATTCTGATGGCTCAAGATTTTGGGGACATTGTCGAATGCTTTAAGAAGATAACCAATGATACAAATGCAATTGACTGCCATGTCTTTATGGAGGTAGGAAACTATGTACATAGGTCTAAGTGATGGATTTAAACATCAGCCTGGGAGACTGATAACTGATTTCTTTAGGTAGATTCCGTTCAACCAAAGACTCGACTGAGCTTTCACTCTTTCTTTTTCTTCACTCATTACCATCAGTAACTCCTCACTTTTTCTCGGGTTAACCTTTATACTGTAGTGTATTAATTGTCTGAAAGTTTTTATACCCATAATTCTTTGTTTATAATTCATGATTGTATAGCTCATATTGAGATTTATGTAGATTCTGGTTATGAATTTATTGTTACAGTAAAATCAATTGAATTCAGTGTATTCTTTTTCTTCCAATCAAAAGATAGGCTTGAAGTCTTCAGATAATGGAAACTCTATGCTTATTGTAAACTGTATGATGTCAGGTTGCAAAGTATTGATATAGCTTTCTTGTGATTTCGCAGAAAGTGTACAAAGTCTCAGGATCTTTTCCCCGCGCTCGACTGACCAAGTTACGACAGGAGAAAGAGACAGAGGTTGCACAGGGAATGAAAAAAGCGTAGAAACAAAGTCCTGAGGATGATACATGACGAAGGTTCCAGTGATTGTCTAACTCAGGTTGTTTATAACATTCTTTTTCACGTAGTATAACCGATTCATGTATCACTTGATCTGTGTTTTTGTAGTTTTTTAATGAACTGAGATGGTGACATTCATTTCAACATTTTAACTTTGTCTAAAACTTTTTTATTACATGTGCATGAGTGTGTGCAAATGAGCTCTGTATGTTGTATGTACACAATTACTGTATGAGTAATTATACAAACACAAAAATGCACTTAGACCTTTGAATATTTAATTTTTATGGTGTCTTTCGTTAGGTTTACCTTTGATATCTCAGAATTAAAAGTAAACAGGTTACTTTAGCTTCTTTGTCATCTTTTCGAAAATTCAAACTGGAAAAATGCAATACTGTACTGTATTTTGGGCATTGTTTTTTACGACGTTAATCATCACTATTTTAACCGATTTATTTAAGTTCTGAGGAGTTGAAGGTGATTTCAGATCTCATTATGTTGTATTGTGTACATTGTTACACAATGTGAGGTTAATTTTATTCGCACATTTACGGTTATAATAGACGGACTGGATATCACGATATTGGGAAGTTTATATCACTCTTCCTTTTTTCTGTCTATAGATAGTCAAATTATGTCTGCTGTTATTAAATTGCTGTACCTTAATGATTTATCTTCTACGGAAGACAATTAGTTTTAATTTTTTCCTGAAGTAATTTCCCTGAAAAAATTTATAAGGGACTTCATCAGTACTTTGAAAGAGGACAGTCGGTATGGTTCCAGTTTCAAGTTTAACTTGCAGTTCATTTAACTTTGGCTGTGTCAAGTTATTTGTACATCCTCTCTTCCATCTGCATTTGTCGTAAATATTTTTTTGATAATCTGTTCCTGGATGCATTTCCCTTCACACTCCTGTTTTTACAGGGTGATTTGGTGCTAACTTTGCTGTTGCCATGTTGGGCTTTTTGCTCTTTTTTTAGCTGAAAACAGTCATTATTGATTCAGCTCTGTAATGTAAGGGGAATCTTAACTGTTGTGACATGATGGTTTGATCTGTGGTTGCACCTTGAAGCTGTTAGTTTTTAAGAGCAACCATGACCTTTCATCTTTGTCGTCTTCGTCAGGTTCTCTGTCCAGTACCAGCTCCTGGAGACACTCCATAATTTTCATTGCTGCATTGCAAACTAGTTGACAGCTTTGCCAACAGTTCATCAGGTATTCTTCTCCAGAGGACTAGCTGTAACAGGGCAAAATATGCAATCTGTTTACATGGTGGAATTGCCATTTGTGGAAGAGATCAGGATTGGCTCTTGGACTGATCCTGACATGAGTACGACCGAAGACCCTTGTTGACTTCCTTAGCCACCACTACATTGCATGAAGATATATGGGGATATCAAATCAGTGTGATTCATAATCAGCTCCTTTGAGGATATAGGAAGAAACCAGGAGATTGCCTGGTATTCATGTGAGTGCATCATCTTTAGGGTATTTCATCAGTTAAGAGAGCTATCCAAGGAGCTTTTGCTACTGTTGCGATCAGTCATTTCAGAGGTACAGAACTTCGTAAATCCTTACAAGCCTTCTGAAAGAATGTATAGTTGAACCAGTGTGTGTAGGGGTAGGTTTGCACACAACAACCTGACAGCCATAGATTATTAGTCATCATTTCAGTATATGTTTGTACTAGGTACATAATTACAGTTTGACTCTCCTGATTTTCTTGTGGATATTTTTTATCTATTTTCTTGGGCAGTTACTGAAATTACAGTGCTTGTAGACACTGCATCTAGAATTTAATTACAGTACTTCCTCCAAGAAGTTGACTAATATTTGGTCTACTTACATGATGTAACAGTTTATAGTGTTACACTAGATAGTCCCAGTCTTGCTTGTATCATGCAGAAAATGCATGAATTGTGGGCCAGGTAACCCAGTTATTAGAGGTTAATTTCCTAATCCAATGTGAAAAGTTTAGCACTAAGGATTAAAACGAAAAGCTATGAAAATTCAAGAAGTTGCTCTCTGCCGCAAAACAATTGAGAAACATCTTAATTTGAAAAGTATTAGGCAGCTAGTTCAGGATTTTTAGTGTTAGAAAACATTCAGTGACCTCAAGAATATATTAGATGCTCTGTACAAGAATGAACTTGAAGTATCTTGTTTAAGTGTCAGTAAAGTTACAGGACTAAGTATTAGTCCTACATGTAATTGTCATAAGAGATAGCATTACCTTATATTTCATTATACAGGGTATTGATTTTATGTAAACTGGCTTCACTTTAATGAAACATGACATTGGCACCTGGTGGTAAGTAGATCATCGGACTTTACAGGGATTTTGAAGATTACAGATTACAGATGACCAACAGAAGCAGCTTAATTTGAGAGATTCCCATTAGTGAGAAATATTTATGTTCATTTTGCCATGATTTTCGTAGTAAGGCTGTGATGTTTAAACGATCCTTTATTTGGATTAGCTTGGCCAAATATTCTTCTTTTCCACTTTGTTTTGTCTACTGGTATGGGTTAGAATATAATTGCTTTGGTGTGAAAGCAGGAGTTCTGGAGAGTGAAGTGGGCTTTGGATACCCTCCCCTCTCCTTCTCACCCTTCACCTTGTTTCTGAGGGTTTGTAAGTCTTCTTGTTTGCCTTTACCAGACTTTGGAACCAAGAGACCACCTCCATCATTCCCTTTTCCTCTCCACTTCTCCCTTATCTACTATTTTAGCATTCCTGATAATTGAAGGTAAGGTGTTTGATTGACAAAACCATTCCTTTCTGTGGTAAACTATTGTTTAATGGTAAACTATTGTTTAATAATTGTGTTTCAATTGTGTTTTTAATCAGACTGTAAGGTAACATGCTCCTACTGCCGTAACCTGTGAACGACCAGAGTCAGTGAGATCGCAGTATAATCTTGAACTTTGTATTTTACCGAACGCATTCTCGGTAACAAGGATTTTCCATTAGTATTTTTCATAATGTATAATGAAAGGCCACATGTGGCAAGAATGCCTTATAAAATACAATACTGTACATGTGCTGAACATATGTACCTTTCAATGTACATAATACTGTATATTATACAGTAATTTGTCTACTGTATTTAAGAATCCTTCTCTTAATTCTGAAACTGTATCAATCAATTCTGTAATCTCAACTGTTATAAATTTGGTGCATTTTTTACGATTTGAAAAATTTTACAGTGAATGTTTATTTAGAAACCATTCTCTTTACCCTGTAAGCAATTTTAACTACTATTACTCTTATATTCTGTACTTTTTATGCATTCTTGTGATAAGGGAAACTTTGCATAGTTAGGTTTGTAAAACTATTGCATCAACATAAAGCTGATTTAGAATGAAAACTGTGAGTCCACTGTATTTTATTTGCAGGATGTACCAGTTTAACTGATCAGATGGGATGTGTATTTTTTGTTGTAGTTTTATGCTCTGAGTTACTTAAAACAATACTGTACCTTGAATAGCAGTACATTCCTATTTCATTGGCCTCAGCATGCATGTTCCCATTGTGGTATTTGAACAGTGGGCCCTTGGGTGACATACATACTTAACCACTGAACTTTCATGAGGTCAGTTACAATCAATTAGACTTGAGCTTTATGGCAGCCATTTATTTTTAGTCTTTTAATGTTTTAGTTCTGAACACACTTTAGAAAAGTTTTTTTTTTATGCATATTTATTTGACTAGTCAATCGGGAATTGCTACATTACTTTGCTCCAATTCTTAAGAAAGAATTTTATCTGGCTGACCCCTATGAGGGTGTTAAAAGGTGATTCGGTGGTTGCAATTAGGTACCTTTAGAATTTTCCTTAGTGAACTACAGCTGCTTGTTAGAACAGAGTAGCTACAACTAAGGTATGTTTATCTGTTTAAACTTGAGTCTTTAATAACCCAGAAAAGTGTTTACTGATAATTGTGAAGTTTATGAAATTTTAATTGGCATGCATTTACTAGGATTAGTTTCATGAGGAACTTAGTTGAAGTATATATTATAAAAGTAATATTTTTAGTGGTTGAAACCTTGTTGTCATTATTCTCAGTGTTGATGGTTTCTGAATGTAAGTTCAGTGTTTTAAACTGATAGAGAACTTAATATTACAGTATTTTAAATGTTGTTTTACCAACCATGCAGCATTGTCAAAGCTATGATTATGGTACTAATTGTGAAGTGTAGTGAGGATGAGGTACCATGGAATATAGAGAGCAATCCGACACTCACTTCAGTATCTTTCTTTTCGCTATTCTTTCCGTGCTTGTGTGATGTCGGTGAGAATCTTTTTCCTGTCCATGTTGATAGGTAGGAAATCCTAAAGTAACTTTGAGGGATTCCTAAAGGGAGAATAGTGCATTGTAAGGACACATGATTAGTCAATTTGACTAATCATGACAGGATAGCGCTGCTACTTTTTTGCAGAGAGCAGGTTGGACACTGTTGCTACGCATTATAGTATTTGGTCTTGGACGCTCCTGTTGCATCAGAATCTGATTTGAAGACTGCTGTTTACCACACAGGATTTTAGGGTTTGGACAATGACCTCATGCATCTGAAATTATACAAACAACCATGATCTTCAGCTGAGTCATCTTCATTTGGTTATTTCAGAGGCTCTCCAAACTACCTCATACACCAGTAGTTTCTTTGGTTCAGACGCTATTCATGTCCAAATTGCAGACACCAGTCATTAAGGGACTCCAGCTAAAATTGAGTATGTCATCTTTTGAAAGGCAGTTGTCTGAATTATCTTTCATTTATGCCATTGTCAATCATTTCCTTTGTTTTCCCTAATGGTCTTCATTCTATTTCTTTCATGCCTGTTGTTTTATGAATTGACTGCTTTAAGTTCCATCTCATTACATGCCCAGGCCATCTCAGTCCGTGAGTTCTCTTGTCTATTTTCCCATTGCTGGATAGTTGATATTTCCACTGCTTTCTTCAAACACCATTATCTGGAAAACCAGTTATTAGGCTTCCACTTCAGTGTACTGTTAGGAATGAGAAAGGAGATTGCTCTTAAAATCCATAGTAGCTCATCCTTACTCAGTACCCTACTACTTTTTGTTAATACATATCTTCATTTTATACCTGCAACAGTTAAGCAGGTAAAAGCTTATTAAAATTTTAGGTTGTATGTAAGAAATTGTTGGGTTTTTTGACATATTTTAAATGTTATGGTTATTGCAGTAAAAAAGCAGTTTTGGAAAGTGCTTATGGATAATAACATTTTAGAAAATTATGTGTAAGTTTGTTCCTCAAATTTGTGATAGTATTTAAACTTTACTATAATTCCCTAGAGTAAAAAAAAGGCCATTATAATTATCCACTTGAACCTTAGAACATACCTTAAAATAATTCCATTGTTCCTTGTTTGGGTATGTTATAAAATTCCATTGTTAATGTTAAGGATATGTAAAGTTTATGCGTATTTCAAATGTGTATCGAAGATTTGTCTTATGGAGTACTGTTCTCTGTTGTGTGTGGGTGATGGAAATCAAGTGCTGTTTGTAGTATAAGGATGATTATCTCCTTCATAACGGGAAACTTGCCTTTCCTCGGCATCTTAGGTTTTGTGGAATGTATAGATAAGATTTATTTTAAAGACTGTGATATGTAAAAACTTCTGTTGTGTATGTTGTTTTTTACATTATACTTGGTACTTAGATTAAATTATGTGACAATATCAGGATAGTGGTTTTAATCTGTATCCAACTTGAAATGACTCCCATACTGTATGTGGATAATTTTTTGATAAAAATAACATTAAAGAAGCAGAGGTTATCAGTATAGTTTCATATTTGAAGAAAGTACTGACAAACCAAGATGATTTGTTTTGACAGAAAAAACCATTGTACTAAATGTAGACCATTTGGATTCACAATAAAATAGCAAGCAAGTGTGATGGAGCCCTTCCCTGTGCAAGAAATATGTTGAATTACTTTTATGTACATATACTGATCACTGAATTACTTAGCAAGCTGAAGCGGGGAAAGAAAATATTCAGGGAAATTTTGTGTGTATCTGATTACATATTGAGAACCACCTCAAACCTCACAGAGAAAGAGCAAGTCTGGAATAGACAGACAGATTGTCTGTGCATGGAGTCAAGACAAAAGCAGCCAAGATGGTAAAGAGAAAACGCGTGCCAAATTCAAAGATCACAGAGATCATTCATGTCTTTCAAGGGATGAGTGGAAGAAAATTATCCCTAAGGCTACAGAGGAATCAAGTGAACTGGCATTGAGTGTCATAGAGGAGCCTGTGCCATGCAAGACTGCAAAGAAAATGTTTGCATTTTTCTGCAAAGGAAGAAAACACCAAAGCTTCCCCTAACTGCTACCTAAAACTGCTGGACAAAAGCTGGATTTCCTGGGTCATTCAGCAAGCAGCCAGGCTATCATCAGAGGCGAGGGTTCTCGGCCATTCCGTTGAGGCGTGAGAGATGTGTATTTCTGGTGATAGAAGTTCACTCTCGACGTGGTTCGGAAGTCACGTAAAGCCGTTGGTGTCCCGTTGCTGAATAACCGCTGGTTCCATGCAACGTAAAAACACCATGCAAACAAAATAAACAATCAGAGGCGAGGGAGGCTCATGGTGGTGCCGTACCTGTAGAATTGCCTCTTTAAAATCTAGAGAGATTAGAAAGAGTTAAGGTTTATGATAGTGTTGTAAAGGGAGCGGTATCATGCAGTGTCCTAGGCTCCGTACTTAGAATCCTCCTTCGGGTCAGCACCAAATGAAAAGAAGAGAGAGAATTATTTAAGTGCTAAGATTCGTCTCGGAAAGGAATTAAAGGTTTCTAGCTTGCAACCAGGACATTTCATCCTGTATAAAAAAGGCTCTGGTTTCTGTTCTCATAGGAACAAAGTATTCTTTAATCCTCAAACTAAATTTGAGACGGAAAAGGGCTCATGACATCTTGTACTGCTAGGTTTGTGGCCTTATGAAGCCTGGGACAAGGAAAGACACTGAAGACTAGCAACTTACATGTGTACTTCAATAGGATCTTAGGAGCTTGGTAACTGCAAGAAGAAGGAAGAAGTTAAGAATAAGCTTTCTTTAAGTATATAAGTAATTGAGGAGTCTCCCTACTGTTATAAACAAACCAAAAAGACCATTAACTTACTCAGCAGCGTTTGAGAGAATGTAATAGAAAGCTGTTTTCTTCTTTTCAGCTTCCTACTTGTGGTTGCTGGATGAAATTTTGTGTAAATCGATATTTTTCCAGCCAAGCAAGCCTAAGCCTCTCTCTCCACTGGGTCTATATGTAGAGTGAATCTACCATGTTATCTTGACCCACTATTATATGATCGTCCTCTTTGATGGTATGGGTATACACAAGTAACAAGTATATTTTAATATCCGATAATAGATAACAATGATCAAAACCCAAATGGTAATTAAATAATACTGTATAATTATAACCTCATAAAGCTACATAGTTACTAAACAGAGATGAAATGGAGAAAATTAGTAAATAAAGTAAAAGAGAAAGATATCATTACATGAAATTTCTTGAATGCGCCCCTAGTAAGGGAACTCATGCTTAAGAATACAGAAGATAGCCGTGATATACTGGCTATGCCACAACCCAGTGATTGAGAACAATGGCTTTAAAAGAGCACCAACCAGCTACCTTTAATATAAAAAAAGTGGAAGTCCAGCCCTCTTCAACTTTGACATGGCAAATACATCATACTGCTAAGATAAAGTGTTTCACATTTGCAGTATGAGTAAAAGATATCTGATTAAGTTTAAAGGAAGACTTGGGAAGTGGAATATCCTGCTGTGGCAGAGGGCAAAGTCGTAAGCAGGGCAAAATACTTCCTGTTACTTTGGGGATACTGGGCTATGAAGCAGGTAGTACTAAGAGAGCAGTACTAAGAGAATCTTAGCAGTATAGATGTAGTAAAAAGTGATTGCAAGAAAACTTATGATGTGTATATCAGAATAGTACTACAGATTTCACATGGAGGTGGAGCGGGCATCGACAAAACAAATGACTGTAGCATACAGAGGGAAGTTCTTGTTACGTAGAGAGCAACAGTGGAGAGATACAGTGCCCTGTGGCTGGGAATGACCAAGATCTCAGAGGTGATTTTGATCTGTGGTAAGAAGTGACGAGGAAAAAAAAAGTCAAAATAGCAGTAGGTATATGAATAGTAATAGAAAGAAAAACGCTAATGGCAGGTTTGTCACGTTGCCATTTCAACTGAATCTGAGTTCTGACACAGCAGAACCAGAGGAATTCATTTCTGGTGATTGGAAATTCATTTCTCGATATAATGTGGTTCAGATCCCACAAAGTAGGTCCCGTTGCTAAGTAGCCAGTTAGTTCCTCGAAGACCGTGGGACTAGCAAATATATATATCAAAATATGTTTATGAAACTGAAAACCTTTCCGAAAAGAAAGGAAATACAGAGAGAGGGAGAGAGCGCCAGAGCTTCTTTGGTCTAGCTGTTCATCCAATTTAAGATTAAGTGCGTTGCCGATCTTGGCAAACTAAACCACTGAATTTCTCTCCATCTTTGAACTTACAAATCATACGTTCTCGGCGAATATCTCTCTCTCTCTCTCTCTCTCTCTCTCTCTCTCTCTCTCTCTCTCTCTCTCTCTCTGTATACTTAACGTAAAAGATGCTCTCTCTCTCTCTCTCTCTCTCTCTCTCTCTCTCTCTCTCTCTCTCTCTCTCTCTCTCTTATAATTTACCCTTTCCGACATCAACAACACAAACAATGCTTGCCGCAACTCGAAACCAGTGACAGTCCTATGACAGCGTAAGCTCTCTCTCTCTCTCTCTCTCTCTCTCTCTCTCTCTCTCTCTCTCTCTCTCTCTCTCTCCCACACACACACACACACATACACACCGTCTATCAGTATTCCCCAAGTTCCCTCGTCCAAACAGCGGATCAACTTCACATAAACTTTTAATTACTGTCTTGACATTTCATTTCCAATCGACATCGTAGCCGGGGACGGAGTCAAGTGAGGTTCTCTGGCTCCGCTGCTGCTAGTCCTAGTTAGTACTAGCTATAGCTTTCTTTGTGTGTGTGTGTGTGTGTGGAGAGAGAGAGAGAGAGAGAGAGAGAGAGAGAGAGAGAGAGAGAGAGAGAGAGAGAGAGAGAGAGAGGATTTAACGTGCTAAAACTGAAACTGAGTACAAAGTTATGAGAGAAAGAAAAGACTGGACGTGAAGTATTATATTCCTTGACGAAACGTGTTATACTTTGTAAAGAACGAGAGAGAAGAGAGACGGAGGAAAGAGAAGAGAGAGAGGAGGACGGAACGAGAGAGAGAGAGAGAGAGAGAGAGAGACTTAACATGCTAAAACTGAGAGAAAATGAGTACAAAGTTACGAGAGAAATGTACTAGTACCTAGGTCTATTCATTGAGAACGTGTACTTTGTAAACTTACGAGAGAGAGAGAGAGAGAGAGAGAGAGAGAGAGAGAGAGAGAGAGAGAGAGAGAGAGAGAGAGAGTTCTTAAATTTTCTCTCTCCGTCTCTTTTACTAAAGTTAGATTAATTTGTTCTTGCTTAATCATCTCGACAAGTTCAAAGCCTTTACGAAAAAAGTTCCTTAAACAGTGTTAAACAAAGTTATACAAAAAAGAAGAAGAAGAAGAAGGAGAAGAAGAAGAAGAAGAATTGAGTTTTGGGTCGCCGGGTTTAGTTAAGACAGACAGACAAACAGACAGACAGACTGATGTTACCTCAGACCAACATTACGACTCATTATCAAATGAATTTTAGGCCTAAATTAGCTCTTGATTGTAATTTTCAGTTGCATATTACTGTCTTACTACTATTTCCACGGCTCCATCGAGTGCTATCCCTCATGGCGTGCGTGGCATTTAAGCTCTTCTACATTTACTCTCCATCAGTGACAAGGCTCTTTTTCCAGAGACGGTGGTCCTGGAAATTAAAATCCTGGAACATAGCTATCCTTTGCCAGTCATTTATGACATACTTTATGCTGTTCCACCTCTTCCTCCTTCGGGTAGCCATAATCAGTGGGTGGAAACATCTATCGTCCAGGAGATTCCACGTGGGGTGGGGGTAGGGTAGGGGTGGGGGTTGGGGGGGCTTAAGGTCCTTCTCACCGAGGATTATAGGAACCCTCTGCCACGTCTCGAAATCCCACGGGCCGCTCCAAGTGGACTGACGGCTGCTGCTGATTCACCTGGGGCCTTTTTTCGGATGTTTTTGTGGGATCCTCCGAAGTGTGTGTGTGTGTGTGTGTGTGTGTGTGTGTGCAAACTTTCAATTGTTTGTCTCTTTGTCTGTATGTTACGTTACGTATGTGTGTATGCTTGCGTGTATAAGTATGAGACTATTCTTACGTATGCGTCTATACACACGTGAAAACATGAAACTTCCATTCTATCTACCTAATACATTCATGTATACGCAAATATCTTTTCGTATGGATTCATTCCCCTATCTGCCGTTAATACACAGATGTATACACATGCGTACGTGTTTATATACATTGTATGTAGACTGTGTTTAAATATTTTTTCTCTCTCTCGAAGGGCAGATCAGTCTGCATTCACACATTTGTAGGTCTACACACACACACACACACACACACATACAGAGAGAGAGAGAGAGAGAGAGAGAGAGAGAGAGAGAGAGAGAGAGAGAGAGGGGAATAATGGTATTTATTCGTTTCCTCTCTCGTTTTAGTACATCGAAGGTATATTCTAAATTGGTACTTTGATAAATGCCATTGCGTCTAAAAAGAAAAATTATCAGCCGGTTTATAGACGGCCATTAAGTGCTGATACGTTTATTAAACGCCCACCAAGAGTTTTGTGAATCAAATAGGTAAAGGCGCCATGAAATGAGATGTAAGGAAGGTCCAAATGTAATAATTATGACGTAACGAACGAAACTGACGAGCCAGATGACGTAATCACAGCTTCGTCACACTTTCGTATTTCGTATCTCTCGAAGCTCCCAAGGGAAGAAGAAGAGGTAGGAGGAGGAAGAGGAAGAAGAAGAAGAAGAAGAGGAGGAGGAGGAGGAGGGGGAGGAGGAGGCATCAGCAGCAAATCCAAAAGAAAAATACAAGGGAGAGCTGACCCGAGGTGTCCCTTTACTTGGAAAAACATTTTTCCCCTCGGCGGAGACTTCGTTTCTTATCGGAGACAGCCACCATGTTTGTCAATGGGGTTTTCTCTAAGGCGAAGTCCGGCTGCCGAGAGGACCTCGTCATCCATCCATGAGTTCGATAGAAGAAGAAGAAAAAAAAGAAAAAGATGAACTTCACTCAACTCAAAGGGGTTTCGTATTTTCGACACCGATGTGTCGTCCCTCGCTCTCTGCTTTTCTTCTTTTCTGTCACTTGTAGGCCTAGCTTTTGCGCCGGTGATAAGGCCACACACTCACTCACACACACACTTACACTACACTTACACACACACACACACACACACACACACATATATATTATATATATATATATATATATATATATATATATACATATATATATATATATATATATATATATATATATATATATATATATATTCCAAATAGTGAAATTTATACCTATTTGGTTGACTAATGAGACTAGACCAAGTTGGAGACCGGTATCGGAATTGCAATCTTGTCCCAAAATGCCAATCCTGATTTCGTTCCGTCCACTGGACGGTGGTTCGATCCCATGAGGGGGACGAAATTATTATCAACTAAAAAATTCCCCTTCGGTACATATATGAAAATATATTCAATTCCGATTGTATAGAGCGGATTAGATATTAAAGGACATTTGTAGCTCGAATTATATATATATATATATATATATATATATATATATAGTATGTATGTATGTGATAAAGAGATTCGAAGCAGAACATGCTTCGCTAGTGTTCTCAACACAAAGTATGGTTTCTTATCAAGACCAAACTGCTATACTAGACTGTATTCCTAAAAAAAAGAAAGTAGCTTTAGGTAATCTTTTTAGTTTTTTTGTAATCCTGCAAAAACGCATCTTTCTAGACATTCAATTAACAATACTTCACAAACTGCCTGGTTGCCTGACCCGTCCTCAATTGCCAAAAAATGGCCGTATCCACTCGATCTAGCCCCGAGTTCCTAATCGGAAGACGAGTGAAGAAGAAGAACCATTGGCAAATGTAAACAATCGGATTGAAGTCGTTTACCCAGCAACGACTATCGTTTTTAATATTAATAATATTATACCTTATATGGGCTGCTCGGGGCATATTTCGGATGGTACTCGTGCCCACGGCCTGTGCCCAACCAACGGGGGTCCAAATTAAGCAATTAGGCAAGAAAAGAGAGTTCAGAGCGCATAGAATGGGGCATACCCAACTGGGTGTCTGCACTGGCGATTACTCCAGAAACAAAAGAACAGTTGTAAGTTTTAGTAAACCAATTATATTCTAATTTTTTAGACTGACCTCAGTTGGGTCAAGGGTCAAATGTCTTATTATATAATTAACAGCGAGAGAGAGAGAGAGAGAGAGAGAGAGAGAGAGAGAGAGAGAGAGGAGGTTTATTTTTAAGGGCTGAAACCTTTAACTGAGTAGAAAACACTGAGAGAGAAATAAATTAACAGGTCATAAAGATAAGACCAGAGTGACCTCGTGGTTTTGATAAGCTTAAGAGCCTAGAGAGAGAGAGAGAGAGAGAGGTATACGAGGCATAAACACGAAAAGAACAAGACCTCGGCGGGGACAACTTGGACAAACTTATAAGCGAATAAATCAGTCTTCCATTTTCTCCTCTCCTGTTATCAGTAGTGACCCCTGACGGCGAAACGCGGTAATCACCGGACCGCTGAACAAAAGACTGTCGCCTTTATCTGATGGCGCACAGCTCGGGGGCTCCTGCCAAAAGGACCTCAAAGAGAGAGAGAGAGAGAGAGAGAGAGAGAGAGAGAGAGAGAGAGAGAGAGAGAGAGGAAAGAGAGAGAACTCACACACACACATACACACAGAGAGAATTTTACTTAGATGAAATCAGTTGATTGTGACACTAAGATGATTTACAATGAATCAATCATTTTGTCAGTCTAGTTTGTAAGTTTGTTACCAAATGTCTGATTATATTTGCCTCTGTTGTCTATCCATCTGTCTGTATGTCTGTTTATTTATTTATTTATTTATTTATTTATTTATTATGTTGAGAGGTTAATCTTCAAATGCATTTTTTATTATATTTCGTGAAAAGGGAATTTTGAGTTAAATATAAATTTGTTTAAAGTATTTTTCTAACTTAAAAGTACTATACTTGCTTTAATGTCTTCAATGTACATATTTCCTTTTTAGTATTTTAAAGTACTGTCCTATATTTAGGACACTTCATATTTTTTATAAGTATAATTTTAGTCTCTCTCTCTCTCTTCTCTCTCTACTAAATTCTTTTTATCTCTCCCTCTAAATCTATCAACTTCCTTCTCGGTTTCTTTCTATTAAATTCTCTCTCTCTCTCTCTCTCTCTCTCTCTCTCTCTCTCTCTCTCTCTCTCTCTAAATTTATCAGACTTTCCCTCTCTCTCTCTCTCTAAATCTATAAAGCATTCTCTCTCCTCTTTTTTGTCCATTAGATTCTGTGTGTGTGTGTGTCTCTACTTTCTATTAAATTCTCTCTCTCTCTCTCTCTCTCTCTCTCTCTCTCTCTCTCTCTCTCTCTCTCTAAATTTATCAGATTTTCTCTCTCTCTCTCTCACTCTCTCTCTAAATCTATCAAGCTTTCTCTCTCCTTCCATTAGATTTCTCTCTCTCTCTCTCTCTCTCTCTCTCTCTCTCTCTCTCTCTCTCTTGCGACGCCAGTTTCGGCTAACCAATCAATCAATAGCGTTTCAAACGTAGGATTCGAACCCTTATCGAAGAACTGGGTCGTTTTGTGCGGCGCCAGTTGAAGTGGCCGATCAATTGTGTGTCCAATTTTCTTTGATAATAATAATAATAATAATAATAATAATAATAATAATAATAATAATAATAATAATAATTATGGTAATAATGATAATAATATTTGATCCTGATTAATAATAATAATAATAATAATAATAATAATAATAATAATAATAATAATAATAATAATAACACCATCAACACAACCAACCCAACAGAAACCAAAACTGCAACCTCCTTGGAAAAGGCGCCTGGAAAAGCAAATCATGGTGATGAGATCTGACTTGAGTAAACTGAAAGAGATGGCAGAAAAAAAGGCTAAGAAGCAAGAAAACAAGGGAGGAACTCAACGAGAAATACAGTACAAGAGAGAGGACTAAACAAAACAATAGAAGATGTAAAACAGAGGCTTAAGGCCAAAGCACATAAGATCCAACGGTACGTGAACAGGAATAAGGGGTAACAACAGAACAAACTATTCGGAACCAACCAGAAAAGACTATACAGCCAACTAAGAGGGGAAGACAACCACCAAGAAATTCCTGAAGCCGAACCAAGTAAGCGACTCTGGGAAAACATATGGAATAATCCGGTATCACAACAAACATGCAACATGGCTCCAGGAAGTCAAGGAAGAAGAAACAGGGAGAATAAAACAAAGATTCACGGAGAGATCACGACAGACACAGTCAGACACCAACTAAAGAAAATGCCAAACTGGAAAGCCCCAGGTCCCGATGAAGTCCATGGATACTGGCTCAAAAACTTCAAGGCCCTACACCCACGAATAGCTGAACAACTCCAGCATTGTATCTCAAATCACCATGCACCCAAATGGATGACCACAGGAAGAACATCCTTATTACAAAAAGACAAGAGTAAGGGAAATATAGGCAGTAACTACAGGCCTATCACTTGCTTGCCAATAATGTGGAAGTTAATAACAGGTATCATCAGTGAAAGGCTGCAGAAGGAAGTGTAGGGGCACAAAAGACCAGTTCCTGATAGACAAAATGGTAATGAAGAACAGTAGGAGAAGGAAAACCAACCTAAGCATGGGATGGATTGACTATAAGAAGCCTTCGACATGATACCATACACATAGCTAACAGAATGCCTGAAAATAAATGGGGCAAAGGAAAACACCATCAGCTTCCTCAAAAATACAATGCGCAACTGGAATACAATACTTACAAGCTCTGGAATAAGACTAGCAGAGGTTAATATCAGGAGAGGGATCTTCCAGGCCGACTCAGTGTCCCCACTACTCTTCGTAGTAGCCATGATTCCCATGACAAAAGTACTGCAGAAGGTGGATGCTGGGTACCAACTCAAGAAAAGAGGCAACAGAATTAACCATCTGATGTTCATGGACGACATCAAGCTGTATAGTAAGAGCATCAAGGAAATAGATACCCTAATCCAGACTGATCCAGACTGTAAGGATTGTATCTGGGGACATCAGGATGGAGTTTGGAATAGAAAAATGTGCCTTAGTCAACATACAAAAGGGCAAAGTAACAAGGACTGAAGGGATAAAGCTACCAGATGGGAGCAACATCAGACACATAGATGAGACAGGATACAAATACCTGGAAATAATGGAAGGAGGGGATATGAAACACCAAGAGATGAAGGACACGATCAGGAAAGAATATTTGCAGAGACTCAAGGCGATACTCAAGTCAAAACTCAACGCCGGAAATATGATAAAAGCCATAAACACATGGGCAGTGCCAGAAATCAGATACAGCGCAGGAATAGTGGAATGGACGAAGGCAGAACTCCGCAGCATAGAACAGAAAACTAGGAAACATATGACAATACACAAAGCACTACACCCAAGAGCATATACGGACAGACTATACATAACAAGAAAGGAAGGAGGGAGAGGACTGTTAAGTATAGAGGACTGCGTCAACATCGAGAAGAGAGCACTGGGGGAATATCTGAAAACCGGTCAAGACGAGTGGCTCAAGAGTGCATGGGAAGAAGGACTGATAAAAGTAGACGAAGACCCAGAAATATACAGAGACAGGAGAATGACAAACAGAACAGAGGACTGGCACAACAAACCAATGCACGGACAATACATGAGACAGACTAAAGAACTAGCCAGCGATGACACATGTCAATGGTTACAGAGGGGAGAGCTAAAGAAGGAAACTGAAGGAATGATAACAGCGGCACAAGATCAGGCCCTAAGAACCAGATATGTCCAAAGAACGATAGACGGAAATAACATCTCTCCCATATGTAGGAAGTGCAATACGAAAAATGAAACCATAAACCACATAGCAAGCGAATGTCCGGCACTTGCACAGAACAGTACAAAAAGAGGCATGATTCAGTGGCAAAAGCCCTCCACTGGAGCCTGTGCAAGAAACATCAGCTACCTTGCAGTAATAAGTGGTACGAGCACTAACCTGAAGGAGTGATAGAAAACGATCACGCAAAGATCCTCTGGGACTATGGTATCAGAACAGATAGGGTGATACGTGCAAATAGACCAGACGTGACGTTGATTGACAAAATCAAGAAGAAAGTATCACTCATTGATGTCGCAATACCATGGGACACCAGAGTTGAAGAGAAAGAGAGGGAGAAAATGAATAAGTATCAAGACCTGAAAATAGAAATAAGGATATGGGATATGCCAGTGGAAATTGTACCGATGATCATAGGAACACAAGGCACGATCCCAAGATCCCTGAAAAGGAATCTAGAAAAACTAGAGGCTGAAGTAGCTCCAGGACTCATGCAGAAGAGTGTGATCCTAGAAACGGCGCA
This sequence comes from Macrobrachium nipponense, assembly GCF_015104395.2. Classification (NCBI taxonomy): domain Eukaryota; kingdom Metazoa; phylum Arthropoda; class Malacostraca; order Decapoda; family Palaemonidae; genus Macrobrachium; species Macrobrachium nipponense. Next base: position 13,182,251 of record NC_087224.1, read on the forward strand.
CATAGTAAGAAAAGTGATGGACTCCTAAGGAGGCAGGATGCAACCCGGAACCACACACTATAAATACCACCCAGTCGAATTTGAGGACTGTGATAGAGCAAAAAAAAAAAAAATAATAATAATAATAATTCATAGATAAGATTATAAACAGAAAAAAAACATAAATTTTGATAAATAATCCAATGAATTCGGAGGAAAATGAACAAAATGGAATAAATATTTGATAAATTTAGGAAAGATAGAAATTTGCGAAAATCAGGAAAATAAGACCAAAAGAAATATATATATATATATATATATATATATATATATATATATATATATATATATAACTGCTTAAAAAGAAGACGAAGACGGAACTCACGAAATAAACAGGCAACGGAACTCAGGTACCCCCCTTCCTGCTCCCACCCTTCCCTCCCTCCCCCAAAAGGGGAGGGGGTTGGAATAGAAAATAAAAAAGAACGCCTCCAATCGGCTTTTATTCTCTCGATCATGCTGGTGTATATATCCTGCACGAAGTCATATTTTCCTTCAAAGCGCACTGCGCAGGCGCGGTGGAGCCCCCCCCCGGGGGGGGGTGCGAGGTGGGGTTAGGGGAGGAGTCTAGTAGGGACATGAGGGAGGTGGTAGGAGATAGAGGGAGGGGGGACGAGAGAGAGAGAGAGAGGGAGATCTAACAGGGTCGTTGCTTATACGACACAGTTCCCCGTTTGACTCTCGTCCGATCGTGCGCGCTCTCTCTCTCCGCCCGGCGGCGTCTTCGTTTCGACCGTAGCGACAGCGAGCGAGCGCGTCTGTCTGTCTGTCTGTCTCTCTTCTCTCCCTCTCCTGTCTCTCCATAGATCTGTCTGTCCGTTTATCTCTCTCTTTCTCTCTCTCGATCTCTAAGTCTAAATCCATCTCTCTCTTGTCTAATTCACAAGAAGAAGAAACTATTCTTGGCCAAATCGTCCATAAACCTCCTTCTCTTCCTCCTACCTCCTCCTACGACGCCGCCTTCTGCAGGGCCACCTCTCTCTCTTCCTCCTCCTCCTCCTGCCACTTCATCGTCATTCCTCGTAGGACGTTGCCCTGAAGGATTCCCCGCTGCAGGAGGGCGCAAGAGACGGCGACGGTGAGTTCTTGTGAGGGAGACGGGTTTGGTACGAGTTACGAGTTTTGTCTTTGAGGGACTTGGTAGGATACGTCTACGTCTCGCAGGATTCATCGGGAGAGATCCTGTAGGATTCTAGGTTAGACGTTCGTAGGAATTTTAGGATACGCGTGAATATTTTTTTTTTCATTTTTGTCGTTCATGGTTAAGTAGGATACGGCCCCTATGATATATCATGACAGATCCTAGAGGAATCTAGTTTAAAGGCTCGTAGGAATTTTAGGATACGCTTGAATATCTTTTTTTTTTCACTTCTTATCGTTCAGGAGTAAGTAGGATACGGCTCCTATGACATATCATAAGAGATTCTATAGGAATCTAGTTTAAAGTCTCTTAGGAATTTTACGAGACGGCTTGAATATAGTTTTTTAGCGAGTTTTATCTTTAAGGGATGGGTGGGATACGACCCCTACGACAGGCTATAAAAGATCCTATAGGAAACTAAGGATACGGTCACTACCGGATACGGCCGTCCACGAGCGAGTTTTAACTCAAGGGCGGCTCGCTGTCAGTGTGAGTTTTTATCCTATGGCTTCTTCGTGAGTTTTGGATACGGTTGTCGGTCTGTCAGTTTGTCATTAGGTTTATTTCTCTCTCTCTCTCTCTCTCTCTCTCTCTCTCTCTCTCTCTCTCTCTCTCTCTGTTTGTCTGTCTCCATTAACCAAATTAAAATAGAATTACCGCTAGACGACGAGGCAAACGACTGATTGATTGAGTGAAAGGTTGCAAATTATCTGGCGTCGCACGTATCACGGTCAGCGCCGCCGAGCGATACTTATTATTATTATTATTATTATTATTATTATTATTATTATTATTATTATTATAACTGTCAGTAAAATCTGATTTATTTATTTATTTATTTGTTTGTTTGTTTACCTATCTAAGGCCGAAAGGAATTACGTAGTTAAATAAGATGATTTAAAAAAAAAAGATATTTTATTATTTTATGATTATTTTCTTGCAAACTCATTTGACGTATTTTTGGCAGAAATATATTCGTGTATGGATTACTATATATATATATATATATATATATATATATACTATATATATATAAATTTTTTAAATTAATTTTTCCACTATTCCAAATTAAAATGAAAATAATATGACAAAAAATTATTCCCTTATAAAAAGAAAATCCGTCAAAATTTCGGCGAATGGGCCGTACTTAACCTATATAGACCCACTTCTATAACAACCCCTCCCCTTTCTTCCCTTTTTTCCCCCTCCCCCCTCCCCCCCACCCCCACCTCCTGGCGACACAAGGATCCCCTTTTCGAAACCCGACCGTCCGACCGCTGGTTTGAGACCTTATCTGTTAACCGTGTGTATTCGTACCTACGACCCGTAATGGCAGGATTATCGCTCAACAGCGGTCACTATGGGACGATGACCGCTCTGTAGAGCTGGGTTCGAGTTCTGTCGGATCCACGTACGATTTCTGCAATGTTTTCCTGTAGGATATTGCGTCAGGCTTGTAGGTTTTCGGGGTTGAAATGTATACTAGGCTTCGATAACTTTCGATTTGAAGTTCTGTAGTTTTTCTGTAGGATTCTGAGTCGGGAATCCTATAGGTTTTTCTCTACAAAATGTCGGTCCATGATTTGAGTTTGAAATGCAGACGTCATTTAACGTTTCCGACTGAAGGTAGCGGATTCCTGTATGATTTCTGTAGAACCGTGAGCCCCGATTCAGTAGGATTCCTACAGAACGATTCTGCAGGATGCCTACAAACTGCCGACTGTCAGTTTCATCTATAGAATCATAACGGCGAGTTTTGGCTCTGGGTTAGCGGCCAAAGGAGATCTCTGTAGAACTACAGAATCCTACAGAAAGGATTCAATCAAAATATAGTGGACAATCCTGTAGGGTCTCTACAGAAGGACGAGTCTGAATTTTGTAGGGCTTCGTAAAATGATGACTGAATTTTGTAGGATTGTTTATCTGGTGGCTCTTGTGTGTTTTTTTTGTAGCGTTCCTACAGAATGACGAGAGAAGAAAGGAAGGACTTTTCTGTAGAATGCCAAGTCGAATTCTGTAGTATTACGTAGTGTTTCTTCTTCAAAATAAAAAAAAACTAAGTAACAGAACCTTTCCTCCACTGTGCTTGATTCTGTAGGTAATTCTACAAAATGCGGATGATAAAATGGGCCATCCTCTACAAAATACACAGGATTTTGTTCTTAGCGAAAATCTGTAGGAATTGTACAAAAAATCGCGACGGCGGTCTGGAAACCTCGGCTACAGAACGCTAAGAATATTCATGTAGGGTCTCTACAAAATATTGGAGAAGGTGAACTAATGCTCGGTTTCGTTTGGAGAACAATTATGTAGCATTTCGCTACAGAATGGTAAAACGGCGGTAACCCACGACGTATGTGCGGTAACCTCTGAGGCTGCCTGCTCTACGAAAAATCCTGTAGAGACGGTCGCTACAGAATGACGATAGTGGTTTGTCCTTACCTGAATTCTGTAGAATTTGTAGGTGACGTGACTACAAAATGATCAATAACGCTGAAATACTTAAGATCGCTTTCTATGTAGAATTCTGTAGAATTAGTAGAGACGGCGACTACAGAATGGGGACTGGATTCGTTCTGGCTGGAATTCTGTAGAATTTGGAGAGGCTTTCACTACAAAATGATGAAGCGACGGCGAACTACATAAAGTTGACGGTAAATCAGCGTCTTCCGTCCTAAGGGGAATTTTGTAGAATCTGTAGAGACTTTTCTGCTACGTAATGATGTCGGCTGATTCATCTGTAGCAGAATTCTGTAAGAGTTTTGTAGAAACTCGCTACGAAGCGATGAAATAGCGGCGAACGGCGTTGTACTTTCTAAAAGAAATTCTGTAAGCTATGTAGAGAGTTTCACTACAAAATAAGGGTGGTTATTCTTTTCTGAGAGGAATTCTGTAGTTCTAAATGGGCTGTTATCGAAACTACGGGGAACTACGAAATATTAACGCTTTCCTAAAGAGTTTCGTAGGATCTGTAGACTATTTAGCTACAAAATGATGAAATGCAGACGGCGAACTAAGGGTGCTTATTGTCTTAACAGAATTCTGTAGATTTCTAAAGGACTCTACAAAATATTGAGAATAAGCGTAACTACAAACTTTTGTATTAACGGACGACTACCAATTATTGCAACGTCGGCGAGCTACAAAATATTAATATGTAGGTCACTACAAAATTTTGGAACGTCGGTAAACTGCAGAATATTGAGAATTCCTTAACTATAAAATAATGAAGATTCGGCCAACTACAAATTAATGAAATGTCGGTTAGCTACAAAATTTTAGCGACAAGATTTGATATACAATAGCCAATTTTAGCAACAAAATTTGAGATATAATTGACAATTTTAGCGACAAAATTTGACATACAATAGCCAATTTTAGCGACAAAATAGGACATGCAATAGCCAATTTTAGCCACAAAATATGACATGCAATAGCCAATTTTAGCCACAAAATATGACATATAATTGATAATTTTAGCGACAAGATATAACATACAATAGCCAATTTTAGCGACAAAATTTGACGCATAATTGAAAATTTTAGCGACAAAATATGACATGCAATAGACAATTTTTGCGACAAAATCTGACATATGATTGCCAATTCTAGCGATAAAATATGACATACAATAGCCAATTTTAGTGGCAAAATTTGACATATAATTGCCAATTTTAGCGACGAAATTTGACAGATAATAGCCAATATTAGCGACAAAATTTGACAGACAATAGCTAAGTTTAGCGACGAAATTTGACATACAGTAGACAGTTTCAGGGACAAAATCTTAAACTTACTGTTCAATTTTAGCGGCAAAATGCTACCCCAGTTAGTCAGTTGTAGCGACAAAATTTGCATTAATTAGTCAATTTATTGACAAAGTGTTGCAGTTAATAGCCAATATTTTAGACGTAATATTGCACAAATTAGCGTCAAAATCCTACAACAATGGGCCCAATTTATTGGTACACAATTTGGGAGTTAACCAGTTTACCTGTACGACTTTGTCAAAATATAGACAGTATTGACGCAAACATTTTGTCAACAAATAGACAGTGTTAGCACGAAAATCTTTGTCAAGAAATAGACCGCATTAGCACATAAAATTTCTGTAAAAAAAAAATCGACATTATTATCACACAAAATTCAGTCAAGAAATAGACAATATTGGCACTTAACCTTTTGTTAAAATATAGACGGTATTGGCACATACATTTTGTCAAAATATAGACAGGATTGGCACATACATTTTGTCAAAATATAGACAACATTGGCACATACATTTTGTCAATAAATTGACAATATAAACCACTCTCTGCCGTGGCTACAACCAGACTAAAAAAAAAATTGTACTTTGTAAAATATTCGTTATCATTATTATATTATTCGCTTTTTTAGTATTTTCCATATTTAATGGAAAAGATTAATATAATTATTATTATTGGCAACTGACAGTTTAATAATCTGGTGCACCAAGCTACCCAAGAGTACCAGAGTATATAACTTTCAGGTGACCAAAAATATGTTTATTGATTTCAGCTTATCTATCGTTTTTTTCCTCAGTTTCTGAAGGAAACAGAAGACTGTGAAGGTTACTTCTAACCGTATGTTTTCCCCAGGTAAAGGCCAACAAGGAGGAATACTTGCTTCAAACAAAGAAATATATATTCGGAGATGACGTTTATCTCGGAATAAAAATGGCACCTCGGCTTGGCTCCAGTTGCTCCATTTTTCTTGCTGCTTTCTCTCTCTCTCTCTCTCTCTCTCTCTCTCTCTCTCTCTCTCTCTCTCTCTCTCTCTCTCTCCTCTATCCTATTCTACTCTGGCTCGAACTGCGTCGTTTCTTGACGAGAAACATGGAAAATGACAAAGCAATAATCATTACTTCAATGGCATTTTTAACATCCGAGATCATTCTGAAAAAATTAGACCTATGTTTTTACTTCGTGTTTTAAATATTCGCCAATAATTCTAGATGTTTCCTATTCTGGACAGTTGTCTTCCTGTCTATCTTCTGATGTCAATATTATTGCTTCTGGTCCATCAGTAATGTCAAAATTGACTGCGACGTGAGATAAGGTCGGGACGGTATGTCCCTACTTTGGCGAAGGCCTGGCTTAGATACCTTCTGTCGCCAAACTTATTTAGGACAAAGGTTAAGAAATAGTTGGAACCCGGGCTGGACGATGGGAATACAAAAGTGAGGTTTACAACCCTTAGCCGTGCCAGACGCATGATCATGGCTAACTTTAATCTTATATAAAATAAAAACTGCTGAGGCTAGAGGGCTGCAATTTGTTATGTTTGATGATTGGGAGGTGGATGATCGGCATACCAATTTGCAGCCCTCTAGCCACAGTGTTTTTAAGATCTGAGGGTAAATAGGAAAAGTGCGAATGAATTTAGATGATGTTATACTAACTCGAATGTGACATTCGAAGCTACGAGCCTTCTTACAGAATTTGTTCTTCAGTTGGTGCAAATTTATTCAAGAAAAAGCTGAAGAAGTTGGACAGCTAAGTGAGGATATGATCAAAGCTTTGGAGCTTAGAGTGTCACACTCAAGCTGGTATAATGTCCCTTATAATCCGTATAGTTAACCCTTTCAGTCACTTGGCCTTCACAAGTCCTGTCTGTCCGCGAGCCAGAGCTACGATAATAATATTTTCGTTGTTCGCTGTGTGTGAACTTACCGTTTATGCTGTGGTGTTCATTCCGGCGTCATCTTGAAGCAAAATACTAGTGTTTTATTGTGCTATGTAGAAAAAGGGTAATTAACTAATATATAAATAAATAAAGGATAAAAAAGCAATAAAATCGATCTTATGTAGTCCATCAGGCTGACACATTTTATATGCCAGTTATAGTTTATAGTTTTCTTGACACTATCAAATTTGGTAATTTTTCTGAGCCTATAGTTTTACTTTTTAAAATCTACTCTGTATGTAATTTATAGTTTTATAGACACATTTCAAACTTGGTAATTTTTCTGAGCCTAAAGATTTACAGTTTATAATCTGATCTGTATGTAGTTTATAGTTTTCTAGAAACTTCAAACTGGGTAATTTTTGTGAGCCTATAGATTTACTTTTTAGAATCTACTCTGTATGTAATTTATAGTTTTCTAGACAGTTTCAAACTTAATAATTTTTCTTGAAGTAAAGATTTACAATATGAAATCTACTCTGTAAATCTGTCCTGAACACCTGAACATGTATTGACCAGCACAGAGTAGTACACAAGACAAGGAAACTGAGATATTACAATATCTTCTCTTTTGTTGCAGAATCGTCGCCGTCAGCTAGAACCCACTTGGCTAGGACAGTCCAGGCTGTCTAGGGTGAGTAATCTGATGTTTTTCAGTCTTGCAAAGTGGGTCAACCATATCTCCTCATTCTTATGGAGTAGTTTAACCAGATCTTTTAGTTCCTGCAAAGTGGTTTAGCCAGAGCTATTGAGTCTTGTAGAGCAGTTTAACCAGATCTTTTAGTTCCTGCAAAGTGGTTTAGCCAGAGCTAGTGAGTCTTGTAGAGCAGTTTAAACAGATCTTTTAGTTCCTGCAAAGTGGTTTAGCCAGAGCTATTGAGTCTTGTAGAGCAGTTTAACCAGATCTTTCAGTTCTTATAGAGCAGTTTAACCAGAGCTTTTGATTCTTGTAAAAGAGTTTAGAGTTTAACCAGATCTTTCAGTTTTTGTAGAACAGTTTAACCATAGCTTTTGATTCTTGTAAAGTAGTTTAACCCGATCTTGCAGTTCTTGTAGAGCAGAGATTTTGATTTTTGTAAAATAGTTTAACCAGATCTTTTGATTCTTGTGAAGTAGTTTAATCAGATCTATTGATTCTTGTAAGGTAGTTTAACCAGATCTTTCGCTTCTTGTAGAGCAGTTTAACCAGAGCTTTTGATTCTTGTTAAGTAGTTTAACCAGATCTTTCAGTTCTTGTAGAGCAGAGATTTTGAATCTTGTAAAATAGTTTAACCAGATCTTTTGATTCTTGTAAAGTAGTTTGACCAGACCACTTGATTCTTCTAAAGTGGTTTACCCAGATATCTTCATTCTTGTAAAGTAGTTTAAGTAGAGCTTCTGATTCTTGTAAAAGTAGCTTAACCAGACATTTTAGTTCTTGTAGGATAGTTTAACTAGTAGTTCAACTTGTAAAGTATTTTAGCCAGATCTTTCCACCATTTTAAGTAATGGTGTTTGAATAACTAGTTAAAAATGAATTTATTTAGAATGCATCAATTTGTATAATTGTAATTTTATCAACATAATTGATAACTGAGTTCTTAGAATTTTATCACAATAATTCACGATAATATTCTTGTGATTTTATCATCATGAGTGATACGTATATTCTTATGATTTTGTCACAATAATTCACATTTGTATTTTTAGGATTTTATCGTAATAATTCACATTTATATTCTTATGATTTCATCCCTATAAGTGACACTAATATTCTTATGATTTTATCATTAAAAGTGATTTATATTCTTATAATTTTTAGCACCAAAATTCACTATTATATTCTTATGATTTTATCATTATAAGTGACAATTATATTCTTAGAATTTTATCACCAAAACTCACTATTGTATTCTTATGATTTTATCATTATAAGTGACAATTATATTCTTGGAATTTTATCACCAAAATTCACAATTATATTCCTATGATATTATCATTATAAGTGACACTTATATTTTTAGAATTTTTAGCACCAAAATTCACTATGTTTTTATGATTTTATCATTATAAGTGACACTTACATTCTTAGAATTTTATCACCAAAATTCACTATTATATTTTTATGATTTTATCATTATAAATGACACTTATATTCTTAGAATTTTATCATCATAAGTGACACTTATATTCTTAGGATTTTATCGCCAAAATCCTCTTTTATATTCTTATAATTTTATCACCATAACTGACAATTACATACTTATGATTTTATCACCATTTATGAAATTTTATATTCTTAGAATTTTATCACAAAAATTCACTATCATATTCATATGATTTTGTCACCATAATTCACAATTATATTCTTAAGATTTTATTACCATATATGACAATAATATTCTTAGAATTTTATCACCATACGTCTCAATTGTATTTTTGTGATTTTAACACCATAGTTATGGTGATAAAATCATAAGAATATAATTGTGAGTCATGGTGATAAATCATAAGAATAGAAAAATGAATGATTGTGATAAAATCATAAGAATATTATAATGGATTATTGTGATAAAATCATAAGAATACAATAATGAATAATTGTCATAAAATTATAAGAATAGGAAAGTGAATTGTTGTGTTAAAATCAGTTGAATACAATAATGAATTGTGGTGATAAAATCATAAGAATGTAACTGTTAATTATGGTGATAAAATCATAAGAGTATAATAATGAATATTAGTAATAAAATCATAAAAATAGAAAAGTGAATTATGGAGATAAAATCATAAGAATATAATTGTGAATATTGGTGATAAAATCATAAGAATATGATAGTGAATTATTGTGATAAAATCCTAAGAATATAACAGTGAATTTTGTTGATAAGACTATACGAATGTAATAGTGAATACTAGTGATAAAATCTTAAGAATATAAATATGAATTTTGTTGATAAAATTATAAGACTGTAACAGTGAATATTTGTGATAAAATCATAAGAATATAAATGTGAATTATTGTGATAAAATCATAAGAATATAACAGAGAATTATTGTGATAAAATCATAAATATATAACAGTGAATTAAGGTGATAAAAAGTATAAGAATATAAATGTGAATTATGGTGATAAAATCATAAGAATATGAATGAGAATTATTGTGATAAACTAATAAATATATAACAGTGAATCATGGTGATAAACTCATATAAGAACAGAAACGTCAAATATGGCGATTAAATCATAATCACATCCATACAATCTAATCACCACAACTTAAAGTTTAAACCACCATACTGAGAGTTACAACTCACCATAACCAACTGAAAAAAAAAAAATCGCCCTGAAAGACATGAAAAAATCTATGGGATTCATTGCCCATAAATTCCTTCTAATTGGACGGTCTTGCGCCTGCGCGCATGCGCGTCGGAGAATTACTGGGCCAACGGGAGAGTGTCTGGTTATAGGTTGAAGTTATTGCTTGTGATAATGGTTATGGATGGGTATGTTTGCTCTGCGAGAGCTTGGTATATCCTGATGTTGGATGGGTATGATTATATAGGTTTTGTTTCAGTATATGGCTGCGGTTATCTTCAGGTGGCTAATCGACTCTCTCTTATATTACCTTTATAAATAAATAATATATATATATATATATATATATATATATATATATATATATATATATATTATATGTACATATTATACATATAATATATAAATTGTATATTAGCTTTTATGGATATGAATTCCTTTATTTGCTGAAATATCATATATTTCTGTTTATATCCTTCCCATGTCTATGTCAATTTCATTATTATAATAAGTCTTCTTTCTTCTTGTTCCAGACACTATGGCCATTTTCTATTGGACACCTGGTGAGTAGAATGATGAATTTATATATATTCTTTAAGCCCTTAAGCTAGAAATTTATCATTCCAGATATTTACGCTTAATTGTGTGTGTGGTGCCATTTGAAGGAGTTGATCATTAATTGAGATTTAGGAAAGTGAACCTCTTGGTGCCTTAGAAAGTGACTGCCAAGAATAGTCTGGAAAACTTTAGTTTTTGTTAAGAGAAACAGCAACAAAACAAAGAATGTTTTTCTGGGTGTGATTGGGTTTCACCCTTCTTAGCAACATCCCAAAAGGAACAAAAAATACCCCCGAAGTTTCTTCGGCGCATTCGAGTTTCCCGTACGAGCCGCTGCCCATGATGGCCTGGCTTATATCAATGCCAGACGCATGATTATGGATAACTTTAGCCTTAAATAAAATAAAAATTATAGGGGGTATAACGCTGCAATTTGGTATGTTTGATGATTGGAGGGTGGATGATCAACATACCAATTTGCAGCCCTCTAGCCTCAGTAGATTTTAAGATCTGAGGTCGGGCAGAATAAGTTTGGACGGCACGATAGTTTTCTTTGCAGAAAACTAAAAAAAAAGGCAGATTTTTATTTCGTGGAGATCATTGACAAATTAACTATGTCAGAAAGTGGGTAAAAAAGGGATAAGTTCTGGCAAATAATCCTTGATTTTTTAAAAGATTCAAGTAGTCAGTTTGGTAACATAACTTAACCTAACCTAACCTAACCCACATAACTTGAGAAGTCAGTGGGTTAAAGTAATCTAACCTAACGTAACTTTAGTTTTCCTTACAAAACTTGAGCATTCAGTGGAATAATTGAAAGGCCACAGGCTGTCGTGAGTTTAGTGATGGTTCCCTTAAAAGTGGAATAAATATCAGCTATTAAAGTATGTCTTTGATCAAAATAAACTGCCAAAACTAAATCTCTTTCTGCAATGCCTCCAAGCAGCTTTGAACGACCCAATGTAAATGTCTTAAGAATAGCTGTAATTAAGTAAAAAGGCCTTCGACTTATTTCTTTAAGACAGAGTTCACATGGTGCAAATTATAGTTATGATGACGATAATCCTCGCAGATAATCATTGGACATAAATATTCGTCACGAGACTGTCTTAAATCTCATGTAGTACTAGTGAAATTCTTGGCATGGGAGCTGTGGCACCGTATAGAATTCCACCCAAGAAAATGTAGTGTTAGATATAGGTCTAAAGGTGCAGGTGCTGACTCTTCTTTTTTTGCAATAAAGGCGAAATGCTTTAGTGCTTGGGCATTTTTACCCACCCAAGATGTTGATTGTGAACATCCTTCCGTTGGCGACGATATACCGGCAGAATTTATTATTCCATATTCTGAACGTGCTTCAGACACTGGTGCTCAGCGCGGAAGAAATATGGCGGACGGAGGACCAACAACCATGCGGAAGGCTCCCTCTCCAAAAAGAGTGCACCCAGATTTGTGGGCCACTTTGTCCTGTAAAGCAAAGAGAGAGAAGGCTCTTACTCAAACGAAAATAGTCTCCCAGGGAAGAACAAAAGACTACAAGTCTACAAACGGAATACCGAGAGATCCCGTTGAAAATATCAGCCTATCCTGTGGTGTACAGTTCCTAAGAGGTCTAGTGCATACTTTCACTCAGACTGTCATTGGGTTTTATTTTCAAATGCTCCGGACTGGCTACAAGTCACAGATGATCTGTAATGTGTCTCAGGTCCATATATTAATTCCATCGTCATTATAGACAGTATGTCATTATTACCTACAGTATGTTATTCTTCAACACTGGTTAGAGTACTGAAACGACCTTCTTGCTCGTCTCATCCTCCTCAGTTTCTGGAAGATCAGATTTCTATGTACTAATCTAGTTGGGGTTCAAAATCATCTCATATAAGTGGTCTCTAAAATATCTGATGAGTGGACTAACTATAGGAGATTCACATCAACCTTGCATTTGATGTCAAGGCCAGTCCCTTACGACGCTCCTGATTGGCTGTTGATGAGCCAATTGGCTTATCAACAGCCAGTCAATAGCGTCGTAAGGGACGGGCCTAGACATCAGATGCACGGTTGATGTGAATCTACTATAGTTACATCAGCAACAGACTAGACAACGTTTAGAGTTCTGGACATACTCAAAGACCGACTTGGAAGTCGTTGCTACTTCGAATCAGTTAGCCCAAAGACTGTTGAATACAAATCTCTAAAGACAGTTGTTAGAGTAAGCCCATACATATCTCGCGTAGTTCTGGGGCATTTATTAACGGTTCTTATTCGTGAAATGACTCTCAGGCTCAGAAATGAAATAGCAATACGCGACACTTTGTTTTGCAGATGATGCTACACTCGTTACAGATATAAGCCCACTAGGTACAGTTCTAAAGTGAAGTTTTGATTTGTTCTGAAGGAGATCTGTATTGGATTAAGAAGTGGTGTAGTTAGTGGGATGTGAACCTGATTGAGAGAAGGATTCGAGCTCTAACGATCCACTGATCTCTGGCCGTTATCCCCACTCTATAATTGGCTCTGCGGGGGTAGCCAACGCCATCTTGAAAAGCACTCTACTTGTTTCTGGCAATTCGAAGATACTTAGGTACTTTGTGTCTTCTCTGATGGCAAGCTTCCTTTTTCCACAGTACTTATGAACAGTTTCTCTTAATTAAACCGGTAAATTAGACGTATTTGCTAAGCATTACACCCACAGAGCTCATGTACATCAGTGTCACTATCTGACCAGCTAGCTACTCTGGTTAGACCTATACGTAAGCCAGAGGGTCTTATGTGTGTTCTTGAACTAATATGGCGATTATATATATGGTTCCATTTTTTGTCAGCGGATGTCTTAGTTTCCGACAAACTGTTCTACCAATTTTTCGAAATAGGATTTCCGTTATAAATCACAATGTCCTCCAAATTTGGGAACTGATTTATGACAAGATTGTCTACGCATTAGTCTTGCCTCAAGAACTGCTAAAGTTAGTGTTGAATTAAGCTTAACACTGAATGTTTTGTGATATTTACTAAGTTTCAGTGACATTTCACTTATTTGCTGAAACGTATTTCTCTTGAGATCAAGAATTCCTGAGAGGGAAATTCCATGGAAGGTTTTGTCTGTCTAAACAGTAGACCATTCCAACAGTATCTTAGACACAGGTCAAAACGTCTACTCGATTTTGGATAATAAACCTCATTTGACGCAAGCAAAGGGCGTGAGGCTAGCAGTCGCATCCCTGAAGACTTGTGTATGGATGTGTGTCATTAGGCAACATGGGCAATAATGATGAATATTAAATGATAATAAAGACAATAATAAAAATTAACTGTTTGTCCTAATTCTGGACGGACATAAATTTGGTTAAAACTTGATTGTGTTCAAACATTTCACGAATATAAATTCATGATTGAACGTTTATACTTTCATTGACTTCATGAACAAACTCATAAGCATTGGTGGGATTTAAAAGTAAAGAGTTTCCTTACAAGACTGGAAAGAGGGTAATTACCATCCTCATCCCAGCACCTGAAGAGAGGCTACTTCCTTCATTTCCCTTCTCCAGTCAGTGCGTAAAATATCGTTACTTAAGTAAACTTTGCATAGTATTTGGGGCCAATGACTTCAAATATAATGAAAGCTTACTCAGTGGTGGCCTGTCGTATAGTGTTGCTGGACGCATGATTATGACTAACTTTAGCCTTAAATAGAATAAAAACTACTGAGGCTAGAGGGCTGCAATTTGGTATGTTTGATGATTGGAGGGTGGATGATCAACAGTCCAATTTGCAGCCGTCTAGCCTCAGCAGTTTTCTCTTACTCGAGGAGTAAGCCTACAAACTACTTTGCTGACCTAAAAAGGTCTGAAAAAAATGTTTCGCGTCAAGTTAAAGATACAGGAATTTTAGGACAGGATATTTATGATTTATTTATTAGGATGAAAATGTAAAAAAAAATAATGTGCATGTTAAACATTTAAACATTACAGAAAATTTATTTCTAATAGAATATATTATATTTATATTAATTTTCATTGGTGAAACAAGGCTCTATCTGACAGTAGATTTTAGTATGTTTTAATTCATGTTAAAAGCTAGGAATATAATGCTTACAACTTAAGCGTGATGGGGAAAACATCGCATGCGCTTTGAGTAAGCTGGAGGTTGGATCACGCCTTGTTGATATCAGAGGGCGGACAGACAAAGCCGGCACAATAGATTTCTTTAACACTAAACCAAAAATGGTGAACCAAATGATCCAAACTTAGCGGACAATTATCACGGTTGAGTCGACATCAACTTATGCGTCTATTGATAGCCTAGTAGTGGGTGGTCAAAGTCACTGACTATCGTTGTATGTAAACCAGACCATAGTTCGAATCCTGGCTGGGTCAGATGGGCTTACCAATTGTAAATTCTCGTTGGTGTGGGTCATTCCTAATGTGTGGTGAATTCAATAGTAAGATGATATATGTGGTTTAAAATTTGTGAATACAAAAGGTCACGTATTTATACATGAATACATACATATGTATGTATTATATACATAATGATATAAATATACATATATACATATATATCATTTCTTTTAACTAAAGCATTTATCTAAAATAAAAAGGTAAATTGATCTCAATTAAACATTTATTCTCAAGGCATTTTCCTTCTCTCCCCAGGGACTATGGCCATCTTCTACGTGAATCGTGGTAGGTAAGTAAATGCTATTTACTATTGCCCCCCCCCCAAAAAAAAAAAAAAACATAACAGTCATCCCTCAAAAGTCCCATTCTTTCTGACATGGTGTTGGGTTGGCCTTCCTCGCCCAGATTCGAATCCTGGCGGGGAGAGAGAATGTCTCAATTTCTGTCCCTAATTTGGATTTGAATATTTTGAGATGTAAAGAATGTATTCTCTATCTGCTGATAGTTATGTCTGTGTTATTGATGCGTTTGTATAGAGAGAGAGAGAGAGAGAGAGAGAGAGAGAGAGAGAGAGAGAGTCAGAGAAGACAGTGAGAGAGAAACAGATGATTAGCTACAGCCAGTGTATGTGTGTGTGTGTGTGTGGTGTGTATGAGATGAGAGAGAGAGAGAAAGAGAGAGATAACCCATCGAATCCAGATTTATTCACAGACTCAGAGGGTACAGAAAGCAACCTATATCCCACCGCCCCCCACCGCCGCCCCCAACCGCCGCAACCCCAAACCCCACCCGACTTTTAAAGAGGGTATTACACACACGGGAAAGTGGGCCTTCCTTCCTTCTCGGAGGTATTTACGGGCCATTTTACTGCAGACGCCAGTGATTCCGAATGCTTTTTTAAATGCTAATAGCATCAAGGCCCTGAGTGTGTTTGTGTTTAATCGTCTGCAAGGTTCGAATCTCCTTCAGATATAGGTATAGGTACAGTTCGTAGGTTCGAATCTCCTTCATATATAGGTATAGGTACGGTTTGCAGGTTCGAATCTCCTTCATATATAGGTATAGGTACAGTTCGTAGGTTCGAATCTCCTTCATTTATAGGTATAGGTACAGTTGGCAGGTTCAAAGCGCCCTCATATATAGATATAGGTACAGTTCTTAGGTTCGAATTCTCCTTCATATATAGGTATAGGTACATTTTGCAGGTTCGAATCTCCTTCATATATAGGTAATAGGTACAGTTTCGTAGGGTTCGAATTCTTCCTTCATTTTATAGGTAGGTACTTGGCAGGGTTCAAAGCGCCCTCATATATAGATATAGGTACAGTTTCTTATTTAGAATATCCTTCAAAAAAAAATGAATAGGTATAGGTACAGTTTGCAGGTTCGAATCTCCTTCAGATATAAGTAGGTACAGTTCTTAGGTTCAAATCTCCTTCATATATAGGTATAGGTACAGTTTGCAGGTTCGAATCTCCTTCAGATATAAGTAGGTACAGTTCCCTTTGCCTTTATAATCTGACCCCGGGCTGGTCGACGACAAATATGACCCTGGCCTCTGGTACGCCATACCCTATCTTTGCCACACGCAGATATATGAATCAGCTCACAGCTGGGGAACACGCGATCGATCCCCGAAGCAGGCGAGGAAATGTACAATTGTTT
Organism: Macrobrachium nipponense; assembly: GCF_015104395.2. Lineage (NCBI taxonomy): Eukaryota > Metazoa > Arthropoda > Malacostraca > Decapoda > Palaemonidae > Macrobrachium > Macrobrachium nipponense. Next base: position 13,199,058 of record NC_087224.1, read on the forward strand.
CTGTTGGCCTTAAGGGATGGGCCTCTTCGAGGTAATTTTTCATTTACCTATTTTGAGTAGAAAGTCTTTATATACATTTTATATTTTATGGGAGGGCCCTTTGCACAGAAAGGCTTTATATACATTTCATTTTGATTGATTGGAGGGCCTCATCGAGGTAATTCTGAACCCGCCTGCCGTGAAACAGATAGCAGATCTCTCTCTCTCTCTCTCTCTCTCTCTCTCTCTCTCTCATACACACACACACACACATTAATAACTGCACCAGCATTTAACTAATACCAACTTTGGCCCCTCTCTTCTCTCTCTCTCTCTCTCTCACAAACACATTCGTAATCAACTACCACCTCTAAATTTAACCTCATTTTTCTAAAAACTACCAACAACTCGTCATTTCAACTTTGGGTTGGCTGCCCTCTTTCTCTCTCTCTCTCTCTCTCTCTCTCTCTCTCTCTCTCTCTCCTCTCTCACCCCTCACGCCAAAATAATCCCTTCCCGGACCCCTCTACAGCAACCCCACCCCTCTTACCTCCCCCCTCCCCCTCCCCCTCCCCCTCCCCCCCCCCGACTCTTTTCCTGGGCCATTTATTGCCCTTGTAAAATCGTAGTCACCAAACAGATCGGCTAAAGTTTCAAGTTCCTCCGATCTTTCGATTTCCACGCCCTGCCTTACCAGTGTGGCTGTGTGTGTGTGTGTGTATGTGTGTTTTAGAAAGTGAAAGTGAGGGAAAAAGGGAAAGTGCTTTGACCTGCTATGAAATGGGTGGACTAAAAGTGCCATGTGATATCCTGTGAAAGAGGCTAAGACGATGCTGTAACTTGTAGTGAAGGGGTTGGGTGGGGGTTATGGGGGGGGTGGGGGGGGAGTACTGTGATGCTATGACTTAGGTGAAAGGAGCAACGAAAGTGCTGTGATTGGCTGTGATATGGAAAAGAAAGTGCTGTGGTTTCTATGACATGGGAAGGAAAGTGCTTTGATTGGGCTGTGATATGGAAAAGAAAGTGACTTTGATTGGCTGTGATATGGAAAAGAAAGTGGCTGTGATTGTCTGTAATATGGAGGAGAAAGTGGCTGTGATTGGCTGTGATATGGAAAAGAAAGTGCTGTGGTCTGTAGCGAATGCAAAGAAAGTGTGATTTGTTGTGAAACTGGGAGAGAAAAGAAAGTGGCGATTTGCTTTGAACTTGGGAGAGAAAGTGCTGTGATTTGCTGTGACAGAGACAAAGAAAGTATGATTTATTTTGAAATAGGGTGTAATTAGGAGAGAAAGTGCCATTTTTTGTTCTGTGATAGTAGAGAAAGTGTTGTGATTTGTAGTGAAAGGGACAAAAGAAAGTACTTTATACTTTGTGTAACAGGGAAAGTGTGATTCACGGCGAAAGGAAAGAGAAAGTGGGTGCTATGAGGTAAAAATCGAAAAGAAAGCACAGGTATTCCTAGTGAAGAAAGTACTGTGATTAGCAGTGAAAGGGAGAAAGGAAAGTATTAGACCTACTGAGAAATGGAGAAAGCGAGTTAACCATGTATCTTTTGTATTAACCAAGAACCCCCGACTTTACCAAATATCCCAAGACTAAACCATTGTATCTTCTGATTTGATTAACCACACCTTTAGTTAATCAGGTATCCCTTGACCAGGTCATGTAGCATCTGCTGTGACTAACTATATTATGAATTATCCATGTATGCTGTGAGTTAACCAAGAGATCCCTGACTTTAGAAATATCCCTTGAATTATCTATGCATCTATTTCCTTACCTTGCACTCTCGGTTTTACCACGTATCTCTGAGTTTAACCAGGTATAAAATGTATTAACCACGTATGTCCAGAGTGGAAGAATATGACGAGTCAACCATGTATGCCCTAAGTTGAATTCTTGAATGAACCAAGTACACCTTAATATCCTCAACAGACTTAGTGACATATCTCTTAGTTAACCATGCATACCCTAACTTCACCATGTATCCATGAATTAACCAATCCCACCATGTATCACCACAAACAGACTTAATCGTGTATTTCTTGAGTTGGAAAAATGTGCCAGTTTAAGCATGTATACTCTAACTTAACCATGTATTCCTGATTTACCCAAATACCCCATGTATCCTTCAACAGAAGGACGACTCTCCTGTGTTGAAAAAAAAAATTTATATTTCAGATTAAAAACCATGTATCCCCTAATTAACCATGTATCTCCACATTATCCATGTATCCACGAACTTATTAAGTATACCATATATTTTTCAGCAAACTTAGTCATTTTATCTCCTGAGTGTATACACCCTAATGTAACCATGTATCCATGAATAAACCATGTATCCCAAAATTAATCGTGGGCTGTACCATGTATCCCCCAACAGATTTATCCAAATAATTTCGGAGTTGACACATATTCCATGGAAACCCTAACTTAGCAGTGCATCCTTGAATTAACCATGTGTACACAATTTAACCATGTATCCTAAAATTAACCAAGTATACACGAATTAACCATGTATCCCCGAATTAACCAAGTATACACGAATTAACCATGTATCCCCGAATTAACCAAGTATACACAAATTAACCATGTATCCACGAATTAACCAAGTATACACAAATTAACCATGTATCCCAAATTAACCAAGTATACATGAATTAAAGATTTTTCCCCGAATTAACCAAACATACACCAAATTAACCACGTATCTCTGAATTAACACAGTATACACACAGTTTAACCATGTATCCCCGAATTAACCAAGCATACACAAATTAACCACGTATACCCCCAACAACCTTCGATGAGTATCCCCTTCAACCCAACGCTGAACATACAGCGATCATAAATTTAAAACTACTTCGTTGAAATCAATTAGCTGAAAATATATAATGAATGTCCATTATGCGGTTAATCATGACTGTAATCTCTCTCTCTCTCTCTCTCTCTCTCTGATTACACTTTATGAAGCACCCTTTGAGAAGCCTCTGTATGAGAGAGAGAGAGAGAGAGAGAGAGAGAGAGAGAGAGAGAGAGAGAGAGAGAGAGAGAGAGAGAGAGGACTGATTCTCTACGGAGTGACGGAATTCATCTGTATAAAACCATCAGCTAAGACCGGCGGCTCCTCAGTTGCTCACCAGATGCGGTGGAATGAGGGTGGGTCTCCCATACATCTGGCAAGCAGGATCCGTGGCTAAGTTTAGCCTTGAATAAAATTAAAAACTAGTGAGGCTAGAGGGTTGCAATTCGGTGCATTTCATGACTGGAGGGTGGACGATCGACACGCCATTTTGCAGCCCTCCAGCCTACTACGTTTCGAAGCCCTGAGGCCGAACAGAAAAAGAAACGAATCACATTGATCGAACTTAAAGTCGGAAGTAATCCACAATTACCGCTGCCATAAGACGCGGCAGGATCTAAGCCGCGGTTGAGCGGAGAGTCTTATACGTAAAGCTAGCGGTTTGCGTCGTCGGTCGCTAGCCGTCGCCGCCGCTTGTTTCTGGAACAATTAGCTACAGTTCCAGGAGCTCCTGGAGTCTCGCGGGGGTCGTCCAGGGATAGGTGGGGGGTGGGTGGGGTATGCCGGATGCGCTCCTAGGCGGATCGTGATTACGACATACTCGAAAACGCTAGTTAAGTCTAAGCTTCGGTGATCGCGAGTCGAGTTCTCATTACGCGGACGTAATCGGAGATAATGATGGCTCTCTCTCTCTCTCTCTCTCTCTCTCTCTCTCTCTCTCTCTCTCTCTCTCTCTCTGTCTGTCTCTGTCTGTCTGTCTCGCATCATCATCGTCATCCGCTCGGGTGGTGGGCGGTGGTCGAAAAAAAAAAAAAAAAAAAAAAACGCCCGCAGAGAGACGCGTTTGAAACGCGCGGGTGAAAAGCCCGAATGGATTGCAAACAACAATTTCGTCGCCAAGTTGATTTACGTCAATCAGTCAATCGTCCGTAACGTGTGGGTGTACTCTCTCTCTCTCTCTCTCTCTCTCTCTCTCTCTCTCTCTCTCTCTCTCTCTCTCTCTCTCTCTCTGTAATGTCAATACAAAAATGGTTATTCCAAACTAATCGTAAACTAAGTAATCCCCACAAATCATTCTTGGGATTACTTATAATCCCAACAAATTCCCGCAAAAATAATGGTATGAATTACTTACAATTACTGTGGGGATTACTTATAATCCCCCAAATCACTGTTGGGCTTATTTATAATCCCCACAAAAATAATTGTAGGGATTACTTATAATCCTCACAAAAATGATTGCAGGGATTACTTATAATTCTCACAAAAATAATTGTAGGGATTACTTATAATCCCCCAAATCATTGTGGGGATTACATACTATTAAAAGTATGATGAAATAAAAAAAAAGATACGTTCATGATATTTTATATTATAAAAATAATTATTATTGACAAATTCACTTCATAAAAGATTTCAAAAATCCTATTAGATATATTCAGCATCTTATGAAATGTCTAAAAAAAAAATCTGTGACTGTGTTTGGATATTAGTACATGTTGACATTCGTAATCTTATATGTATATTCCTACATATATATGCATATGTATACTTATTGTCTGTGTGGAAAAAAGTGGAATAAGCTTGCATGCAATTTTTTTGTTAATTTAAAAACAATTTGAATGCACAATAAAATTAAAACTGAGAAGAAAACTTATATAAATTTATTTTGAAATAAATTCGGTTTAGTTATAGCTTACAAAAGGCGGAATAAATTTAGATTTACTTAACTTTTCAAAAATGATTTTGTATTATGTATTTTTTAATTGAAGCCGATGCAGTTTCTATTGAATTTTTTTATTTCAGAACATGGTCTATTTTTTATTTTCAAACTTAAAAAAATATTAAAACTTTTGCAAGATAAAATAAAATTCTTAGTTGTATTATTTCACAATTTTAAAGTTGAATATAATCATTCTTTTTAGATTAATGGTACTTAAGTTATAACCATATTTATTTGGATATTTTTGGGTAGTGTCAATATTTCTAATATTCAAAAATTATTTGCAATTACATAAATACAGTTTCAAAAATTCAAAAATATTAATTTGAATTTTTTAAAAAGTATGTTGGTTCTATTCTTGGAATTTTTTTTTTTTTTAATATTTGGAAGATGCAAAATTAAAAAAAATTCATGATTATTAATTTGAATTGTTTTAAAAGTAAGTTATTTCTATTCTTGAAAATTCAAAAAACAATTTTGAATTTTTGGAAAGATACAACATTTAAAAAATTCATGATTATTAATTCGAATTTTTAGAAAAAGGTTTTGATTCTATTCTTGAAAATTCAAAAATATTTTTTTTTTTAGTTTTTGGAACATACAAAAATTCACGCTTATTAATTTGAAAATTAAAAATAAAAAGTGTTTGATTCTATTCTTATATATTAAAAAAACACATCATTTTGAATTTTTAGAACATATAAAATTTAACTTGTTCAATTTTCAATTTATTTTTATTTTGAAAATTTGAATTATTTTTTGATATATGTAAAAGAAACTTAGAATTTTTTTTTTTTTTTTTTTTTTTTACAGGGTGCCACATAAACATCGATTGACTGTTTTCGTGAATGTTTTTCTAGGTAAGTAAATATATTGATTTTTTTAAAGCTGTTTTTCTTGTTAAGCTTTTTTTTTTTTGGTGGGGGGGGTCGAATAGAGGGAATTTTCGAATAGGCCTCTCTCTCTCTCTCTCTCTCTCTCTCTCTCTCTCTCTCTCTCTCTCTCGTCTAGAGAATCCCAAAGCCTCCCACTAAATAATTATATATGAAGTTCTTGCTTGTCGGGTGCTACAAACCTACGCAACACACCGCAAAATGAGTTAATCCGATACCGCCTTCCTATAAAGACTCCTAATGGCATCTTAACGTCTTAACTGTATCAGGTTTCAGTACAGGAATCTCTCTTAGATGGATTATAACAGCATCATTACATCGTGGAATTAGGGCGCAATTTGGCATGCGTCTTTAGCGATAAACACTCGTTCTCCCTGTCGATTTTCATTCAATTCCGTCCGTCCCTTCTCGAGATATTATGAGTTGATTGGTGGGTGATTACGGCGTAATTTGGCATGCGTCTTTAGCGATAAGCAGTGAGTCTCCCTGTCGAGTTTCGTCCAATTCCGTGCGTCCGTTCCCGAGATATTTTGAGTTGAGTGGGAGACGGTTGTAGTAGACGTTTATATATGAGGGAAATTTCCATCCTACTAAATCATGTTTTAGTGTTATTTTTAACTGGAAAATGAAACCAAAGAAGCATGCAAGAGACAGGCAATGTTCAGAGAGAGAGAGAGAGAGAGAGAGAGAGAGAGAGAGAGAGAGAGAGAGTAAATTGCCAAGTTGTGGCCAGGAATGGACAACCGGCGATTGGCGGCTTCCGGTCATTTTGCTAATTGTCACCTGCAGAGAGAGAGAGAGAGAGAGAGAGAGAGAGATTTGCTAGACCAAGTTCCTGGTAATTTTTTGGCTACAAAATCCATCGGTTATTATATTTAATATTGTAATATTGTAATATGTTTTAAAAAACTCTGCGGTTTATGACTGTCATTATCAGTATCATCTTTATATACTCTCTCTCTCTCTCTCTCTCTCTCTCTCTCTCTCTCTCTCTCTCTCTCTGCAGGGTTTTCTATTTATCAAAGGAGATAAAATGGTTCAGAATATCAGACAATTATCGATTCCCAAGACTGAGAAAAACACCAAAAAACAGAATTGGATTCCATAGATCAACATTTCAAGTCGAATTCACCTCGAATGATTCTATTTTCCTCAGTAATCTACAAATGCAAACGTGAAAAAAAAAACCTCCAGGTAATATTGATCAATTCAGGACGATGAAATCACGGGATAAAAGTCGTGATGAGAAAATGACCACCGAATGGATGAGAGAGAGAGAGAGAGAGAGAGAGAGAGAGAGAGAGAGAGAGAATTCTCCCGAGGTCTGGTCTACGAGACCAAAATACTAAATAACTCATTGGGTAAAAAGATCGAAGTTTCTTCTTCTTCTTCTTCTTCTTCTTCTTCTTCTTCTTCTTCTTCTTCTTGTGATTGTTGCTCTGAATTCCAGGACCTCATCTTCTCATTGGTCTGATTCTTCGCCTTATTTATTGCCTTATTCTTTCCCCATTCTTCGTTCTTTTATCATTCTTGCAAGCTACTGTATGACTGCAATGTATGGGGGAGTATTTTTCGGTCTATGACTCTTTCCGTTTTGACCTGAGGGAAAGAGGGAGAGAGACGTAACGTACCGTTCAAAAGTATGTGCATAAATCTCAGCAGTTTGCTGTATAAAGATTTAATGATAACTGATCGCTGATTATCTTTCTGGCGCAGTTTTTACATTCTTTTTAGCAACAACTACGTTATGTTATCACTTTTTCTTCACCTGTCACCCATCTGCCAATTCCAGGTGACTGTCTGATTAATTTATAACTTATCATCTTATCATTTGTCTTAAATATACCTTTGGCAGGCCCAAATGGCAGTTCTTGACAGCCCTTGGCAGCCCCAAATGACGGTTCTTGACAGTCCTTGGCAGCTACCAAATGGCAGCTCTAGGAAACTTTTCACAGCCCTTGGTAGCTCTGAGTAGTTCTGGGCAGCCATTTGCAGGTCTTGACAGCTACAGCAAGCTCTTGGAAGCTCTTGACAGCTTCTGGCGTCTCTTTGAAGCCCCTGGGAGCCTAGGAAGCTCTTGACAGCTATTGGCAGCAGCTCTGAGTAGTTCTTGGCAGCCATCAGCAGGTCTTGACAGCTACAGCAAGCTCTTGGAAGCTCTTGAGAGCTTCTGGCAGCTCTTTGCAGCCTCTGAGAGTCTTATGAAGCTCTTATCAGTTCTTTGCAGCCCTTGATAGCTCTGAGAAGATCTTGGCAGCTCTATGAAGCTCTTGAGAGTTCCTGTTAGCTTACGGAAGCTCTTGGCAGCTTTTGGCAGCTCTTGAGAGCTTTTGGAAACTTTTGACATCCCATGGGAGCTCTTCGGAGTTCTGGGAAATTTTTTGACAGCTCATGGCAGCTCTTGAATCTCTCTTGGCTGCACAAACACACAAACACAAGGAAGCAGGAATTAGGAATGAAGGTTTGGGGGGGAGGGGGATTTTAAAGCTTTGTTTAGCAACCCCCCCCCCCAACCCCCGCGCCCCCTGCCAACCCCCGGTCCCAAAAGATTCGAAAGCTATCAGGAGGAACTTAAAAAAAAAAGGGAAAAATGTGTTTTAGATAAATATTGCTGCAGCTTTGGTGTTAGTGTGACGGTATCAGGCCGGGGCATCGGTGACATATGGGCTAACTTAGGGTGTCCCTAGCCAGCCATTGTCTCTCTCTCTCTCTCTCTCTCTCTCTCTCTCTCTCTTTCTCTCTCTCTCTCTGTATCTTTTCATCTAACCCTCCAACCCCCAATCTCTTTCTGTCTGCTCTTTTGTTAATCCTCGTCAGTTCTGCTTTCTCTCTTCGTGTGAATCTCTCTCTCTCTCTCTCTCTCTCTCTCTCTCTCTCTCTCCTAATTTAATCTCTCTTTGTCTGTCTGTCTCTTTCTCCATTTCTCTGTGTCTCTCTCTGTCTATTTTCTTTTAATTTCCTTTAGCTGGTTTCATTATCTCTCTCTCTCTCTCTCTCTCTCTCTCTCTCTCTCTCTCTCTCTCTCTGTGGCTACACTATCCACCAGAAAACTGAGACTTCATAATGACCAGTGACCTCAAGATGAAGGTCAAAAGTCAGGACCTATGAGGTCATTCAGCCCATCAACGGGAATATGAAAGGAGGTACAGTAAAAGGAACGAAAGGGGTTGCAGCTAGGGGCCGAAGGGACGCTGCAGTGGACCCTTTATTAATGCCAACAGTTCACCGCGTGGTGTGAACTGACGGGGTCTAAACTGGTTATACTTGTGGTGGAGGTATTAAGCCCTCAAGGCATTCGCGGTGTAGACACGAACCAGTCTACTAGTAACAAGGCTTGGATTGGGGAAATCTCGCCTTCCTTTCGCCCTCTCTGGGGATCGAACTCGTGCTCCCTGAAATTTAAATCTCAATGCACTTTGTCAATCTATTTTTTAAAGGATTCTGTTCAGAATTTATTTATCTATTTATTTTTTTGAGATTTTCTACCAGCTATTAAAAATTTATCCTAGAATTTAAAGTTGGATTCATATTTTTGAGAATTCCTTCCGGAATTTAAATTGGGATTCAGGTCATTTGAGAGAATTCCTTTCAGAATTTGACGTCCTATTTTTAAAAAAATTACTTGAGCATTTAAAATGAGGTTCGAGTTAATATTTTTTTAAAAATTCTTTTAGATTTTAAAGTTTTTATTTCTCTCAGAATTTAAAGTAGGATTTTGGGTAATATGTTTGAGCATTTCTTCCAGAATTTATTTTTTGAAAATTTCTCTCAGAATTTAAAGTGGGATTTAGGTTAATATTTTTGGGAATTTCTTTCAAAATTTAAAATTTAATTAATTCAATATTTCAAAGAGGAATTTGGTTTAACCATCTTGAATTTCTTTCAGAATTTTTTTTTTTCCAGAATTTATTTTTTTGAATTTATTTTTGAGTTTCTTCCAGAATTTATTTCTCTGGAATTTATTTTTGAGTTTCTTCTAGAATTTATTTTTTTAAAATTAATTTTTGAGTTTCCAGAATTAATTATTTTATAATCAATTTTTGAATTTCTTCTAGAAATAATTTTTTTTGGAATTTATTTTTGAGTTTCTTCCAGAATCAATTTTTTTTAATTTTCTCTCAAAAATCAAAAATTTTGAAAGAATTCTGACCAGAATTTAATGTTAGATTTGTGTTGATCTGTCATTTGGAAATATAGCTTAGATAATTTAGCGTCCTTTTGCTGTATATAATTTAATAATTTAACGTCATTACAATAATATATATTTTTTAAGTAAATGATATTAAGCTATTTTATTTAATAATTCTGGGTAGTATTTATTTCCACTTAGATATATTTTAATATAGTTTCTGACAGTCCAGCGCTATAGCACGCTATACTTCCGATATGCTAGCGCCATTTAGCACTTCCGATAATCTACCTCCATTCCGCTATCATTCTAACTGGCGCTATATTTCTACTATAATCTAGCGCTATTTAGCCATCTCCCTAACACTATCGGCAATGCGCTATCTCTCTCCGATACTCTAGCGCCCCCCTCCCCGGGCCATCTTTTTCCGAAATTCGGCGCCCCCCGGGGGAATACGAACGGCTAGTATAGTATATATATACATATACGCAGGCCTTTACACGCGTACGCGCGCTCCGGGACACTGATAGATGCCTCGGAAAAGAGGTCCGAAGTCTCCACGGGAGCTTTGACGTTATCACATTACGTGTCGGTGACGTATGACCCTCCCCCCCTACCCCCACCCCCACGGGGAGGGGGTTCCAACCCCCCGGGTCCTGAAAAAAAAATATATGGCACCCCAGTCGATTTCAACAAGCGGCTGGTATGAAGTTTGCGCTTATGATCACAACTTATGGGTTGTCATTTTTTTTTTCTTTACGAAGTTTCAGGTCATTGGTTGTGGATTTTTTTCTATGGTGATTTGCATATTTTGTTGTTATTGATAATTATCAGTAATGATTAGAATTTGATTATTCTGTCACTCGAATTTTAAATGACAAGTCTACATATTTTTTTTATTAATAATTATTATTAATAATTAGAATTTGATTATTTTCTCACTCGAATTTTAAATGACAAGTCTACATATTTTTGTTATTAATAATTATTATTAATAATTAGAGTTTGATTATTCCGTCACTCGAATTTTAAATGACAAGTGTACATATTTTTGTTATTAATAATTCTTATTAATAATTAGAATTTGATTATTCCGTCACTCGAATTTTAAATGACAAGTCTACATATTTTTATTATTAATAATTCTTATTAATTAATTATTAGAATTTGATTATTCTGTCACTCGAATTTTAAATGACAAGTCTACATATTTTGGTTATTAATAATTATTATTAATAATTAGAATTTGATTATTCCGTCACTCGAATTTTAAATGATAATTCTACATATTTTTGTTATTAATAATTCTTATTAATAATTAGAATTTGATTATTCCGTCACTCTAATTCTAAATGACAAGTCTACATATTTTTGTTATTAATAATTCTTATTAATAATTAGAATTTGATTATTCTGTCACTCGAATTTTAAATGACGAGTCTATGGAGTGATTATTTTCTTAAGATTAATAATTCACATTTGATTATTCCGTCAATCGAGTTTTAAATTACAAATTTATTCTTTAAGATGAATAATTCATATTTTATTATTCTTTAATCGACTCTTAAATTGCAATTTATTATTGAGTAATAAAGAGAAATTAGATGTTGTTATACCCTGAAATACGTTAAAGAATAATTTGCAGAGAGATTTTTACACCAGATGCAGACATCAATAAATTGGACTTTTTAGAGGTCACTAAATACATTGAGAATCATTTATGAATAACAATTGACAAATGGAACGAAATAGGGTCAGCTGGGGTCAGTTATTATAAAAAATTATTTTTGGTTCTTCAGTTGATATTTTGAGATATAAAATGAATTTTATGAATAATTCTTTCTCTAGTTTGCTAGGATCAACTGAAAAAATTGCTTTATATAATATCTGAAATAATTATTACAACTTTAATTTATAAACATAAATATAATGGTTTACTTTTGGCAGATAATAATAAACGATAATACATGTTCCTTAATAAAAAAAAAATTAATATATATATATATTATATAATTTTTTTTTTCCAAAAAGTTTTATTATAAATTTTTGTAACAAAAAAGAACAACCCGAAATTGCATTTACGTTTTATCTGTCGATTAAATTACTGGAATTAGAGAGAGAGAGAGAGAGAGAGAGAGAGAGAGAGAGAGAGAGAGAGAGAGAGAGAGAGAGAGAGCACCCCTATTTCCTAGGCTGGAATGGCGTCTTTTCCAGAGATCTATAACAGTTCCGCATTTTCCCATTTCTTCCAGAGGGCACCACTCTGTTTTGCTCTTGGGTAAATGGGTAAAGGAAATAGGTAACGGAGTTGAGGTCAGATGTGAGGTCAGCTGAGGTCATTAGACGCTGCTCAAGTGACCCATGTTCCATTAGGAGACACTTTACCATTATTATTATTATTATTATTATTATTATTTTATTATTATTATTATTATTATTATTATTATTATTATTATTATGGTTCAAAGTCTGATTTATCTCTTTGAAGCTTTTAAAGACAGAGAAAGCTTTATGTAGACAGATTTCTAGGCAGAAAGCTTAAGCTTTCAATTTATTCCAGTTTTTGTGGACCAAAAGCTTGATTTTTATCTAATCCAACTTTCGTAGGCCGGAATTTTAAGCTTAAGATTTATTCCAGTTTCGTAGGACTTTAGGACTTTTGAGCTTTTAAATTAAAAATATTCCGTTTTCGTAGACAGGAATTTTAAGCTTAAAATTTATTCAAATTTTCGTACACAGGAATTTTAAGCTTAAAGTATATTCCAGTTTACGTAGACAGGAATTTTAAGCTTAAAATATATTCCAGTTTACGTAGACAGGAATTTTAAGTTTAAAATTTATTCCAGTTTTCGTAGACAGGAATTTTAAGCTTAAAATTTAATCCAGTTTTCGTAGACAGGAATTTTAAGCTTAAAATTTATTCCAGTTTTTGTAGACAGGAATTTTAAGCTTAAAATTTATTCCAGTTTTCGTAGAGAGGAATTTTAAGATTAAAATTTATTCCAGTATTCGTAGACAGGAATTTTAAGCTTAAAATATATTCCAGCTTTCGTAGACAGGAATTTTAAGCTTAAATTTATTCCAGTTTTCGTAGACAGGAATTTTAAGCTTAAAATTTATTCAAGTTTTCGTAGACAGAGCTTAAGCTCACATTCATCTAAGCTTTCATAGACAGAAAGCTTAAGCTCTCACCCATCTCAGCTTTCTCCTCCACAAAAGCTGAACCTTCAATTCACGTCACCGAATTAAAACTTAAAAATTAAATGAAGTAAAAAAAAAAAATATATCTACGAGTGGGTCTGCCCCATCTCGTCCTCAACCTCACCATACTCCTATATTCTACTTTCTCAGTTTCTCTCCCTTATCTCTTTCTATTCAATTATTTCTGGCTCTGTTCGCCCCTTTCTATCTCTCTCTCTCTCTCTCTCTCTCTCTCTCTCTCTCTCTCCCTCTCTCTCTCTCTCTCCCCTCTTCCCTGACAATTATGCAACAACGCTACACGTACCACTTGCGTTATTTGGCGAGGAATTAATGTTGACTTGTGCTCTGCATTTTAATGCAGTTATCACTTCATCTCTCTCTCTCTCTCTCTCTCTCTCTCTCTCTCTCTCTCTATATATATATATATATATATATATATATATATATATATATATATGATATATATATATATATATATATATATATATATATATATATATATACTATATATATATATACAAATTCACATCCTGTACAACGAATATAGCCTTATTATTATCATTATTATTATTATTATTATTATTATTTTTTTTTTTTTTTTTTTTTTTTTTGCTCTATCACAGTCCTCCAATTCGACTGGGTGGTATTTATAGTGTGGGGTTCCGGGTTGCATCCTGCCTCCTTAGGAGTCCATCACTTTTCTTACTATGTGTGCCGTTTCTAGGATCACACTCTCTGCATCAGTCCTGGAGCTACTTCAGTCCTCTAGTTTTTCTAGATTCCTTTTCAGGGATCTTGGGATCGTGCTAGTGCTCCTATGATTATGGGTACGATTTCCACTGGCATATCCCATATCCTTCTTATTTCTATTTTCAGATCTTGATACTTATCCATTTTTCCCTCTCTTTCTCTTCAACTCTGGTGTCCCATGGTATTGCGACATCAATGAGTGATACTTTCTTCTTGACTTTGTCAATCAACGTCACGTCTGGTCTGTTTTGCACGTATCACCACCCTATCCGTTCTGATACCATAGTCCCAGAGGATCTTTGCCTGATCGTTTTCTATCACTCCTTCAGGTTGTGCTCGTACCACTTATTACTGCAAAGGTAGCTGATGTTTCTTGCACAGGCTCCAGTGGAGGGCTTTTGCCACTGAATCATGCCTCTTTTTGTACTGGTTCTGTGCAAGTGCCGGGCATTCACTTGCTATGTGGTTTATGGTTTCATTTTTCGTATTGCACTTCCTACATATGGGAGAGATGTTATTTCCGTCTATCGTACTTTGAACATACTGGTTCTTAGGGCCTGATCTTGTGCCGCTGTTATCATTCCTTCAGTTTCCTTCTTTAGCTCTCCCCTCGTAGCCATTGCCAATTGTCATCGCTGGCTAGTTCTTTAAGTCTGTCTCATGTATGTCCGTGCATTGGTTGTTGTGCCAGTCCTCTGTTCTTTCTGTCTTTCTCCTGTCTCTGTATATTTCTGGTCTTCGTCTACTTTATTAGTCCTTCTTCCCATGCACTCTTTAGCCACTCGTCTTCACTGGTTTTCAGATATTGCCCCAGCGCTCTGTTTTCGATGTTGACACCAGTCCTCTATACTTAGTAGTCCTCTCTCTTCCTTTCGTGTTATGTATGTCTGTCCGTATTTGCTCTTGGTGTAGTGCTTTGTGTATTGTCATTTGTTTCCTGGTTTTCTGATCTATGCTGCGGAGTTCGTTCCTGCCTTCGTCCATTCCACTATTCCTGCGCTGTATCTGATTACTGGCACTGCCATGTGTTTATGGCTTTTTATCATATTTACCGGCGTTGAGTTTTGACTTGAGTATCGCCTTGAGTCTCTGCATATATTCTTTCCTGATCGTGTCCTTCATCTCTTGGTGTTTTATATCCTCCTCCTTCCTTATTCCCAGGTATTTGTATCCTGTCTATCTATGTGTTTTGATGTGCTTGCTCCCATCTGGTAGCTTTATCCCTTCAGTTCTCGTACTTTGCCTTTTTGTAAGTTGACTAAGGCGCATTTTTCTATTCCAAACTCCATCTGATGTCCCCAGATACAATCCTTACAGTCTGGATTAGGGTATCTATTTCCTGATGCTCTTACCATACAGCTTGATGTCGTCATGAACATCAGATGGTTTGATTTTGTTGCCTCTTTTTATTGAGTTGGTACCCGGCATCCATCTTCTGTAGTACTTTTTGTCATAGGAATCATGGCTACTACGAAGAGTGTGGGGACAGTGAGTCGCCCTGGAAGATCCCTCTCCTGATATTAACCTCTGCTAGTCTTATTCCTGAGCTTGTAAGTATTGTATTCCAGTTGCACATTGTATTTTTGAGGAAGCTGATGGTATTTTCCTCTGCCCCATATATTTTCAGGCATTCTATTAGCCATGTGTGTGGTATCATGTCGAAGGCTTTCTTATAGTCTATCCATGCCATGCTTAGGTTGGTTTTCCTTCTCCTACTGTTCTTCATTACCATTTTGTCTATCAGAGCTGGTCTTTTGTGCCCCTACACTTCCTTCTGCAGCCTTTCTGTTGGTGGGGGATGGTGTTTGTCTCCTCTAGGTAGTTGTATAGCCTTTCACTGATGATACCTGTTAGTAACTTCCACATTATTGGTAGGCAGGTGATGGCCTGTAGTTACTGCTATATTTCCCTTACTCTTGTCTTTTGTACTAAGGATGTTCTTCCTGTGGTCATCCATTTGGGTGCTTGGTGATTTGAGATACAATGCTGGAGTTGTTCTGCTATTCGTGGGTGTAGGGCCTTGAAGTTTTTGAGCCAGTATCCATGACTTCATCGGACCTGGGGCTTTCCAGTTTGGCATTTTCTTTAGTTGGTGTCTGACTGTGTCTGTCGTGATGTCCTGTGAATCTTTGTTTTATTCTCCCTGTTTCTTCTTCCTTGACTTCCTGGAGCCATGTTGCATGTTTGTTGTGTGATACCGGATTGCTCCATATGTTTTCCAGAGTCTCTACTTGGTTCGGCTTCAGGAATTTCTGGGTGGTTGTCTTCCCCTCTTAGTTGGCTGTATAGTCTTTTCTGGTTGGTTTCCGAATAGTTTGTTCTGTTGGTATCCCTTATTCCTGTTCATGTACCGTTGGATCTTGTGTGCTTTGGCCTTAAGCCTCTGTTTTACATCTTCTATTGTGTTGTTTAGTCCCCTCTCTTGTACTTTGTATTTCTCGTTGAGTTCCTCCCTTGTTTTCTTGCTTCTAGCCTTTTTCTGCCATCTCTTTCAGTTTACTCAAGTCAGATCTCATCACCATGATTTGCTTTTCCAGGCGCCTTTTCCAAGGAGGTTGCTGTTTTGGTTTCTGTTGGGTTGGTTGTGACGTGGTGTTGGTGTTCGAATCCCATCAGTTCTGATACTAATCGTGCTCCTGCATATGTCAAGTTATTTGTTTCTGTGATACTGGTGGTGTGTATTAGGACCATTATTTCATTGACCTCACTTGTTTTCTCCCTTAATTTCTTGGTGTTGTAGGCTTTCATGGAGGGGATCTTTGTTCTCTCTGTATCTGGCTCCATCCATTTGTCTAATCTTTTCTACCCATTCCGTCCTCTCTGTTACTTCGTCGGTGTTTTGTTTCTTTCTTCGTGTGTTCGTTGTTTGATACTTTTCATCCTCTCTGTCGTCTTCTTTTGTGGCATCGTCTCTCAGATTCGTCTTCTGTGTAATTCGTTGTCGTGTGACATTTCCCTTTCCAGTTCTTCTCTTTCTGTTGGGGAGAGCCAGTTTCTTTTTCTTTATGTTCCTTACTTGGTCTGCCAGCCTCTGCTCTGTTTGGGGGGTGTTTATTCCTCTCATTCCAGATGTTGATCAATCTTCTTCTATATCCTCTCTCCGTCGGGTTGCTTCTGATGTAGCATCTCCATATTTCCTTATTTTCTTCTCTTGTCCATTTCTTCCTTTTTGCCTCTGCTAGCTCCAATCTCAGGCTGTTGATTACTGTCGTGGTTTTGATCAGTTGCTGGATGACGACCTCCAAGTACCTGACCGTCTTCCCCTACAATTGGGTTGAATACCTGGTTGCCGGACGAGGCTCCTCTGTTGCCAGAGGTTCCATTTACGTCGTGTCGTTTATTCCTTCATTTCTTTCCATCATTGCTGAGTTTTGCTATTTAACCCATAGCTGGACCCTACCCATCAGGGATAGGTACTCATTTACAGCTGAGTAGACTGAGGAAATTATGGTAAAGATCCTTTCCAAGGAATCACGCCCGAGAGCGGTCACCCATCCAACGACTGACCAGCCCCAATGTTGCTTAACTTGACTTAAGTCTATGACGACCTAACCAACTCCTCCACGGCGCCACATTATTATTATTATTATTATTATTATTATTATTATTATTATTATTATTATTATCTCATCATCTCTCTCTCTCTCTCTCTCTCTCTCTCTCTCTCTCTCTCTCTCTCTCTCTCTCTCTCTCTCTCTATATATATATATATATATATATATATATATATATATATATATATATATATCAAAAGGTGCGAACATGTAGACATCAGAGGGTTACCGAAACTCAGAAGATCAGTTAAGGAGTTTATTATGAGATACGTTTCGTGTCATCCTGACACATCATCAGTCTGTAGTGAAAAATCAATTCACATTTATAAAAAAATATAATTAAAGTTTACATGCTATTTTAAAAAGGAAAACATAAAATACAAAAGTTATTCATAACAATTGTTGTTAAAAGCTAAAAATTCTAAAATTATTTACAAGGTGACATTGAAATTGAAGAAATTTAGGATTATAAAGGAATTTTAACGTTATTAAATAAGGTTATATTCCTTTATAATCCTAAACTTCTTCAATTTCAATGTCACCTTGTAAAATAAATAATTTTAGTATTTTTAGCTTTTAACAATAATTGTTATGAATAACTTTAGTATTTTATGTTTTCCTTTTTAAAATAGCATGGACACTTTAATTATATTTTTTATAAATTTGAATTGATTTTACATTACACACTGATGATGTGTCAGGATGACACGAAACGTATCTCACAATAAACTCCTTAACTGATCTTCTGAGTTTTGGTAACCTCTCTCTCTCTCTCTCTCTCTCTCTCTCTCTCTCTCTCTCTCTCTCTATATATATATTATATATATATATATATATATATATATATATATATATATATATATACATAGATTCATATCCTATATGAAAAATAAATCATTATTATTATTATTATCATTATTATCAATATTAACAAAGTAACTAACCTAATTACCCACAAGACCTTATCCAATCCAAATTCGATATAACGAATAACAATAAATAATTAAAATTATCATCATAACAAAGTAATTAACGTAATTACCCACACAACTTCACCCAATCCAAATTTGATAATGAATAATGCAAAGCAAAATAAAAATGAAATAATCACAAATAAATAAATAGATAAAAATAATAATTACAAATAAAAACTAAATATCTTGCTGTATTCCTGCTTACCTGCGCACGGGGCATCCGTACTATCTACCTGTTCGTATTTTCCAATTCTCTCTCTCTCTCTCTCTCTCTCTCTCTCTCTCTCTCTCTCTCTCTCTCTCTCTCTTGTGTTTATTTTTGTTTTTTTTATCAAAGCCATTCCCCTTTCCCTACCAACAGAAACAGGAGCATTCACCTCCCACAGCAATTAAACACAGACACACAGACATACACAGAAACTAACACTAAAAATACCGAACTATTATTAGTAAATTGATCGCGCGCAACCGAGAGAGAGAGAGAGAGAGAGAGAGAGAGAGAGAGAGAGAGAGAGAGAGAGAGGGTGGGAAAGTTGCAAACAACGCTCAATTACCCCTTCAGAGCGGCGAGGCTGGTCCAGCATAATTGTGACAGCACAGCTGCCTGCTGCTGCTGCCTGCTGCAGCAGTGCAGCAGTGGCAGCTTTGCTTAGGCTGCCTGCCTGCCTGCCTGCCTGCCTGCCTGGCTGTCTGCTGCATGCAGCAGCATCCGTTTGCCTTCTGTGTGTGTGTCTCTGTGTCTTGTCTTCCTGCCTGTTTTTGTCTGAATCTTTCAGACAGAAAGGGATATACACGTATGCATAATCCGTCTGGGTTTCCTCTCTCTCTCTCTCTCTCTCTCTCTCAGATGCACATACATCTACTTGCATTCCATCTCTCTGTCTTTCTCTCTCTCTCTACGTCACTTCTGTCCTGTCCTGGGAGAAACATGTCCAAAAGGGGCTCGAGGACAGAGATTCGAAAGCTCTCCTTCAGGAATTCTTGTTTTGTTCTTCTCCCCCCCTGGGTGGTGGGGGAGGGGGGAGTTGGGGACCCTCCTCAGGTCTCCACCGATGGGGCCGAGTCAGTCCTTCGTCAGGAGGTGGATAAGCTGCTCAAAGGAGGCGTCTATATGTCTATATCTCTCCTTCTTCAAGGTGGTCATTTGAGAGGGCCGTCTTACTTCTGAAAGAGGCGCTGAAGAAGGGAGACGTCCTTCTCTCCTTCTTCAGGCGGTCATTTGAGAGGACCGTCTTTCTCCTGCAGGAGGCACTGAAGAAAAAGGGCGTCCATATCTCTCCTTCTTCAGGCGGTCATTTGAGAGGGCCGTCTTTCTCCTGCAGGAGGCACTGAAGAAATAGGGCGTCCATATCTCTCCTTCTTCAGGCGGTCATTTGAGAGGGCCGTCATTCTTCTGAAAGAGGCGTTGAAGAAGGGAGACGTCCTTCGCTCTCCTTCCTCAGGGGGTCATTTGAGAGGGCCGTCTTTCTCCTGAAAGAGGCACTGAAGAAAAAGGGCGTCCATATCTCTCCTTCTTCAGGGGGTCATTTGAGAGGGCCGTCTTTCTCCCGCAAGAGGCACTGAAGAAGAAGGGCGTCTGTCTCCTGACAGGATGGGTATCTCGTCCACCTCTGATTCTTTCACTATTATTGTCGAAACGCAAAGAATGGATAGAATTTGACAGCCTTTAAACCAGCAATTGTCGAGCTGTTCCAATAATAAACAACAGCCTCCGCGCTAGTAATAAATAGCGCAGACATAAAGTGTAGCTATTGTTTACAATCAGATCACGGTTATATTTACTGTTGTTATCTGCTGTTGTAGTTTAATGCATTTTCCCGGTTATAAATTTGTGTGCCCTATCTCAAAACAGATTTCGGTGCAAATCAGGTTGGATCCCTTTTATCACGGAGGTCATATATATATATATATATATAATATATATATATATATATCTATATATATACATATATATATATGTATATATATATATATGTATATATATATATATATATATATATATATATATATATATATATATAACTATTCGACCTTTCTTCTTTTTATTTGCCTCTTGAAACAAGAAGACTATAATTATCGGGGAAACTTGAGGATAGGAGAGAGTTCCAGATCTCCAGGCTTCTATCCCATAGATAATCATACCAACAGTGCCCATAAAGGGTGCGGTTGCATGCCCCATACCCCCTCGTCTGTTCGTGACTTGCGACCAACCACATTCAACCAGCTGTTAGGTATAAATTCATTGCTATATTTAGCAAGGTCACTCCCCGTTGACAAAAGCAGTGAATTTGGTACTTGGTGGTCAGTTGACTGTTGTGGTTGCATTGTAGTCAAGGTTGGAGAAGGACGCTTATATATTTCAATGATTATTTTGTCATCTACTTAGCTTAATCTTCAATCGGGGTCGCTGTTTTCATCTATGATTTATATATTTAATTTTATGTATATTTTACGTGAGAATGGAATAAATGATGTTATAGAGAGAGAGAGAGAGAGGACGAGAGAGAGAGAGAGAGAGAGAGAGAGAGAGATAGAAGAGTAAAAACAAGCCCAGTGAATTAGGAGTAACAATATTTATGGAGTGACGTCCTGAAACCGCCTGCTCCCCTTATCATAACACAGAGACAGGTAATGGGGTGGGGGGGGGGGTGGGGGGGGGGGTGTGACAAGGGAAAAAGGTGAGGCCCCCTATTTTTTGGGCAGGGCTACTGCATAGGGCTACTCTAGTAAGAAGTACATAGGAAGAGAGGAGAGAGAGAGAGAGAGACGAGATAGAAGAGAGATGAGAGAGAGAGAGAGAAACCCAAGAGGAGAGAGAGAGAAACCAGCGAGAAAGCGAGAGAGAGAGTGACCTTGAAAAGGCTGATAAAGCAAAAAAAAATTTCAAGAGAAAAGAGGAGAGAGATGAGAGAGAGAGAGAGAGAGAGAGAGAGCCAGGGGAGAGAGAGAGAGACAGAAAAGGAGAGAGATTCGAATCAAAACGGCCAGCAAGCATCATTTCAATACCACAATCGAAGAACTATAGCGTGGGTGAGTAGTTTATGTGTTCGTATGTGTGTGTGTGAAAAGGAGCCGATGAGATGTTCGTATTGTGTGTGTAGGACGTACGTACGTGTGTATGTGTGTGTTCGTGTGTATGTGCGTGAGGCAGCACCTGGTCAGAATAGAGATGAGACGAGTAGAATACACCTTAATGAGGGCCAGTGGATTGACTCCACAACACACACACACACACACACACAAATGGCCATGACGGTGTTTGTTTAAGCCCTGTTCCAGGTCACAGGTACGGACCAGGTGAGACAGTTTGGTATGACTATTAGACTCCAGATTGACCCTCTTTTCATTCTGCCTCTAAATAAAGGGCGTGAAATTAGAGACGAAAGCTTCCGTGGGATCTATATAATAATTTGTCTCTATGAATTATTCTTATAAGAAAAAGCCACATCAGCAAACTTGCTTCATCTTGCAAAATAAAAATAAATCTCTCAAAAGAATTTTGTCACGAAATATCTGTAAATCGTTAATGTTTGATTGGTAATTCTGGGAATAAAATAGTTTAAGGAGCTTTAGACCTATTGGGAGTTTGAACAACTCAAAAATCAGTGTTCCTAAACAGATAACTAATTTTCTAGCAAGCTTAGGCCTATAGGAATTTGAAAAACTTTAAAGTCATTGTTCATAAACTGACAACTAATTTTCTAGAGAGGGTTATGCCTATAGGAATTTGAAAAAAAATCTGAAATCAGTGTTTCTAAACTGATAACTAAATTTGTAGCAGCCCTTAGGCCTAGAGGAATTTTAGGAACTTTAAAAGCAGTGTTTCTAAACTGATAACTAATTTTCTAGCGACTTAGGCCTATAGGAGTTTGAAAAAACTCTAAAATCAGTGTTCCTATACTGATAAATAAATTTGTAGCAGGCCTAAGGCCTATAGGAATTTGCCTAAGGTCTATAAGAATTTAAAAAATCTTAAAATCAGTGTTTCTGAACTTATAAACTAATTTTCTAGCAAGCCTTAGACCTATAGGAATTTGAAAAAAACCCCTCTAAGATCAATGTTTCTGAACTGATAACTAATCTTTTAGCAGTCCTTAGGCCTATAGGAATTTGAACAACTCTAAAATCAGTGTTCCTGAACTGATAACTAATTTTCTAGCAAGCCTTAGGCCTATAGGAATTTGAAAAAAAAACTCTTAAATCAGTGTTTAACCAGACCTAAGGCCTCTGAAAAATGGAACAATTATGAAAAATATTTTTGCTGATGTTTTTAGGCTTATGAAGAAAGGATAATATTTCCAAATACCAAAATCCCGAAGAAAAAAAATGAAGAAAACGCAAAAATTACTCATCAAAACAAAACCATGACAAATAAAAAAGTTTTCAGTTTGCTAAGGAAAATTAATGAATTGAAGTAAATAAGATAAAAAAAAATTTTTAGTACATCTTTTAAGTTTGAAAAACAAATCAGAACATTAAAAGATTTTGCCAAATTAAGCCACGAAAAAATGCACACAAACAAAAAAGTTATATAAAAAAAAGGCAGAAACTCTGTCTCACCGAGACAAAAAATCTTGAAGAAAAACCAGAAAACCCCAAAGACTTTTTATTTTTAGTGTCAGGTTTCCTGAAGAAAATAGAAAGAAGACGAAGAAGAACAATATAAAAGGAAGTTGTTTGTAAACGCGAGTCCTTTGAATCCTGGCGAAGGAATTCTCTCTCTCTCTCTTTCTCTTTCTCTCACACAGTCCCAGGGACAGTCACGAGCTGGGGAAAAAGGATCCCACGAGGGGGACAATGGCCTCTCCTCCTAAAAAAAACTTTGGCCCTAAAACAGCGATTAAAAGCAAGAAAGTTTATTCCCCAAATCATCACAAAAAAAGTAAAAAGAAAAAAAAAATGGCTCTCGTCTGTAGGGAATACCCCTTTTCCTAGCTCTCTCTCTCTCTCTCTCTCTCTCTCTCTCTCTCTCTCTCTCTCTCTCTCTCTCTCTACTAGTCACAATTGCCAACAAAATTCCTTTAACCATTCTATTTCCTTGTTTTTGATGGAAACTCCACTGTAGGCCTTGAATCCACAAGGAGAATAAATGAGAAATCTTTGACAAATAAACCTTTCACTCAAGAATGCGTTCGAATCCCAACTTAGAAAGTGGGATTCCTTCGCTTATCTGGCCAATTCAGGAAGCAGGACTCTGTAAGATCCTTAGGAATAGGAATAATTAGTACGAGAATCCTCGAAAAGTCCTCCGAATGGTATACAGGAAAGGAAGATCCTTTTTAGACCTATGGTTACAGGACTCCACGAAACCTTGGGACAGGATCTCGACTAGGCCACATAAACAGGACCCCAGCGAGCCTCAAGGGCAGCATCCTTCAGGAACCGTGCCAATAGGAGCCTGAAAGGACACTGGGAAAAGAATCCTGACGAGACAATGAGACTATTAACGAGCATGTAGTACCATGAGACTTTGTAGCGCCGTAGTTGTAGACTCCCCCGACAAGAAGGCTCTAGGAAGAGCATCCTAATGGAGTCCTACGGAACCCGTGGGAGGAAGATCCTTCGTAGGATGCCGGAGGCAAGGAAGGCGCCGGAGGAGCGCTGAAGCTGTCGCGGACGATAAGAAAATTGATGTCTTACGCCTTAATTGGCCTCCATCTCGTCTAATTAGGGAGCTCCAAAGCTCTCCTGATCACTCATTAGGACCTGGCTTCCGAAAAGGACTTTCCTCTCCCCCCTACCCCCACCCCCCAAGAGTCCCTCTCCTAGCCTTGTCGAGGTCAATTGAAGGATTTCCGTAACGTAGTGACGTCAAGTTATTAGGGCGATTGTATCACGACGGTGAAGTTTTCCCTCTTTTTTTTTTATTTGTTTTATTGACTTTATCAGAACCAGAATGCTTCAATATACGCCAAGAGTTATAATATACATTATTTCATACTAAAAGAAACAATTAAAACCCTGGTAATATAAGAGAGAATCAGGACTTCATTCCCTGGCTCCAGGGACGTTATGTTGAGTCTAGGAGTTTGGGCGGAGTTGCCGTAGTTCTCCATATTGATGTTCTGGTCCCGAGGTGGGGGAGGGACTGGGCATAGTTTGAATATGGAGTTTCGTGCCACCTAGAACAAACCTAATAATAAGAATAATAAAATAATAATAAGAAATAATAAGTAACAACTACATCAATAATAATAATAATAATAATAATTATTAAGTTATTATTTATTAGTTATTATTAGTTATTAGTTATTATTATTATTGATTATTATTGATTTAACTTACAGAAAGCCAAAATAAAAATTATCAATAACCCATATTGCAACCCGTAGAATATTTTCATTATTAATTATTATAGAAGCCAAAATATTATCAATGCTTATTGCATCCCCTAAAGTTTGAAAAAAATACCGTTCAGTATGAAAACAAACACAAGAAACACAACCAGAAACAACAATAACAAACAAAACAACGTACAACAGCCACAACTCCTTTAACAAGGAAACGGCAAAACGAAAAACAAAAATAAAAAATAAATAAAAAAACAAAAGAGCTTTAGTTTTGCGCCAAAGTTGCCAGTCGAAACGGATCAGATCAGAATTGCTATTGTTGTTCCTCTTGTTGTGGGTTGTTGATAGACAGACGATGCCCTTCACGCACAACAACAACAACAACAACATTATTATTTTGCGTTTTCGTGCAATTATAAGGACCGAAACACCTGCAATTAAGAACTTGATTGGTTTATCGACCTGTGATTTTGGGCTTCGGGAAGACGAGGTGCGGGGAGGGGGTGGGGGGAGAGGAAGCTACCGGTTCGCGCATTCAGTTTTGCCTCTGTTTTGAAATTTTGGTCTTTTGTTTAAGTTTTGTCGAAATTCTTCTTCTTATTGTCTTTAGAAAGGAGAACAAGTCCTGAATCATGATCTTTGCAACGGCTCTTCTCTCCTCAGTGGGTTTTTGAATAGATAAATTATATTATTAATCATATTCTTTGAAATATACAGTTTTCCTCTCTCTCTCTCTCTCTCTCTCTCTCTCTCTCTTCTCTCTCTCTCTCTCTCTCTCTCTATCAAAACGAGTAATGTACAAAGAAGTCTGGTCATTCATGGTCTTCGAAACATGGCGTCAATCCAGAAGGTCGAAATTATTGCAACCCTTTGCCAGAATATAACGTCAATTTAATCGCCTGGAGAGATTAAAAACGGCAATAAAGAAAGATAAATCCCCTCTCTACTCAATCCCTCATCAACCGAACCGCCAGATTGAGAGAGGAAAGAGAGAAAGGGGAAAAAAAGAGAGAGAGAAAAATCTCCCAAGCGATTAACCCTCGTCACGATGTCAACGACGCCGGCGATTTCAGCGCTCCCGCGCGCCCAAATATATAAACAGACCGAACCCGGCCTCAGATGGCATAAACAGTCAAACAGCCGCCGTGTGGTAGAGGCTATTAACATAATCAGATATTGGGTCTCCGCTAAACCGATTGGCATTTTTGTTGCACGAGAGAGAGAGAGAGAGAGAGAGAGAGAGAGGAGAGAGAGAGAGAGACTGATGGCTGATTGGGACAGCTGGTCCTAATGCGTTTGGTGCAACTGGCTTCTCGGGTCGGCGTTTCATTTCGGTCTAGGGTTTTGGGAGGTGGCTAGAACGGCTCTCTCTCTCTCTCTCTCTCTCTCTCTCTCTCTCTCTCTCTCTCTCTCTGTCTGTCTCTGCCTCTCTCTCCTTTTTCTCCTGTTATTAACATCCCGAAGAGGCTCTACCCAGATCTATACAATGACGGGAAAGAGGAAAAAATAGACAAGAAAGACAAAATCTGCAACCTTTTGAAAAGAGGGAATTGCAGATTTGGAGAAAGATGTTACTACAAACATCCTAAGATTATGTCAAAACATGACAATATATGGTAAATGTGCATACTTAGATGATATGGGATATTGCAGAGTCTGCATCCAAAAATTATGTAAAAACCTAAAAGAAGGAAAAGGTTGAATGTAAGCGACAAAAAATGCAAATATATGCACCCTGTAGCCATGAATCATAATCAAATAAATAACCAACCAAGTAATAAAATCCAAAATAAGAAAGAAACAAATAAAGAGAGAAATCAAGAATATCAGGTAAAAGAGAAAAAGCAAACCACCAATGAGATATGCAGAGGTGTCCAGCAAAAAATTTCAAAGCATCAGCTCCGAAATTCTACTCAAGATGATAATAACTGTATTTATTATGCAAGAGGATATTGCAGAACGGAGAAAGTTTGGCAGATTCAAGACACAAAATGAATAATTATGATGAAGGAAGATCAAATATTATGGAAAAGTTGGATTTTTTAATGTCAGAATTTCTAGGAAATGAAAAAAAGAACAACATACCAGAACAACAGGAAAGAGACATGGGAAAATCCTTATTACTACCAGTATTAATGAAGGAGAAAACACGCAAACCATCATAGTGATGAATGCGCAGGGTTTGGTTTTAGTTATGAGTACTCAAAAAGAAAAATAGAGTACTTAGAAGAAAACTAACCCAAAATGAAAAAGAAAATAGATATAATGAATATAAGTGAAACCTGGTATTCCCAAAGAGACTGGGAATGATGATCAAATAAAAGGGTTTCCAAACTTATAGATCAGATAGAAAAAATAGGAATCGGGGGAAGGGGAACCGCAATATATGGGAAAGACAAAAAACAAGGAAAAAATATATGAGAAATATAGTAACTCAGAATGTGAACTAATAGCGGTAGAATTTGAATCTGAAAATTGATGAACATAGTAATATATAGACCTCCTAATACTAAAGAGTTTGACTTAATAATTGAAAAATTGGATGATATATGTAGAAATCACAAGGACTGGACTATTCTCCTATCTGGTGACTTCAACTTTCCTTTCGTAGAATGGAAAGAACGAATAGGAGATTGTGGATGTACTTATACATATAAAAAAGAGAGTAATAGTAGTGCAGAAGATAAGAGGCAATTTGAAAAGCTATTAGATATGCTACTAGAATACCAACATTCAACAAATAAATCACCTGCCAACAAGAAAGGAAAATATTTAGACCTAGTATTTGTGAACGAGATGAATTATGTTAAAGAAATAATAGTTTTTATAATGCGAATATTTCAGACCATAATGTCAAATAGAATTAACAGTTCATTCCAAAGAAGCCAGTGAAAATAGAGATAAGCAAGAAATGAAAAGTGGAAGGATATGGAAAATACAACTTCTACAGTAAAAATATAAAATGGTCAAGAAATTAATGAAGAATTAAACAAAGATTGGGAAATAACATTTTCGTAAGTGATGACATAAGGGTAAATACGGAGATATTATAAAAAATAAAATATTGCGAAAATAGTGGGAAAAATAAAAAAAAAAAAAATATATACCGAAGAAGAAAAGTAAACATCATTCATGCATACCAAGAGACAGAAGGATCTTGTTCCAGAAAATCAGAAAGTGGAAAAAAGGTCTTGCAAAAGAAAAAATGCATGGAAAGTTATAGAACTAAAAAGTAAGATAGAAAATGCAGAACAAAAGATTATACAATCAAAAGAAAATGAAAAACGGGACTTGGAAGAAAAAACCCTATTTAAATATCAAGCAAAACCCCAAGCTATTATACTCATATGCGAAGAAGATGAATAAAAGAAGAATAGAAATAGGCCCTCTGAGAATTGAAGGGAGATTAACGAATGAAAAAAAGGAATTTGCAACATACTGGCAGAACGATATAAGAGAGAATTCACCCCTAGAATAGATAATGAAGATAATGATATAGAAGTAAGGGATGAAATAGTGAATATTTAGCTGACATAGATATTAACTGAAGCTGATATTGTGCAGGCTATTAATGAAATTAAAAATGGAGCTGCTGCAGGCCTGATGGAATTCCTGCTATTTTGTTAAAGAAAGTAGTTCATTCTATCGCAAAGCCACTTGCAATATTATTAAGACAAAGTGTAGATACAGGCAAGATTTATGATGAGCACAAATTAGCATATATTACCCCTACTTTCAAAAGTGGATGCAAGACTAGCAAGGCAAGTTAATAAGGCCTGTGAGTCTAACATCACATATTATGAAAGTGTATGAAAGGGTAATGAAGAAAAATATTATGAAACATTTAATAAAAAATAATTTGTTTATAAAGGACAACATGGTTTCGTACCCGGAAAAAGTACACAAACCCAACTGTTAGTCCACCGTGAGAAACATATTCAAAAATATGAAAAGCGGAAATGAAACAGATGTGGTTTATTTAGACTTTGCAAAAGCTTTTGATAAAGTAGACCATATATATTAGCGAAGAAATTAGAAACAATATCGTGGATAAAGTAGGAAGATGGTTAAAAGAATTTTTACACAACAGAAAACAGATAGTTATTGCAAACGACGAGAAATCGGATGAAGTCAAGGTAATATCCGGTGTGCCGCAAGGTACGGTGTTAGCTGCATACTTGTTTTTGTTATTATGATTGAAGACATAGACAATAATGTGAAGGATTCGGTAGTGAGTAGTTTCGCAGATGACACAAGAATAAGTAGAGAAATTACTTGTGATGAAAGATAGGACGCTCTACAAAGAGACCTTAACAAAGTATATGATTGTTGGCAGAGGTAAATATGGATGGTATTTAACTCTGATAAATTTGAATCAATAAATTATGGAGACAGAGAAAGAAAGCTATATGCATATAAGGGACCTAATAATGAGACCATCACAAATAAGGAAGCAGTTAAGACCTTGGTGTGATGATGAATAGGAACATGTTATGCACATGATCAAATAGCAACTCTGTTGGCAAATGTAAAGCAGAAATGGGAAATGTTGTTACGGCACTTCAAAAACAAGAAAAGCTGAACACATGATTATGCTTTATAAAACATATGTTCGTAGTCCAACTTGATATTGCAATATGATATGGTACCCGACACTATCAAAAGGATATTGCACAAATAGAGAGTGTACAAAGGTCCTTTACAGCTAGAATAGAAGAAGTTAAGGACCTAGACTACTGGGAAAGACTACAATTCTTAAAATTATATAGTCGATGGAAAGGAGAAGAGAAAAACGCTACATGATAATTCAGGCATGGAAACAGATAGAAGGAATAGCAGAAAATATCATGGAACTAAAAATATCAGAAAGAGCAAGCAGAGGTAGATTAATAGTGCCCAAAAAAAACATCTATACCAGGAAAAAATAAGGAAAGCACACAGGACATTATCCACTACGCACCAGCATCGATAATGCAGCGTCTATTCAATGCGTTGCCAGCTCATCTGAGGAATATATCAGGAGTGAGCGTAGATGTGTTTAAGAATAAGCTCGACAAATATCTAAACTGCATCCCAGACCATCCAAGATTGGAAGATGCAAAATATACCGGAAGATGTACTAGCAACTCTCTGGTAGACATTAGAGGTGCCTCACACTGAGGGACCTGGGGCAACCCGAACAAGATGTAAGGTCTGTAAGGTAAGGTCTGATCCACCCGTCCTCTCTTTCTCTCTCTCTTTTTCTCTTAACCCCACTAATCTTGTTGCAGTTTTCGTTTCAAAATCGAAGTTCCTTAACCCCTTGATCTCCATCTTAAAGAAGAGCCTAGACGCGTCACGCAAGTCGTTCTTGGGACGCAGTTGCCAGCCCCTACGGCCTTCTCCACCTTGCTTTGTGGCCCGCAATACTTCGACTAACGACTACTGACAATAATAAGCGACAGTTCAATGAAAGTACGAAGAAATATTACCGTTTATTTTTATTATTTTTTTTTATTATAGTAAGCAGAAGACATTGGACGGATGGAATGAAATAAGACTATCTTTTTTTAAGATTAAATTGAAGGATGTTACCATTATGTATACCACGGTTCTTGTCCCCATGTCCTTTTTCGTCTGTTTGCGACCCACCTAAGTCGACTGACCACCGTTTGTTGTCCCCTTCCAACTATCTTTGGTGTTTGAAGAAGAAGAAGAAGAAGGAGAAGAAGTCAGAAGGAAACCAGAGCTTCCCTGGCACAGGGGACGCCGGCGAATTCATCTCGCTAAGAGACGAAGCCTTTGCTCTTTCGTCACTAACTTTATCTCGCTTTAAAAATGTCATTCGGTAAACGATTTTTGCCTCTATATCAAAATGAAATAGAGACTCACAACTTCTCAAATCAGGTATCGAGAATGAACGGATGTGTTTCAAGTTGAGCTCACTTTAAGATAAAAATTCCGTATACGGGCGAACTAATCAAGTAAATATGGCTGATGAGCGTCCAGGATTGAAAGATGTTAACCTTAATTAATAGAAATCTTATCTTTGAATGTGCTGATGCACATAAATGAAGAGGTCTTCCTCCGTCTTAGTCTGAACTTTATCCATAGAAATTGCCGATTTACATTTATACGTAAAATGTATTTAGTTTTTATCTTCGCCAATCCATGGATCAACTTGGAGATGGAGTAAGACTCCCGAAATGCGTGACATTAAAACAAGGAAAATATATATAATAATCTGACCTTTCTCCCCAATGCATGTCATTAACACTGAGGACGACGGGAATGCGCCGATAACTTCTTTGGCAAAATCACAATAGTTTCTAATCACATGAAGAGTTGTATACTGAAGGAGAAATCATTTGAGAATGTAAAGTATTGTCGAGAGAAAACTATATATACACCAATGACCTGGTCCCACGTATCAACAGAAATTTCCAGTTTATATTGCAATAGCTGTTTTTTTTTTTTTTTTTTTTTTTTTTACCTACGCTTGTGTAGTCAGCCTCTTAGACAGTTATATTTCTTGGACAATATGTACTGTTTATCTTTTAGAAATAATTATTAATCATAAATTTCCATGGTTTAAGATCACATTGAGTCGGATAGATATATGTTTAATTGTGTGCATAAGCATCCAAAGATGAAATCACGGTTACTCTGCTATTTCGTTCTCCAGTAACATCCGTAAAGCTGTACGCCATCAGCCATATATATTCAATCAGTTCGCCCGTATACGGAATTTTTATGCTAAATTCAGGTCAACTAGAAACACAACCGTTGTAATTCTCCATTCCATTCTGATACGGAAACAGAAATTGTCTAAAGAATTAAATGTACAAAGCGAGAGAGAGAGAGAGAGAGAGAGAGAGAGAGAGAGAGAGAGAGAGAGAAAAATGTCTCGCCGGTGTCCCCAGTGCCAGTTCCTGGTTCCCAGGCGCTCACTCCACAAACACAGACCTCGTCCTTAAATTTGCCCCGGAAGTTAGCCTTTAAGTTCAACATATTCAGTCTAGCTTTCATTATGATACACGCATCCTTTGTATCCAGTTCCCTTATTTACTTGTTTTCCTCGAAGTCATCTATGAATCTCAGCTTCTTCATATCTGTTCTTTCTCTCAAAGTCTCTTGGATATCTTGATTCATTTTTACTTAAGTTCCCTTTTCAGTGCTGCTTTGGGATATTCTCTTAGTCCATTAATTTCTATATCATATTTGGTGCATATGTTCACCACGCTTTTTGTCCAACATTGCCCATATGAGGCTCTTAAACTGATTTCTCTCTGGCTTCTTGTTCTTCTTCTTCTTCAAACGCCAAAGACGGCTGCTACCTCTGTTGAACTGTCGCAAGATTATCATCACTGGTCGTTAGTCGAGGAAGCCTCATCTCTTCTTCCTTAAAGCGATGTGTTGGAATTCACTGCAAGTCGATTGTTCTTGTCATTACCCTAATATATCTCTGTATGTGTTTAATGCACACAATGAATATCATGCCTAAACAAGGCGTGATCCGACCTCCAACTTACTTCGTTTGTCAAGTTGTCAATATTAAAACGTGCTGGAATCTAGTCAAATAGAGCCTTGTTTCACCAACAAAAATCGAGAGATAATTAGCTGTATTTTATTAGAAATGATTTCTCTGTACTTTAACAAGCACACTATTCATTTTTTATATTCTCATTCTAACAGAAAAATCACAAATAACCTATCCTAAAGTTCCTTAATCTTTAAGTCAACGCGAAACACCTTTTCAGGCTCTTCCATAGACTTTTCTTATCACAACAGCAAAGTAGTACGTAGGCTTACTCCCCGAGTAGGCAGGCAAAAAAGATCTGTGTACTCGAGGAATGATCAAGATACATTTTACTTGAACTCGTATCACAAGATGTCCTTCTATTTTCGTACAATGGGATAAAAGTTATTGTTTATCTAAGAGGCTGACTATACCAGGGTAAGTGAAGGGAACAATACTTTGCATAATTAAATGATTTCTTCTCGAGTATAAATTTCTTTATGTTCTTAGGCACTATTGTGATTTTGCCAAAGAACTTATGGACGCTTTCCTGTCGTCCTTAGTGTTGATGACATACAATGGGGAGAAAAGACTAGAATGTTATATGTTTCCTTTGATTTAATGTCAGGCATCTTAGGACTAATGTTATAGTATCTGTCAAACAAATAATTATTTTCTATGGGTCAACCTCACACAAAGACTAGTACATTATGTGCATCTGCACATTTAAAGATAGTTCCACAACTGTACAAATTCGCACATTGATTCTGATACCCTACAAACCTAGACGCACATGGCGGCTCATCAGCCATATTTATTTGATGAGTTCGCCCGCATACGGAATTGTTATGCTAAATTCAGCTCAACTTGAAGAAACACAATCGTTCAATCTTAATATCTCATTCGAGAAGTTGTAATTATCCATTTCATTTTGATACGTATCTAAACAAACGAATTGAACAAAACGTACAATGAATTCCAACAGTGACTTCCAACACATCTCTCTGAGGAAGAAGAGATGAAGATTCCTGGCTGACTTAGGTTAGGAAACTGCATTTTTCGTTGTTGTATTCATGCTAGTTCCCTGAGAGAGAGAGAGAGAGAGAGAGAGAGAGAGAGAGAGAGAGAGAGAGAGAGAGAGAGAGGCGTCTGTAGCAGCAGCACAACTTATGCAAACGACTTGACCAAACTGTGTATAGGGAGGCTAAATTAAACGGCGAAACCAGGAGTGTTGCGTCCGTAGACTTTCTCAAGCGAAGTTTGGATAATCAATAACATTATATCGATTTTTTTCTCCTTCTCTCTCTCTCTCTCTCTCTCTCTCTCTCTCTCTCTCTCTCTCTCTCTCTCTCTCTCACTCACTGCTGGGATCTCACTTCATCTTCTTCGTTTCAGGTTGAGGATGAAGCAAGGAAACCAGACGAGAATACCAGAGCCAACCAGGACGAGATAGGACAAATAATTATGTTTCCAGTCGTTTTCTGGTAAGTTACTCGACGTTTCTGGAATACCATCTTTTCTGGAACGTTGCCTCTTGATTTTTTCTGGAATATTATCTTTTCTGGAATGTTGCCTGTTGAATATTTTTTAATATTTCTTTTTGAGGGATTTGACCAGTTGAATTTGTTTAAATATTCCTTCTGGGACGTTGCCCCCTGATTTTACTGGAATATTACCTTTTCTGGAACATTAACTGTTGAATTTTCTGGAATATTACCTTTTCTGGAACTTGACCTGTTGAATTTGTTTAGATATTTCCTTCCCTGGAATGTTACTTGTTGAATTTGTTTAGATATTTCCTTCACTGGAATGTTACCTGTTGAATTTATTTAAATATTTCCTTTCCTGGAACGTTACCTGTAGACATTTCTTTGATATTACCCTTCCATCTCTCCTGGCATAAACAAACAGTCCAGGAATCCCAGGGGGAGGTGAGGGGGAGTCACTTAGACTCAAGTCCAGCCAGAGTCTGGAAAGGTTAATTGATTCGAAACTCTGTCTCGAGGTCAATCTATGATTAACGAAGGGTGCCAATCAAAACATTTGGGGGGTGGGGGAGGGGGGGGTGGGGGGGGGGGGCTTTAATTTTTTTTTGGGGGTATAGGTTATAGTGGGTGGAAATTTGGATATTTTGGTCATGGGAGTGGAAAGACGGTTAAAATTAAGAACATTCTATCTTATAAAAAAAAAAACTTATCTAGAAATTTTTTATTTTTATTTTATAATATATATAATATTAGTGTTTTTTTCATAGACAATTAAGAAAACTATGGTTTTTCATTCTTATTATAAAAGAAATCAAATTAAAACGTCTGAATAATTAATAAAATAAAAGATGAATATTGTTTTATAGGAATGAAAATTAATTATTTTTGTTTTACTAAGTGGATTAAAAAAAGATTTTTTTCTTTGTTCATCGATAGGTAACACAAAATATACAAAAATCTAAATAATTAATAAAGCAAAAATAAAAAAATAATTTCTTTGAATGAAAGAAGGTTTATTTGTTTTATTAATTACCTACGTACTAAAGAACCCCCCCCACCCCACCCCCAAAATCGAAATAAATAGCAATAAAGTAAAAGGTCTTTAATTCAATGAAGGAATATATTTATGTCTATTTCATTAATTGTTCAGATGAATTTTCTTCTATTACGGGTCACGATAGATATAACGAGTTTCGTTCAATTAAAAGTGTAAGAGCCACAGTCACAATCTCTCTCTCTCTCTCTCTCTCTCTCTCTCTCTCTCTCTCTCTCTCTCTCTCTCCACACAACGATGCAGAACCTTTCTCTTACAGACTATGGGTATGAGACGGCTTATGGGAGGGGCTAAGGGGGACCCGAAATAAGACCCTCAAACCGGCCCCCCCCCCCCCCCCCATCGTCGAATTCTGAAACCAGAATACGAAGATATTCTTCAAGTTTCCTCCTCCCCCCTACCCCCACTACAGCCCCCACAACTTACGAACACTGCAGCACTAGACCAATTCGGGAGAAAAAAAAGCTATAATAAAAACATGTAAGAGAGGAGAGAGAGAGAGAGAGAGAGAGAGAGAGAGAGGAAACAGTGTGTGTGTTGAGAGATGGAGAAAAGAAGAGGGAGGGAAGAACAACTAAAAACAAGAAAGATTGGAGGAGAAAGACGAGAGAGGAAAAAAAACTGAAAACGAGTGTGAGGAGAGAGAAGGAGAGAGACAGGACAGGACAGACAGACAGGAGAGAACAGAGGAGACAGAGAGGAGAAAAGAGAGAATAAGAAAAAGACGAGAGATAGAGATAGAGACAAAAAAGAAAAACGAGAGAGAGAGAGAGAGAGAGAGAGAGAGAGAGAGAGAGAGAGAGAGAGAGAGAAAGTCCCATTGGCGCACACGAAAGTAGCCCGTGAAAGTTCCGACGCCCGCGAACAACTAGGGCACCCCCCCCCCCCCCCCCGCCCTCCCCCCACCCCCCCCCCCCCCCCCCCCCCCCCCCCCCCTCTACATGGATTAAGGACGAAATGAACGTGCGTGCGTCTGTCTGTCTGTATACCACTTAGCACACACACACACACATACTGCGGCCGAAAGAAAAAAGTGCTTTAGTGCTATTTTGCGGCACTTAAAAAGTGACTTTTTGGAAAGTGTGACTGTTTGTGTGTGTTTTTTTTTTTTTTTTTATTGCGTGCAAAATGCCGGAGGTGTCTTTTTTCAATGTTGTGGTTATGCAGGAGGCTTTTTTATATATATAATTCTCTCTCTCTCTCTCTCTCTCTCTCTCATTTAATTTTTCTCTTTTTCTGTAATTCTCTCTCTCTCTCTTTAGCTCATTCTCTGTTTTCTGTATCTCTCTCTCTCTCTCTCTCTCTCTCTCTTTTAACTCTTTTAAACTCTGCTTTTAATTACTTCTCTTTATTCTGTAATTCGCTCTCTCTATATCCTCTCTTACTCATTTTCCTTTTTCTCAATGTTCTGTAAATTTCTTTCTCTCTATCTTTCTCTCTCTCTCTCTCTATCTCTCTCTTTTAATTCTCTCTCTTATTTAAATCTTTCTCTTTTTCTTCTGTAATTCTCTCTCTCTATCTTTCTTTCTTTAATTCAATCTCTGTTTTCTGTATCTTTCCTCCTCTCTCTCTATTGTTAATTCTCGCTCTCCTTTTATTTACAAACTCTTTACTCTTTTCTTCTGGTAAAATTCTCTCTTCTCATCTATTCTTTCTTTAATTTCAATCAATTACTGTTTTAACTGTATCTTACTCTCACTCTCTCTCTCTCTCATTCACTCTCTTTTAACTCTCTCTCATTTAATTTTTATCCTTTTCCCGTATTTCTCTTTCTCTCTATCTCTCTCTCTCTCTCTTAAGACACTCTTTCTCTCTCTCATTTAATTATTTCTCATTTCTCTCTCTCTCTCTCTATCTCTCAAGCACATGATGTCTCCTCGGATGGACTAATAAGTCTTTGAGACATCCTAATCCTTGTAACACACACACTCTCTCTCTCTCTCTCTCTCTCTCTCTCGTCTCTCTCTCTCTCTCTCTCTCTTCGTCACCCCCCCCCCCCAACCCAAGCAAGCCCCGAGAGACTGCAAGTGACGCCCAATACTTTATAGGACCCTGACTTCCTCCAGACTACTTCCGGCCCCTAACAAATTACGACTATGAATTTGGGCAAAAGGAACCGCCGGTACCTATTGTTTATGTCATGGTGGTCCAGTGGTTAGGAGGCTAATTGAAACGCTGGAAAGAAAGTCTGATCAATGAATTATTATTTCGGTGGGCCCTTGTAACCAATTTCGTACCTGGTCGATTGTCGACTGTGTTGGGTCGCAGACAGGTTGGTAAAAGGTGTAGGTTTCACAAGAAAAGTCTGGAAATTTGAATTGAATGCATTTTTATTGCTAATTGACCTGGGATGACCTTTTTGGCTCTTGACAGTGACTTTTGTTGATCTCGATTAGTCGTTGGCTCATCTCTCTCTCTCTCTCTCTCTCTCTCTCTCTCTCTCTCTCTCTCTCTCTCTTTTAAAGAGATATTCTCTTTCTCTCTCTTCTCTCAGTGTTATTGTTAATCTCTCTCTTTCTTAAAGAGATATTCTCTCTCTCTCTCTCTCTTTCTTCAAGAGATATTCTCTCTTTCTCTCTCTTTCTTCAAGAGATATTCTCTCTCTCTCTTTCTTAAACAGATATTCTTTCTCTCTCTCTTTCATAAAGGGTATTCTTTCCCTCTCACTCTCTCTTAAAGACATGTTCTTTCTCATTCTTAAAGAGATATTCTCTCTCTCTCTCTCTCTCTCTCTCTCTCTCTCTCTCTCTGAAAGAGATATTCTCTCTCTCTCTCTCTCTCTCTCTCTCTCTGTATATAATATATACATATAGATATATATATATATATATAATATATATATATATATATATATATATAAAAAAGTAATACTTTACCAATTGCTGTTAAAATTCTTTTAACTGTTACGTAATTCATATAAAAGTATTTATCAATATAAGTGTTTATCCAAAGTATCAGCGACGCTTACTCAAGGATTCTATAGCAAGGAGAGAGAGAGAGAGAGAGAGAGAGAGAGAGAGAGAGAGAGAGAGGGCCATAGAAACCGCATACAAGCCTTTGGGAACAAAGCATAAAATAACAATAAAAAAAAGGCAAAAACAAAAAAAAAAAGAAAAACCAAGAAGAAAAAAAAAAAAGAGTAATTATGGTCTGTGGTGGTCTCTGTCCCCATCCGTCTAGCTATGGAACAAAAGACGGTTCCGTCCTCCTCTCTCTCTCTCTCTCTCTCTCTCTCTCTCTCTCTCTCTCTCTCTCTGCAGCTCAGAAAACAGAAATGAGTCATTGCGAAAGGAAGAGGGAATATACCGCATAGCATCATGAATTATTTTTTAGTCTCCCATTCAAGCATGGGTTCCTCTGCCTACGCTGGAGGGATTTAGCATCAACTATGGAACTTTTCATGCCTTAATATGCAAATTAACGAATGAATGAATCAAGAGATAATATTTGAATATTTACTTGAATATTTGACGAATATTCAAGTGAGTTTCAGGACCTGTTACATTGTCAATCCTCTGAGCGATTCGCGTTAAATAAAGCTAAAGAAATCGATAGAAAATCTAATAAACTGTAATTTTATGAAATGTATGACAGGTGTATTACGTCGTCCAATGTTTGAAAGGTCATGAAAGGTCACCCGACCTTTGCCTGCCAACGAAATAACCGAATTAAAGACACACTTCCCCTCTGAGGGCGACTTTGCTCAGTTGAAACGAAGTGACCAATTCTACCCCCTGAATGAACACAAATTTCTTTGCTAGTTTTTGTTTGTTTTGGCTTCAAAGCACGACCTCTTGTTGTTTGTGATGCTTTGACCTCGTAGTCTACTGGTTTGTGCATTTTTCAAGCCAATGAGATAATCCCAGATAATCCCAGATTCGAATCCTAGTCAGAGACAGAAATATATTGGCATTTTCTGTCAAAAACGTATTGTTTTCAGACAGTGTATGCCTCTGCCAA
>NC_087224.1:13242571-13300071 GCF_015104395.2 Macrobrachium nipponense
TCTGTGTTTGGACAAATGGAACATTTTGGGACTTTTTTGATAGAAGGATATTGGTTGCAATGCAAGACCAACAAGAAATTATTTGTACATTCCTTGAAGGATATCTTAGTCCACGACGCTGCTGGACAAATAGGACTTAATTATGCAATGCAAGACCCAGTAGGACTTTTTTTCGTGCATTGCTTGAAGGCCATTTTAGTCCACGCTCTAAGGTGTAAGGACTTGTAAATGGGACTTTTTCGACTGAAGGATTTTTCTTACTATGCGAGTCTCCTAATACTTTTATAATATTCCTTGAAGGATATTTCAATCCTTTCTGTGAGTATAGGACTTTAAGTTTGCGTAGGACTTGGTTTTGATTTTGACATGAGGAAATTTAAGTCCTTACGGGACTTATTTGGCCGGCTGAAGGATATAGGTCATACCTTTGCTTCTATGAAGTTTGTATAACATTTTTAGTCTCTAGTATATAGGACGCGCGTAGGACTTTTTATTCGAATTCTTAAGGGACTCGTAGGACTTGGAGATGAAGTGGAACCTTTTTTTCCTCTGATGTAGATAGGATTGTTGGACTGACCGGGACTTGATTTTACTTTTGAGGGGAAGATCTTACGAAGGACTTACTCACCTCATGGAAAGAACTGGATTATTTTTGAATGCCCAATTTTTTTGGCCCACAGATGAAAGGACATCTCAGTTCCTGTAGGATGCACAGGACATCTGAAAAGTATATAGGGATTCCAGCATCTGTAGGATCCTTGCCTCTTCCTATAAGAATGCAATTCGAGACGTAAGGACGCCTGGAAAAGTACTGGAATTTTCACTTTTCAAGCCTGGAAAAAAATTAAATACTTGTGGGACTGAAATAGCTGCGTATATACCTATTGGCACCCAAGATAAAACTGCACCATCTCTCTCTCTCTCTCTCTCTCTCTCTCTCTCTCTCTCTCTCTCTCTCTCTCTGTGTTGGGGGCCGCCTTCCCCAGGCCCCCTCCCTACTGCTACAGGAAGTCACGCTTCCCAGGGCCTAATGACTCAACTACCTTAACCTAATTGTCAAGTGGCCTTTTGCGATATATATAAAACTCCGGCTACAGATAAGTTTTTAATGCTGTTTACCTGACTTTGGCGCAATAATAAAAGCGATTATGCCCCCTCCCTTTGGGACACGGAGAGAGAGAGAGAGAGAGAGAGAGAGGGGGGGGGGGGGGGGGGGGGGGGGGGTATGGAGGAAGAGAGAGAGAGAGAGAGAGAGAGAGAGACGTGAGGGAGCAGAGTCGGACCTGACGAAGAAGGAGTAGAAATGGAAGCAATAGAAGAGATGAAAAAAAAAGGAAATGAGATAAAGTTAAACAAAACTATTAGAAATGAAATGAAACGAACATTGTCAGTTTAATGGCATAGGAAGACTGATTCATCCAATCCTGTAAAATGGCGTCGCAAGAGCCGTGGTCACTGGAGGCGAATGGATTTAGAAAAAAAAGTACTTGTCAAATGAAGCCTAAGGCAGCAGCCATCAGGAATTTAAGGTCCGTTTTCATAATTTCATTTGCGGCCTATCGGGAGTTTCGAACCGCCCGCCAAGCCACACGATCATTATAGCAAGCCAGGGAGCATGATGAAGTTTATGTACGTACGTGCAAGTACGTACATCGTGCAAAAAAAGTTCCAATCATCGGGGATCCCCCGTGTCTGAATTCTAAGGAAACAGAACGTACACACACTCATCCGTGTGTGAGAACCCTTAGGACGGCCCCTCTCCTCTCCAGGACTCACCGGGCCCTATGGATCCCTGCCTTCTCCCCAGCCCCCATCTCTCCACATTTCGAAGGGCAGCGTATGAGCAACAGAGGGCGAGGAGGAGGAGGAGGAGGAGAGGAGGAGGGAGGGAGGGAACGACCCTCCTCCAAGGATTACCTTCAGAACACAATGGCCTGTTCATCGGAGAACCATCTCCCTTTGTTGTGATGTGGCTGGTGATAGGTGCTCAATTGACAGTGTCCGTTGTGACTTCGGGCCCCCTCCAGGGGCCGTTGGAGATGCCCTGGGGAGGGATTTGGGACAGGGGGGAATGGGGGAAGGTCTAGGGAACCCGCGGGGTTTCGGGGAATAGGCTAGGGACGCGTAGGTCCTCCTCCCGCCCCCTCTCCTAGCGTTTCGATATATGCTACCAAACGTCCCTCTGCCTTCAGGATGAAGAAATGGTCTATGAATGTCTGTCTATATGTCCGTCTGTCTCATCACTGTGTGCAAAAGGGGGAGGGGAGGAGTGGGGATAGGGGGATGGGGTAGGGACTATGGGGTGGGGGTATATTTAGGGAGGGGGAGAGTCACCCATTGTTTATTTTTCCCCCCCAACAAATGACTGTCCGTATTGTCGTCAGCGGTTTGTATATTTCGTCCCAATTTTTGTTTCTGGTTTGTTCGTTGGTGGGGGGGGGGGGGGGGGGGGGGAGGGGGGGGGGGGGGGGGGGGAGATGACTGTGGGGGGGGGGGGGGTGAGAAGTGAAAAAAGATAAGAATTGCTCTTTCTTTTTTCATTATTTCTCTCGTAGTTTTCCTCCGCTGTCTGCTTCTCTCATTAGTCGCAGAAGAAGACGGAATAAATGATGAGAGGCTGAATTCGAGAGAACTTTCTGTGTCGAATTTCCTGTACCTTACTGTGACCTCAGATTTTTTTTCGGACGGGTGATAAGCTGACCTATTTTGGCCCGGGCTTGACCTCCCTATAAAAGGAAAGTGCCTGTCATATTGCTATCATTCTAGAACCAGAATTAAATTTCTTTTAAATATATTATTATCATTGGCATCATTGAAACCCCATTAATACAACTTTGCTTCATGATAATAATAAATGAATAATCATCATATAAAAAAAGTAACTATAGATAAGATGATGAATGATGAATGTGAATAAGAGATGAAATATTTGATAATGATGCATAAAAGGAATGTTACACTATCATAAAGGTATGTAGAATGAATAGATAATGCATTAATGCTTGCAAATCTACATATATACATACATACATACAAACAGCCATAGAAACAGAGAGGGAAAAAATTGAAAGCTATAAATAGGTAAATAGGTACAAATCAGCAAACCTAATATAATCATATATATATATATATATATATATATATATATATATATATATACATACATAATATACATATACATATACATATACATATACATATACATATACATACATACATACATAATTAGACATGAAAACAGCAAGAATGAAATGAATAACATAAACATTCATAAATATATATGGATACTGCGAGAAAAAAATAGTATAAAATATAATTGATACATATCAACAGATCTGATATTATCACATATACATACATACATGCATACATGCATCCTCATAATCACCAAGAACCCGCAGGACGTCTAAACTGGCCCAAAACTCCTTTTTAAACAATGATTATTTTCCAAAATTCTCAAATTTCTTGGAAGGACAACCGTGAAATAACCTCTGCTCCTAAACATATTTATGCAGGCAAAATTGACACAATGTAAAGTGCAGTGTCTTCTCTAACTCTTAAGTGAATATAGTCTCTCTGAATTTATGCTGGACCCGATTTGGGCCAAAAGAACCTTCCCTAAATTTAGTAGGGGGTCTTTTTTTGGTAGTGATATTTTGGTAGTTTTTTTATGGTTTTTATTTCATTATTTAGATTTTCTCCCAGCTGATGGGTGTAGAACGTCTGTAGATATAAATCTACATAAGTGGTTGATGTCTTGTTTACATTTTTATAAGAATATGACCGACGAATCCCAACTTCTGTCATGATTCTCACTAAAATAACCGCCTATTCCCTTCCAGATGCCATCGCAATGGTGAACGCCTACTTGAACCGCTCCAAAGACACTTTACAAGTGCGCCAGTGATTCGACTTCCGAAACGGAAAAGCAAAACGAAAGAAAATAAAAAAAAAGTGACAGCGTACGAGTCAATAAGAGAGAAACAATACTCTGAATTACTGAAAAGAACAAAAACAAACAATTTCGCGCGCTATCTCGAACGCAGTGATGATCAGCGGAGCCGACAGAGAGGCTTCTCAGTGACGTCATCAAAGTACCTCCCGAGTAGCCACTCCGGAGGACGTTTTGAGTGTTTTGGGCTGATTTTCCCCCGAAGGGCGGCGCCATGAGGCTGATGAGGCTCCTCACCTGCTGTATGGAGGGCACTCTGCTGCTCCTCGGAGTGGGGAATTGGCAGGTGTCCTTGTATATCCTGCTCGGCCTGTGGATTTCAATCCATACAGGTGAGTGATGATTCTTGAGATTGGTTCTGTTTCATTTTTATTCAATTTATTAATTAATTTATTTATTTTTTGCTGTTTAGAAAGAGGGTAGGACTTTCAAAACTGTATTGTAAAACTGATTATTATTATTATTATTATTATTATTATTATTATTATTATATTTGGTTTTTGGAGGATAAATTCACCAATTGTTTGTCATCCTAATATTTCAACAATTATGCAAATTATACACACACACACACACACACACACACATAGTATATATATATATATATATATATATATATATATATATATATATATATATATAAATATATGTATATGTATATATATATATACATATATAAACCTTCAGAAATCATTCCCCATCAAAAACAGCTTTCCCAACCATCGATGTAACACCTGTTAAGCCATCCCATCATCCCATCGCCACTGGACGGTCATCCAAACTCCGGGACTCTCTCCCTACACGTGCTGCCCAACTCCTCTCACCAGCTTGTGCCACATTCACCCATGATCACCAGCATAGGAAGCAAGGAAACGAGAAAATAAACAAACATTATTCGTCACAAACAGCAGCATAATTTGACCTTTGAGGAATAAGCAGTTAAGGTCAATGAGAGTAAATGGACCTGATTTGAAGGAGGGAGGAGGTAGTGAGAGAGAGAGAGGGAGGGAGGAGGGAGGGCGTCAATTTGGCGTTCATTTGAACGCCACACGGGCTCCCAAAATTGAGAGGATCCACTTGGCGTACAGCTGTGAACTCGAGTATAGTTAAGGAACCTAGAGGGAGAGAGAGAGAGAGAGAGAGATAATGGTAAACCATGTGACATGACACTGTTCATTAACCTATTCTATTATTCTGGCAGTTTTGACCAACAGCAGTCGACTAGCAGTCAGTTACATAACTCCAGGCTTTGTGGTCAATAGGACATATATATATATATATATATATATATATATATATATATATATATATATATATATATATATATATATACGAGTTCCATATATGTGATTATGTAAAAACTAAAATATGATAAATAATACAGACATATGACCTTCCTATAAAATAAAATAAAATATAAAATAGTTTTATTAATTGGATTAATAAAATCAACGTACATACATTCACCATTTCTAACCACTGTGAAACTCGTATTTTATAAAGAAATAATCTTATTTTATAAAATAATATAAAATAATTTTTTTTAGTCTTGGGCAAGTTTACTCTGAAGCCACGAAGACATAAGGCGCTCACATTCTTCCTAAGCGTTTGTAAGGTCACTATAGTTCACGTGAGGTCACCTAAGTACCCCCCTCGACGATTTTACCCAAGGTCGACCTCACCCTCCAACGGTAATGAGTCCCAGTGAGGCCTTCAGGCAGAAAATGGTCTGGAAGAGATGACTGTATTTTTTTTTTTTTTTTTTTTTTCAAAAAAATTTCTGGTTTGATATTTCGATTTTTTTTTTTTTTAGGTCGACTTTGGCCACCATACAAGGTCAACATTTGGCCATATTTTCCACTGACCTCTGCCCTTTGAGAAGCTGACCACTGTTCAAAAAATTTGCCAGCACTGTAGGGGTCAGATATAATTCCTTTTCATAAAAGGTCGGATAGTTTTTCGATATCTAAGGTCATTCCTCGTCTATACTGTGTTGAACACCATCTAAGATCAAATTACTAATTTTAAATTGCAGTTCTTCTTTTGGTGCAGGTCATGCAATGTCATTTAATGTTATGCTGTATTTGAGAGAGAGAGAGAGAGAGAGACGATGGAAAACCGAAAATTTAGAGAGAGAGAGAGAGAGAGATTACGTCTGGATACCGAGTAGGAAGACAGAGATTCTAGGAGCAGCCGTGGAGAGAGAGAGGGCGGGGGTTGGGGGGGGGGGAAGATTGGAGGTCTCACGGGTACCATAGCGTTGTAAACTGACCAGCAACGAAGGAGGAGAGAGAGAGAGAGAGAGAGAGGGAGGAGACGAGACCCAAGCTACATTGTTGATAACTAGCGAACTTCCCCCTATCTCATCTCTCTCTCTCTCTCTTTCTATCTCTTTATTTCTCCCTATCTAACCATTTACCCATTCACCCATCTATCCACCAATCACCCATCTACCCCCATGCGACCC
Organism: Macrobrachium nipponense; assembly: GCF_015104395.2. Lineage (NCBI taxonomy): Eukaryota > Metazoa > Arthropoda > Malacostraca > Decapoda > Palaemonidae > Macrobrachium > Macrobrachium nipponense. Next base: position 13,248,991 of record NC_087224.1, read on the forward strand.
AACGAAGCCTCTGTAACGAAAAAAACAGCGGAATTTAACGAAAAACATCGAAAAAAACAAACAGCCCTCTCTTAATGAATCCAGCCATGAAGAAGAAGTTCTCAGAGCTTCGTCGTTCCGCCGGCAGATGGCACCACCTGACGTGACACAGACCCCTGTGGGCGTGGAGAGGTTCTGGGAGGAAGGGGGGGAGGGGGCCGTGGGCGGGTGAAGGGGGTCGCTCACCCCGCCCAATTATTTAATTGAAGGGCTGCCAGTGGTAAGCCGATACCACGCCCTCGTGGGCGGGGTAGGACATCCGGAAGAGTAAAGGGGAAATATTGGGTACCGTTTGGGATTTGGAAAATCATGTAAATATAAATAATTCACTTTCTCTTTCGGTCTCATTAATAGCACGTTTAGCCCGCCCGAGGGGTCGGATGGAAATCCAATATGGCTGACAAAATGGCGGACAGATGGATAGAAAAATAGATAGAAGGAATAATTAATGAATTTGAATAGAAGAGGGCTATATTGATTATATGGCTAATAGCCCAATGCTATGTACAATCGAGAAACCTGGGATTGATCCCACGAGTGGTTTGGGAAGGTCAGCTTGGGCTCAGCTTTTGGGGGTGAGACTGCGAGCCCCACGCCTTTCTTAGATCCGGCTACTGCTACCCACTCTAATCGACTTACCACCGGATACATCAGCCACCGCTTATGTGAAAAGTGGCCCAGTGGGATGCGAAGAAAACGGAGGTAATTTGTCTCTACTTCCCTCAGGGATTGAACCCGGGGTATTTATATATGAATATTTTTAGAAAATAACTTACGCATATCTAAGCAAAAAAGTCTTGGAAATTAAAAAATATTATATAAATTAAACCTACAGCTCTTAGGACCCAGGGAACAGAGGCATACAGAGGTATAGGTTCCACCAGGGGGTTACCAGGGAGGCGTTGTGTCTGGGGGTAAGGGTATAGGGGCAGGCGAGTAGGGGAGGGTGACCAGGAATGTGACCCAGGGTCAGGTTAGCCAAATTTCAAGTGATGTCAGTCTGGTCCACGCTTCGGGTGATAATATTTGGGCGAAGGTATGACTGGAATGTGACAGTGGACCATCATTAGCCTTCATTTCTACGTCACGGGGAGAGAGAGAGAGAGAGAGAGAGAAGGACTCTCCTCTCTCTCTCTCTCTCTCTCTCTCTCTCGTTAGGTTATTATATATATATATAGTGGCCCCTGTCCTGCGAGAGGGATATTGATGGGGCCTTTCAAATCTCTCTCTCTCTCTCTCTCTCTCCTCTCTCTCTCTATAGCGTTTGAACAGTTTATCAGTATTACCATCTCTCTCTCTCTCTCTCTCTCTCTCTCTCAGTGTGTCTATATGCGTCCGTGTGCTTGTTTCTATTTGGGATTATAGATGTTACATATTAGATTTTGGCCGAGCCCTTACAAATTTTCTCTCTCTCTCTCTCTCTCTCTCTCTCTCTCTCTCTCTCTCTCTCTCTCTCTCTCTCAGTGTGTCTATATGCGTCCGTGTGCTTGTTTCTATTTGGGATTATAGATGACAATATTAGATTTGCCGAGCCCTTACAAATTTCTCTCTCTCTCTCTCTCTCTCTCTCTCTCTCTCTCTCTCTCTCTGTGACAAGATTAATAATAATTGATGGTAATCTACTCGATATTACTAATTAGCTGGCTTAAACTACCACGTAATTACAGGTGGGATAGAATGGTAGTCTAGGAAATACTTCTTCTTTCCAATCTTTAACTATAGTCCTGTACACATTAAGTACGAATGTAGTCTGATACGCTGATGTAGATCTCTCTCTCTCTCTCTCTCTCTCTCTCACACACAGACACACACACACACACACACGTTTGTTTTAGATTAAATATATCTGTAATTCGTATGTTGGAACATGGATGTCCTTACCTGAATTCTCTCTCTCTCTCTCTCTCTCTCTCTCTCTCTCTCTCTCTCTCTCTCGATTAGAGGCCGAATGAAATTATATGTTTAATGAGTACCTACGCTTTCCCGTGCAATTATTATAATCATTTGTATAATCATTTTGAACTGCCTCTCTCTCTCTCTCTCTCTCTCTCTCTCTCTCTCTCTCTCTGTCTAGGACGTGAATGTATTTCATTGTACAATCATCGGTTAAAGGAGAGAGAGAGAGAGAGAGAGAGAGAGAGAGAGAGAGTTCAAATGGTTATATTTGCACTGGTAGGAGTACTACTTATTAAATACATAATATCAATTCGACTGCCAAGCAGAGAGAGAGAGGGAGGGTCTCTCTCTCTCTCTCTCTCCTGGGTTAATACACCGGAGCTGCGACAATTAGAGGAATGCCCGGTATGCTGGAGATCGGTGTTCGAATGGTCACTCAGCACTCAGACTTCATGAATATTAATCTTGAGGCAAAGTCCCTAATGTCCTCTCTCTCTCTCTCTCTCTCTCTCTCTCTCTCTCTCTCTCTCTACTCCTTCTGCCACTCCCCAGTGATGCTGTTCAACTCCTCAGTACTCTTTGGCTCACTCCACAACTCCCTTTCTGAGTAAAAAAGTAACCACTCCCGAGGTAATGTTTATCGTGATAGAGTGAAACAGTAACTCATGGAGTTTTCACTATACTTACTCCACCAGCCACTCAAACTCCTCTAGAGTACTCCAAAATACTCCAAAGTACTCCAAAAGATTCCATAGTAATCCACAGTACTTCGAAACACTCCAAATTACTCCAGAGTACTCCAAAGTACTCCAAAATACTCCATAGTATTCCATAGTACTCCAAAATACTTCATAGTACGCCAGAGTGCTCCAAAATATACTCCACAGCGTTCCAAAGTACTCCAAAGTACTCTAAAGTACTCCAGAATACTCCATAGTAGTCCAAAATACTCCAAAGTACTCCCAGCTACTCCCAAAAATACCTGCCATTTCATAAGTCATTAAAAAAGTTTATCTGTTTTTTTTCGTGGTAGTGGTTAGGACACTCTTCTGACCAGCAAGAGGTCACGAGTTCGATTCCCAGAGGTGGTTAAAGCGTTTCATGTTCTCATTATTGAATTGATTTTCAATTTCTAAATATACACTTTTATGGGAAGATCTGACTTTAACTGTTTTTTTTTTTTTATCTAAATATACACTTTTATGGGAAGATCTGAACTTCATTGATTTTTCTTCTAAATATACAATTTCACGGCGAGATCTGAACTTGACTAACTTTTAATCTAAATAGACACTAATTAACTTTTAATCTAAATAGACACTAATTAACTTTTAATCTAAATATAGTACACTTATATGGGGAGATCTGAACTTCACTAACTTTTAATCTAAATATACACTAATTACTTTTAATCTAAATATACACTAATTACTTTTAATCTAAATATACACTAATTACTTTTTAACCTAAATAAACACTTTCACGGCGAGATCTGAACTTAACTAACTTTTAATCTAAATAGACACCAATTAACTTTTAATCTAAATATACACTTTTATGGGGCAGATCTGAACTTAACTAAATTTTAACCTAAATATACACTAATTAGCTTATAATCTAAATACACACTAATTAGCTCTTAATCTAAATATACACTTTTATGGGGAGATCTGACCTTAACTAATTTTTAATATAAATATACACTAATTAGGTTTTAGTTAAATATACACTTTCACGGAGATCTGAACTTCACTAACTTTTAATCTAAATATACACTAATCAGTTTTTAATCTAAAAACACACTTTTATGGGAAGATCTGAGCTTAACTAACTTTTAATCTAAATAGACACTAATTACCTTTTAATCTAAATATACACTTTTATGGGAAGATCTGAACTTCACTAACTTTTAACCTAAATATACACTAATTAGCTTTTAATCTAAATATACTCTTTAATGGGGAGATCTGAACTTCACTAACTTTTAATCTAAATATACACTAATTAGCTTTTAATCTAAATATGCACTTTTATGGGGAGATCTGAACTTCACTAACTTTTAACCTAAATATACACTAATTAGCTTTTAATCTAAATATAACCTCTTTAAGGGAACGGGAGATCTGGAATTTCCTAACTAACTTTTAAACCCTAAATAAATACACCTAATTAGCTTGTTTTTAATCTAAATAGTACAACTTAATTAGCTTTTATCTTTTAAATAAATACTCTTTAATCTTTAATGGGGAGATCTGAACTTCACTAACTTTTAATCTAAATATACACTAATTACCTTTTAATCTAAATATACACTTTTATGGGAAGATCTGAACTTAACTAATTTTGAATCTAAATATAAACTTTTATTGGGAGATCTGATCTTAATTAGCCCAGCGATGTATGAGCACATTCTCGGATGGTTAAGTGTCCTACAAAAGAAATTAATAGCGACCTTTTACTGTTATGCCGTAATCAAGCAAGACGAGGAAGGCTAGGATGGGTGAGGGAACAATAGGATACCGTAGGATACGACAGGATGGCAGCAGGATATGTGAAAAGGATGAGAGATTTCAAGATTTGGATATTGCAGTAGAAGAAGATAGGAAAATTTTAGGTTAACCAATTATTTTGATTCGTCTGATTCGTGTGTAATTCGCTGGAGATCCAAACCTGGAGGTTTATCTATCTATCTATCTTCCAGAACGTCCAGTATTCCAGCTCCCCTTAATATTCATCGGATGGCTTTACTGGCGTCACGACCCAAACCCATCCTGATTAGCCAAGAATCACGAACACCACCACAAACCGCGACAATCAGTTTCTCTCGTTCCCCTCACTAAAAGTCCACCCTCTCTCTCTCTCTTTCTCTGATTGCCATGTACCACCTCCCCCCCCCCCCCACCCCACCTCCATGAGATCCCTCCACCTCCTCCTACTCCTCCTCCTACTCCTCCTCCTACTACTCCTCCTCCATGAGAGCCCCTCCCTTGTATCATGAGGTTGGAGGACCCTTCCCCCTCCCTCAAGATTTCCCCCACATCCTGTCATCGCCCAATGGACTATAGAGGGCTGGTGTGTTAGTGGTTATAAGGAAGGAGATGTCTCCAGGGGGAAGGGAGGGGGGGCGGCAGGGAGAGGGGTCAGCTCCCTATATATGACCCGCCCCCTCCATGTCGGTCGAGGTTGGGTCATAAACAGCTCCGGAATCCCATAATTGACATCGTTGTTCCGCGGGCTGTCCGAAAACGCCCATGAACGTAAGTCTCTGGAAAAGTAGTGGACGTTTTCATCATCGCCAACACCAGCAGGTTTTTGTTTTTGTTGTTTTTTTTATATGGGGGGGAGAAGGGGGGGGGAGAGATCCTGGAGGGCCCCTCTGGAAATTCCTTCGTTCCAGAGGGCACTTTGGCAAGGCCTTTGTTTCAGAAGGCCTTCTGGAAAGCCTTTGTTTTCAGAAAGAAATGCTCCTGGAAAGACTTTTGTTTCAGAGGGCCTTCTGGAAAGCCTTTGTTTTCAGAGGGAAATGCTCCTGGAAAGGCCTTTGTTTCAGAGGGCCTTCTGGAAAGCCTTTGTTTTCAAGAGGGCCTTCTGGAAAGCCTTTCTTTTCAGAGGAAATAGCTCCTGGAAAGCCCTTTCCTTTCAGATGTGACTTCCTGAAAGCTCTTCGTTCCAGGGCGGAGTTCTGGAAAGCCCTTTGTTTCAGAACGCCTTCTGGAATGCCTTCGGTTTCAGAGGGAAATGCTCCTGGAAAGCCCTTTCTTTCAGAAGTGACTTCCTGAAAGCACCTTAGTTCTAGAAGCGAGGAGTTCTGGAACGCCCTTGTATTCAGTAGGACATCTGAAAAGCTCTTCTGGAAAGCTTTTGTTTTTATGGTACCTTCTGTTAAGCCCTCTGTTCCAGGGGGACCATCTGGAAAAGTCTTCGTCCTAGGGGGACTTCTCGAAAGCCCCTCATTCCAAAGGGACCGTTTGGAAAAGTCTTCGTTCCAGGGGGCTGAAGTGGGGAGACTTCTGGAAAGCCTTTCGTTTCAAGGAGGGGGGCCTTCTGAAAGTCCTTCCTTTCAGGAGGAGGTTTCTGGAAAGCCGTCAGTTTCAGGGAACACATATGGAAAGATTATTTCAATCCAGCAACCGGAGGCTTTCATCAGATACGCCATCGATATGATCTTTAAAGTCCCGCTGCTGATATGACGGAAGGAGCTGGAAGAGATAAGAGGAAGAAGAAGAAGACGAAGAAGCGCAAATTTTCCTCCTCTGTTGATCGCTAAAGTGAGGAGGAGGAGGAGGAGGGGGAGTGAGGGGGAGGGAACAGAGAAGGGGTAGGAGGAGGAATGAGTGCTGAGGACACCACACCGTGGCTAATTGGTCCTCAAGGCGAAAGCCAGGGGAAATATGGCAACAGTTCGTGGGCCAAAGGGCGACCGAGAGAGAGAGAGAGAGAGAGAGAGAGAGAGAGAGAGAGAGACTTTGGAAGATAAATGAAAGAATGAGGACGGTACCTTCATGACAAGCTGGAGACAGATTAGTGGAAAGGCTACGGACAGACAGAGAGATGTCCAAACGACTGTGTAAAGCTTATTGACACTACTCCTGTGTTTAATTTATTAATCTATTTTGTACAAATCCAGGCACGAGTAAACAGGACCCCTCAATTTGGGACAGAGTTAATTCTGCCGCCCTTAAGAAGTTCTTGCAAATAAATAGCTGAGAGCTTAAATACTTAAGAAAATAAGTGTTCATTGTTGGCTTATTTACGTTAATAAGTGTCCAAGACATTGGACACTTGGAATACAGATTGATTTGGTTAAGAAAAAAGGTTAAAGGTCTTGTAACTACTGATGTATATATATATAGATATATATATATATATATATATACATATATATATGTATGTATATATATATATATATATATATACAGTGTATATATATATATATATACTATATATAGTCATATATATATATATATATATATATATATATATATATGTGTGTGTGTGTGTGTGTGTGTGTGTGTGTGTGTGTGTATGAATATTCAAGACGAGAAAAGTCTTGTACAATCAAAACTTAAATTTTCTACAAAACGATACAAAATGCGATACAGTCTGGCTTTGGGGTTACAGGATACATGGGTTTTATGAACCCTGGATCTATCCTGTAGTTTGCACTAGAGAAGTACTTTTATAATGGTTACATAAAATCTGTAAGTGAGAATTTGGTTACAAAATGAGTACAGGAGAACCTTTACATTTATAAAGCTACAGTAGACTACAAAATGTGTAGATAAAAACTGTTAGATAAATTTCTTAAGGTACAGAAGACTACAAAATAGGTACCTGAGACAGATATAGTATTTGTAGGCTACATATAAGACTACAAAACGGGTACATGAGACGTTTCCAGGTTACATGAGACTAAGTATACACTGTAATGAAGAGAGTGATACCGCTGTAAGGCAGTACAAGTTGTACAAATTAGTTAGGAGTCATGTTGGAACAGAGAACTGAAGATGGGAGGTACAGTGGGCCAATTTTAGGGAGAGAGAGAGAGAGAGAGAGAGAGAGAGAGAAAGCTGATCACTCCTCCAATCTCCTGGGAGGACTTTCGTTCAATTCTCATATGGTCCTGAGTTGCCAATTTTCGATTTAATATTTTTTGGTTCAAATATCAAATATACATCAGTTTCACTGAGAAATATCTCCCCGGTTGAGAGAGAGAGAGAGAGAGAGAGAGAGACGCAGGGTCCTCGTTTTTGGGCGAAATGAGGTTTTTAATTTGCCGTCGAGGCTAAGATGGAAATGATTGGCAACCATTCAGGTATTAGACAGGAATGAAATCATCTTGTATTATTTCTTTATTTTGGGGGGATGGGGGCGGGGGGTTTTGGGGTAGGCTTGAAATTCCAATATTTTTCCATTGACATAAGCTCTCTCTCTCTCTCTCTCTCTCTCAATGGAACAACATACATATTTTATTTTTTGGGATGAAGTTGCTACCCCATACCCTTCTCCCATCCTGGATGTAACCCACCGAAGTCGATTGACTACCAGATACACAAATCCCCCTCTCGGGTGAACAGAGGTCCATAGCGTTCTGACCCGCTTGGGAATCGAATCTGGGACATCTCGCTGGTTGGGCGAGTGTACTAACCACTGAAGTGTGTAAAAGCATTAGATAGATTTAGACGAAGCTGAAATGTAGATAGAGAGAGAGAGAGAGAGAGAGAGAGAGAGAGAGAGAGAGATAAACACAAAGAAAGAGAGAGAAAGAGAGTGGTTCACAAAGAGAGAGATAGAGAGTGATACACAAAGAGAGAGAGAGAGACACACACACACACATCGCCACCTTCAGGACCTGCCCCTCCCTCCCCCTCTTTCCTCCCCTCTCCCTCCCTCCTCCTTAACCGAGGCTGGTAGAGGGAACTTATCTCATCCCCACAGCACCCTTACCCTCTGAACGGCCCAATCCTTCACGGTTCCTGGGGCCTGACGTCACGGGTTTATCACCTACAAGAAGAAGAAGAAAAAGAAGAAGAAGAAGGAAAATGGGACCTGCACGGTGTTCTGCTTGGAAAATGATACTATAAGTAATATCCAGAACGATGATCGTAATACTAGTTGGTCTAGATCCGTTTAGACAGATCCGGAAAGATCTGGTAGAACGAGATAGAGCAAAATTGGTCCTGCTCGATGCTCTGCATGGTAAATGATTCTATTGTAAATATCCAGAACGATGATCGTAATACTAGTTGGTCCGGATCCATTTAGACAGATCCGGGAAGATCCAGTAGAACGAGATGGAAAACATGTGTCCTGTTCGGTGCTCTGCACAAAAAATGCTATAGTAATAGCAGTTGATCTGGATCCACTTAGATCTAGATTCAACGAGATCCGGTATAATATAAGTAATATCATAAATGATGGTAATAATCGTAGTTGGTCCGGATCCGTTTGGACAGATCCAGGAAGATCCGGAAGAAACGAGATAGAGAAAAATGGGCCCTATTAGGTGATCTGCACAAAAAAATTATATCAATATGAGTAATATCAAGAAGGATGATCATGCTACTAGTTGATCCAGATCCATTTAGACAGATCCGGGAAGATCCGGAAGAATCGAGATAGAGAAAAATGGGTCCTATTTGGTGCTCCACACAAAAAAAGATGATATTGGTAATAGTAATAATAATGTTGATAGTTATAATGACCATTGATCCAGATCTGGAGAAAATGATAAAATATTATAATGATAGTAATAATAATAGTAATAAATGATAATACTAATGTTGATAATGATATTAATGATGATAATAGCTGATCCATATCTGTAGACAGATCCGGGAATATCCGGTAGGAGAAGGAGATGGAAAAGAAAATCGCATTGTGCTCAGTGCTCTGCGTAAAAATTGATAATGATAGTGATGATAGCAATGATAATGATAATAATACTTGATCCGGATCTGGAGCCATTTAGACAGATCCAGGAGGATCCGTTAGGGAAAGAGAAGGATGAGTTTGTGCGTGTGAGTGTCGATCTAAATTGGATGTGTCAACTCGAATCATGAATTTTTTTTCCCCTTTTAAAGATTCTAATTTTAAAGAAGGGTGGGGGAGAGATTTATTGTGGTGGGTTGATCTCTCTCTCTCTCTCTCTGTCTGTCTGTTTCCCCTCCCCCCATTCTATATACTGATATATTGTGCTGGGGTTGGGGGGGAGTGCTCTTGATCCCATACTGCTTCTACGTCGTTTTGACTCCGGAGAGAGAGAGAGAGAGAGAGGGTGGGGAAGTGTGAAGATGAATATAGAATTAAACAGAGTGATTTGTGTACATTTGGGGAGAGAGAGAGAGAGAGAGAGAGAGAGAGAGAGAGAGAGAGAGAGAGAGGGTGCAATAACATGAAGTTATAATCACCAAAGATTGCTGTATGTTGTAGGTAGACAAAAAAAGTTTGTCTATTAGACAAAAACTTCATCTTTTAGACAAAACTTCATTCTTTAGACAAAAAATTCATCTTTAGACAATGATTTCTACTTTTAGACAAAAAAATTTCACCTATTAGACAAAAATACTTCACCTATCAGACAAAAACTTCATCTTTTAGACAAAAAACTTGACAATAACTCCATCTTTTTGACAAAAACTTCTCTTTTTAGACAAAAAACTTCACCTATTAGACAAAAATACTTCACCTTTTAGACAAACTCTTCATCTTAAGACAATAAATTCACATTTAAGACAAAAATTTCTCCTTTTCGACAAAAAATTCAGTTATTAGACAAAAATACTTCATCTTTTAGACAAAAATACTTCATCTTTTAGACAAAAAAGTCATCTTTTAGACAATAACTTCACCTTTTAGACAACAAATCCATTTTTTAGACACCAATTTAACCACCTGATAAAACACACACATCTCCTATTAAATAGAATTTAATTCACTTTTTATTTTAAAAAATCTGAATTATTATTCTCTGTCGAAGACAAGAGGTTGGTCTGTTCAGAGACCCGAGGGACTGGTCACATATTAGCCCAGAGTCTGACCAGATTAAGTTAAGCCTCTTATGTGTGTAGGGTGTATGTGTGTGTGTATGTATACGAGTGTATATATACATATGCATACACTTAATATTGAATGAACCACCCATCACAGACCAAACTACCACAACATTATAACCCACCCCAACCATATACAAAAATCACCGCGACCCCATCAAACATCCACTTCGCAAAACCACCCATACAATGCGCCCCTCACCTCAAACTGCCGACGCCCTTAACTTTCTCGACTCTCCCTTCTCAAAAAAACAGGCGTCACACAAGCGCTGGGTCAGCCGGACTTCGCAGCGCCCTTGGTCAACGTCTCAGTGCCCGTCGGGAGGGACGCGACCTTCTCCTGCATAGTGAAGGATCTCGGAGGATACAGGGTAAGGATTCCTGGGAGTCCTGTAGGACTCCACTTTCGATATTCCTTTATATATGTCCTTTTTTTTGTTTTTGTTTTGTTTCCTCACTTTCTTCGCTGTCCTTGTGTTGTGTCGGCTACGAAGCTCTCTCTCTCTCTCTCTCTCTCTCTCTCTCTCTCTCTCTCAGATGAGAAATACTTTTTGTCCAAATACCAAATAGTATTTCCCGTCTGTTTTGTATAGCGAACAATTCTCTCCCTCTCTCTCTCTCTGTTTTCGATCTCTGTCTGTCTGTCTGTCTCTCTCTCATATGAGAAATGCTTTTTGTAAAAGTAAATTGTCTCTCTCTCTCTCTCTCTCTCTCTCTCTTTCTCTCGCTCTCTCTCTCTCTGTGTTTTCGATCTCTCTCTCGCTCGCTCTATGTCTCTGTCTGTCTGTCTGTCTGTCTCTCTCATATGAGAAATGCTTTTTGTCAAAGTAAATTCTCTCTCTCTCTCTCTCTCTCTCTCTCTCTCCGTGGAGGTCGTTGGAGAGAAGGGTTAGTTTTCTCAGTCGCTCTGTGGAAAAACAAAAATTGTTAGGGAGAGTCGTTTTAGAAAGTCGCATAGAAATAGGCGGAGAAAGTCGTTTGGAACTGACTTGGAGAACGTCAACGAAAGAAAGTCGTTTACAAGTCGCTGAAGAAATTCGTTTTTATGAAATGATGGAAGAAAGTCGTGTTAGAAAGTATTTTCGACTTAAAAGTCGCTTTTAAAAAATCGTTGGAGAGAGTCGCTGTAGAAAGTTGTTTAAAAACATTTGAAGAAAGTCGTTCTAGAAAAAAAAACGTCGCTGAAGAACTTGTTTAAAATATCGTTGTAGAAAGTCGTTTAAAGAATTTTTTAAAGTTGGAAATTGTCTATAAAAATGTTTTTATTGTTACAAAAAAAATCCGTCATAATAAATTAGTTGTAGAAAAATAACTACTATTGAAAAAAAATCGCTAAAGGCTTAAAAAATCGCCATGATATTCAATCAGGTTTGAAATTCGCCAAAAATAAAAAATCGCGAAAAATCTAGTAAAAAAGTCGATGTTGGAAAAAACTTCTTTGAAATAATTATATAAAAAACGAATCGCTAAAAGTAAAAAAAAAAAATCGCAGAGATAATAAATGAGGCTTGAAATTCGCTAAAAAAAAAATTCGCAAAAAAATTCGTCTCCCCCCAAAAAAAAAAATCGCAAAAACCCAGAGCAAAAATTAGTTGTTGGAAAATAAGCTCCTGTAAGAGAAATTCACTCATAAAAATCGCTAAAACTTTTGTAAATCGTCAAGCAAATCAATTAGGTTGGAAACGAAAAGATTCCACAAGAATGAAAGATTCCAACATTATTTGATATTCAATTGAAGAATCATTTAATCTGAAGAATCATTCGATGAATTAAGGGAGTTAATCTACTTTTATAAAGTTAATGATTTTATATGATTCTTAATTCTAGATTCAGAGTAATTAATTCGGTGATTCTTATGCCAAAAAATCAATTAAAAGATTCAGATTTTTTTTTTATGGTTCATAGTTCAAGGATCAAAGTAATTAATTCAGGGATTCTTATGCCAAAAAACTAATTAAAAGATACAGGTTTTTTATGATTCTCATTTCAAAAATCAAAGTGATTAATCTAGTGATTCTAGTGCCAGATAATCAATTAAAAGTTATTGTTTTCATATAATTCTTATTTAAAGAATTAGTGCAAGTAATTCGGTGATTCTAGTGCCAGATAATCGATTAAAGTTATTGATTTCATTGATTCTTATTTAAATAATCAGTGCAAATAAGTCAGTGATTCTAGTGCTAGATAATTAATTGAGAGATGTTGATTTCATATGATTCTTATTTCACGAATCAATATAATCGATTTAGTGATTCTACTACGAGCTAATTAATTGAGAGGTATGACTTCTTATTTCACGAATAAATATAATTTTTCGGTGATTCTAGGATCAGGCCATTAATCAAGTTAAAACTTACTATACTCATTTGATTCAAGTTCCAAGAATCGAAGCAATTAATTCCATAATTCCAGACTCAGATGATTAATGGAAAGCTATTGTACTCATTTGACTCCTTGATTCCAGTTTTTTCAGTTTCCAAATTAGATTTAACCCTACTTCAGTTCCGTAGGATGCGTCCTTCGCCTTGAAACAAGGAAAGAAAGGTCTTTCCTGGAAGCCCCTGGAGTCTCCCTCTTTCCAGACCCGAATTCACGCCTGGGAGAACTGCTTTCAAAATGGATGAATCCAGAGGTGAATTCATCCTGGAAAAGAGAGACGTTGAGAGTGAATTCACTCCACGAATTCACGCCTGGGAGAACTGCTTTCAAAACGGAGGAATCCAGAGGTGAATTCATCCTGGAAAAGAGAGACGTTGAGAGCGAATTCACTCCAGGGAAAAAAGAATTTGAAAGTCAGATATTGTGAGACTAAATTCAATCCAGGGAAAAATTTATTGGATAAGATATTAGCAAACCAAAATTCATTCCAGTAAATTCAAATAGGGAACGTAACTGGGAAAATATAAGCCTAATTCATTCCAGGAAGCTGAATCATGGGAAGCGACTGAGAAACTATAGGCCTAATTTGTTCCAGGCCATTGAAGCATGGAAAGCGACTTAGACACTATAAGCCTAATTCGTTCCAAAGTTGAATCATGGAAAGCAATACAGAAACTATAAGCCTAATTCATTCCGGTACACTGAATTATGGAGAGCGACTTAGACACTATAGGCCTAATTCATTCCAGGAATTCGAATCATGGAAAGCGACTCAGACACTATAAGCCTAATTCGTTCCAGGAAGTTGAATCATGGAAAGCGACTGGAAACTCAGATAGATAGAGAGAGAGAGAGAGAAGAGAGAGAGAGAGAGAGAGACAGAGAGAGAGAGAGAGAGAGACTTGGAGGTTCAAATTCACTTCATGAAGACGACCTGAGGTCGCGCCATGAATTTCTGTCTCAGGGAGGACTTAGAAAGCGTTCCAGTGCCGTTCCAGGGCGCAGAAAGCAGAAGAGAAAAGAGAGAGAGATAGAGGAGGGGTTCGAAAAGTCTTGAAAGGAGAGAGAGAGAGAGAGAGAGAGAGAGAGAGTACACTAGGCCGACAAACTTTTAGAAACTCCTCTTAGTTCACCCTCTTTAGTTCACGTCTCTCTTTAGTTGTTAGATCATCCAAAAGCAGTCCGCTATATCTATATATATTCACGTAGTAGAAGCCTTTTCCAAAATATATATATATATATTATTAAAAAAGCCAAAACCAAAATCCAAAAAAAAAAAAAAAAAAAAATTATAGACTCCTTCTTCAACAGTTTCCGACGCTATTGATTGGTTCAGAAAAGTCACGTGACACCTCCAAACTCCACCCACCTGCCGTGAGGTGATTGGTTTAAAGCTTTAGAGCTGTGGGTGGCGGTGCTGGACGCTCTTTCGATGAGTTTCCCCACCCCACAAACATGCCCCCACCTCCAACCCCTCCCACTAACCCCTACACGATCCCCAACACACAAACAAACCCCCCCCCTCCCCCAAGAAACAATCCCAGACCCCCTTTATTTCAATTCCATTGGGCCTTAGTAGACTTCATGAATCTGCAACAGACCATCTCGAATGTCTTCTCTTATTTTGGATTTTGATTTGCGGGTCTCCGTTTCCCATGGGCGCGCTCGCGCGCCAGAATGTGCGCAGGGACGTTAGATTAATACCCTTTAGTTACGTAATCGCGCCGGAAGTGAAGGTATTCAGCGCTGAAGCCCAGAAATACATCGATATTTGTCTAATTACCAATACCCGTCTCGTGGGGACATCTGAACGATTATTTTATCATAGAAATAATCACCTTATTAAGTATATTTACGGATATCTCCCATGAGCAGAATCTAGTTATGAACGTAAATAGCGAGTTCCATCAACGCCGATGCCCAGAACACCGGAATAAAACCGCTAAAACGCTAAACCGTTCGGAAAATCCAACGAGAATTGCCCGTGTTGCCTAAACCGTCACGAACAGAGGCGAATCGGGGAGCGCCCACTCGAATAACCGGAAACAGTATAAAACAGCGAATATTGAAAATGGTTTTGGAGGTATTTAATGGTCCTCCGAATTCAATTTAGCGGTACCTCTCCTTCCTGGCGCATTTAAACTAGAAATTATAAACGCTAGGTTGAAAATAGACGCCATTTCTGTGAGGTCACTTTAGGTTTAAGCTTAGGATAGGTTAGGTTTTTCTAACATATCCGTAAAGGTTTGTCTCTAGTTTAAGGATTATCCGGCCTGACTCTCTCTTATGTTACCTTCATTTCGGGTTTTGCTCTTCAAATATTAACAATAAATTATATGTAGTACAATATATATGACTACAGAATTAATACCATTTATTTAGGAGCTGACGGTAAATCTCCCGAATTGACATCACTGTGACATCGTATCTTGCTCCTGATTGGCCGATGGGTTTGAATCTCAGCCCCTGATTGGTGGATACCAGCTCGGACTTCCACCAGTCACTGTCTAGAACCAATGGTATCGGCTGTGGATTTTTACTGTCAGATCCAAAACGAAACAAAAAAAAATCGAGTTTTCTGTACAGCGTATAATCAAGGCCATCGAAAATAGACCTTCGTGGTCTCGGTTTAGCGCTGTACGAGCCGCGGCCCACGGAACTTTAACCACGGCCCGGTGGTGGCCTGACCTATATAGTTGCCAGAAGCACGATCATGCCCAACTTTAACTGTGAATAAAATAAAAACGACTGAGGCTGCTGGGTTGCAATTTGTTATGTTTAATGACTGGAGGGTGTATGATCAACATACCACTTTGCAGCCCTCTAGCCTCAGTAGTTTTTAAGATCTAGTCCAGTTCATTCAAGTATCACGACTATAATCAAGTACACTTCTCTAGAATGGATGTATACCACCAAACTGAATTTGGTGGACCGTTAAATACCTCAGTATACCCTGATCAATATTCATTGTTAATTGTTTACGATTGTGGCATAACGCTTCCTGATTGGCTCCTTTTTTTCCGTGTTTTAGTGGGTTTAAATTCCGGAGTTTGTGTATCGACTGGGTACTAATATGCTATTTAGTTTCGTTCCTAGTTTTTGCTAATGGAAAATATCCGTAAATATCCATAACAAACTGAGATACGACGTATATTATTGTTATGCAATTATTATTATTATTATTACTGTTGTTGTTGTTGTTGATTTTGCTAATAAACAACACAAAAACACAACCTAAGACAGCCTAAAAATTTACCAGCAAGGACCCATACCCAACTAGGAACTTTATATCCTACTTAGGCAAGACCTCACGTCCTTGCAAGCCCCACGGGGCATCCTTCAAAGACCCCGCCCTGGTCCTAGATTGACTATTTGACGAGATGGAATCCTTCCGAGTCCTCGGGAATCCTTTCGAGTCCTCGGGAGTCATTCAGAGTCCTCGGGAGTCCTAGCTGTGACCTCATCAGCCGATCGTCAGAGCTAATGAGATTGTCTTTGAAACTGAGAGAGAATTTGTCAGCGTGGGATCAAACGCTTGTTTTTGCAGCGAGATGGACGAAATTAAATTTTTTTTCTTTAAATGAGATTACGTCAAGTTTTTGTCTTGTGAAAGCAGGATAGAAAATATTAATATTTTCCTCCTAAATTAAAGCTTTTAATTTTCCATAAAAAAAACTATTAAGATGGCTATTTGTCAGTCCGTCCGCACTCTTTCCGTCCGCCCTCAGATCTTCAAAACTACTGAGGGTAGAGGGCTGCAAATTGGTGTGTTGATCACCCACCCTCCAGTCATCAAACATACCAAATTGCAGCTCTCTAGCCTCAGTACTTTTAATTTTATTTAAGGTTAAAGTTAGCCATGATCGCTCGTTGAATAACACAGGACACCATCAGGCCGTGGCTGAGACTTTCATACAGAAAACCGGAGTGCATCGAAGAAACTTCGGCGCATTTTTTACTTGTTTTTGATAAGATTGATAGAACTGGATTGTTTAGTTTTGGCGCAGCATTGTAACATGTAGTCGACGTGTTGCTGGTGTGTCAAACAAGCCCTTATCGATATACTGGCCTTTAAAGAGTACATGTCCCTACCAATGGGTTCACAACCATCAACAAGTACTCCTCTTTACTGGGATACTGTGTAATATTATCCCAAGACATTGGTAAAGTACCAACATCTTTAAAATTTGAGCTAACTTTGACCTGTCATCTTGACCTTTCATTATTGCCATTTTGGATATTTTAAATTTTTGCAATAAACTGCATCTATTCAGCTTTACAAAAGTATAATTAAAAGTTATCCTTATGTTAAAACTAACTTTACACAGATCGAGCAAAAGTAACTTATCAATGATATGGTAGAGTTACTAATATAGTTTTCACTCCATACTTTTAATAGATATTATTGAAGTAATAATATGAAATACCTTTTAAAGTAACTCAAATCTGCAGAAACGACAAAAAATATAAAGATATGATCATGAATTCATGAAATATTTTCAATTTCTATCAACGGGTCAAAGTACAAAGGTCTGAAGTCTTCGGACTTTTAGCGAAATTTTGGTTGAATGAATTCAAGGCCAAAACCTACTTCCCAATTTTATTTTTGATTTTTGACCCCTCAGTCCCACCTCCTTACTTACCCCCTCCCTACATTTCAAACAGACGAGAGAAATATTCCCAATCTTAAGCAGTTGAGAGAAAGACTCCCAATCTTAAGCCATTGAGAGAAAAATGTCTCCCATTCTAAACAGTTGCAACGCCCCGTCCACACGGTCGAGCTTTGGTCGACGAACTTTGTCCGATGTGACGTCAGAATCGGAGAAACAGCGGGAAAAGTCAGAACTTTGCCGCATTTTCTCCGCTTCTGACGTCACATCGAACAAAGTTCGTCGAGCGAAGCTTGGCCGTGTGGAAGGGCCTCAAGAAAGACTCCTATCTGAAATAGTCGAAACAAACTCCCTATTTCAAACAATTGTTTGAAAGATGAATATTACTAACATTTGAGAGAACTACTCCCCATTTTAAATAGTGGATAAAATAGTTGAGAGGAAGACTGCCCTTTTCAAACAGTCCAGAGGTAGGACTCCCCATTTTAAAAACATCCCATTGCAAATGGGTCGAGAGAACAGATTCCCCATTTTAAATAGTTTGGGGAAAAGACTCCATATTTTAAATAGTTTAGAGAAAAGACTCCGTATTTTAAATAGAGAAAAGACTCCCAATTTTAAATAGTTTAAAGAAAAGGCTCCCCATTTTAAATAGAGAAAAGACCCCCAATTTTAAAAAGTTAATAGAAAAGGCTCCCGATTTTAAATAGTTTAGAGAAAAGACTCTGTATCTTAAATAGAGAAAAGACCCCCAATTTTAAAAAGTTAATAGAAAAGGCTCCCAATTTTAAACAGATGACAGAAAAGATTCCCTATATTAGATAGTCGAGAGAAAAACTCCCTCATCGTAAGTAGTTGAATGACTCCCCAACTTAAACAGTCAAGAGTAATGCTTCCTATTTTAAACAGCTGAGGAAAAGAATCCCCATTTTAAACAGTCAAGGGGAAGGTTCTCTGTCTTAAAACAGTCGAGAAAAAGGCTCCCATATCTAAACATTTTAAACAGTCGAGAGATACAGTGAAGAATTGAGTCCCCGAAACCGTGACAATTTCTGACCTACATCGTCCACCGCCCCAACCCTAGCCTACACTAGCCCCTACCACAACACTACCACCCCACAAACCAAACCCCCCCTCCCTCACCCCGACAAAAGCATCCCCCTAGCCTACACTAGCCCCTCCCACAACACTACCACCCCTACAAAACCACCCCAGGAGCCGACCGCAGCAAAAAGACCCACCACGCTTGGTCACTCTTTTAAGTTCCCAGTTCTTGCACCAGCCAGTTTGTCAGTAGTTTGTCTGTCCTGTGTTTTTGCACCTTTTCCAGCCGCAAAAAACAAACAACAAAGAAACAAACACCTTGCGCGGGCACCACCACCACTACCCCCTTCGCTTTGTGGATCTAGACACGTGCACAAACACACACACACGCACACACACACACACCGCTGTTTCTATATTTAATATAATTAATAAGAGTAGTAGAATTGTCTTGAATCTCTCTGTCTTCTGCTTTACCCAGTAACTTAGATAGAGCAACGTTGTTTCTGTACTTCCAACCCCAAGGGGTTCACCACTCTCTTTTTTTTGAGATAAGCTCAAGTGAATGTCCATCAGAAGCTGTATATTATTATATATAGAATCTTAGACGAGTTATCTGTGTCTTCTATGAGAGTATAACTATTTGCTATTTTTAACTATTTAGCTACTGTTTGCTACTTAAACAAAATAGTCATGAAATCCTGGAGTAGTGAAAGGCGAGTTGTTTAGACTAAATGAAACTGACTACAGAAAAGTAGTTTTTTTTTTCTAAGGTAGAATTTAAACAGAGGATTTAAATAATGTAGATGATGCTAAATAGGAATTTGAGAATTTAAAAAAATGGTATTCATGGAGAATTCATGTCTAAATTCACCTAGAAATAGGACCTGATTTTTATACCTGACTACGCATCGTCAGCCTGAACCTGCTTGGCCCGGGGCAGGTACTAAAGCCAAATTTAAAAAAAAACAACTGACTCAAACAATTTTTAAAAGAAAAAAATACCCCTCTTGTAGAGGTTTAAAAAAAAATACCCCAAAAGTCTATTTTAAAAAATAGCAAAGATAAAGTTTGTTTTTGAATGCTTACTTTCTGGCCCCCCAAAACCCATTTATGAATTCCCCCCCCCCCCCCCTTTTTTTCCCCCCCCCCCCCCCTTTCAAAAGAAAGATAAAAAAAAAACTGTTCCAATGATTGTTTTTCTCTACATGAGCAGCATGATTTTTTGTTTTTTTCGGTTTAGTCTTCGACAGGAAAACAGGATAATTTACAGGTGAGGTGATATTTTTTTTTTCAAAAAACAAAAGATGTACAGTGTTTTTTTATTTCCTGATTCTCTTAGGAAACTGCTTTCGTTTTTCGCCACCCCCCTCCCCCATTTTTTATTATTTTTTTTTTAAGTTCTTCTTCCTCTAACTGTGACCAAAACTCTCTCTTTAGATTTTTTTGAGTTACAAAAAAACCCCTCAGTTTCTCGTATTTTTATTTTATTATTATTATTTTTTTTTTTGCAAATTTATGATTTTTTTTCCAAGTTTCTTTGGCTTAATTTTCAATTTTTTTCATTCAATTTCTTCTCCTTTTCTCTTTATCTTCTCTCTCTTCTCTCTCTCTCTCTCTCCCATATAAGTAAACTTTAGTAGTTATTACTACAGTAGTGAATCATGCCTTTACTTAACTATGTACATACTGTCTATTCATACCAGTGAATATATATACATGACATGTTTATATATACATAACTGATAATTATGCATGCATATGTATCAGTCAGTCAATGGTTGAGAATACATGTTCTGTAGTTGATGCAAACCACTGTGATACATATATACATATGTATACATCTGTATATTTATGTGTATTCATAAAAACACATAAACATTCATACACAAACATACACATATGTACTACACAAATCTTAATGCTCATAGTTTAATTATATCTGCTTTGCTAGTGTCTATTTGTAATGTTATGCTTTAGAGAACATTTGTGTGTATATATATAAGTTCATACACACGACAATATACACACAATACACATGTGCCATTGAAACGATACAGATGAATGCGTATATAATTCATGTGCATGTGTACATATGTACTTTACAGAACTGAAGTCAAGTTGTACATATATAAAAATTACATCAGAATTGCCATGTAAACATTGATGTTGTTCACACAAAAAAATGTCTATAATTGTAAATAGTCTTCTCCTAACATCTATACAGGAAGCTAAACCTGAAGATGTTTTGAATACACACACACACACACACACACACACACACACACACACACACACACACACACACACACACATATATATATATATATATATATATATATATATATATATTCATAAACCAGTATAAAGTGTTCCCATAAGGGTGGCCCCCCAGAAAAAAAAATAAAGTTCCTGTCATGACTAGCACAAATGCTGCAGCAAAAGAAAGATTGTTTCAGAAACTAGTTGGAATGTATTGCTGGACTGTTGAGCCAACTCCCCTTTATGGAAGCGAAGTGGCAATAGTGAATTCAGATGAAAAGATAGCGTCGTGACTTTTTTTTTTTTGGAATGAATTGATCTTTTTAGTTAATGTTGAATGATTGTGCAGACAGGATTGAGGTGGTCAAGTTTTGTCATTAATGATTAAGGGGTTTGACAGGCTGTTGATGAGCCATCTGTACAGTTAAAGACTTGACTGGCTGGTAACTGGATGGGTGACCAGTCACTGCAAAAGCCACCTTAACAACCTGTGTCTCACCGTTAGAACGCTTAGTTTGCATAAGCGAGGTGGATATCTCACTCTCAGTTAAGACCAGTTGCGAATGGGTTACCAGCACCAGCTAGGGTCAAGGAAGGTGGGTGTGAGTCCAGCAACTTCATTCCCAGAATCCTATACCGAACTACCAGTTATGAGAAATTCCAGTGACTTGTGAAAGCTGGGGAAAAAAATATCTCATAGAGAACAGAAATAGAAGCCATAGCTAGTTTGACGACCTGGATTGGGTATTGACAGTGCACGTTGTGTAAAGGTGGTTGACACACTGCTGGTGAGCTGTGTGGATAATTTTTACGTAGTGGCTGGTACCGATAAAGGTTTCTTTACTGTGGGACACCCATTCAGGTATTGCTCAGGGCCAAAATAACATAAGTTGCATTGATAGGTTCAAATACAAACATATACACATATACTTGTTACATGTATACTACGTTCATATATAGTATGCATATATATGTATATATATATATATATATCAGCACACACACACACACACATATATATATATATAGTATATATATGTGTGTGTGCTGATATATATATATATATATATATATAATATATATATATATATATATATATATATATATATATATATATATATATATACATATATATGTATATTTATACATATATATATATATATATATGTATATATATGTAGATATAAATTTAATATATATAAACTTAATCAATTTGATAAATCCTGCAATATTATTTACCTAATTCCTAACTGTAAAAACCGACCCATAAATTATTTACAACAAAACCCAAAGTACAAAAATAAAAAAAACTACAAAAAAATAACAAGCTCAAACATCTAACTATATCTAACCGACAATGCATGGTAACTAACCACGAAAAATACACCAAACTAATTTGTTTTTAAGTAGAAAAAAAAACAATATTTCCATTTTTTGTATATACCAAATAAGCATGTTTTCAAAGTATGTGAGATGATGTAGTTTCATAAAACAATGTAGTTCCGCACAAATTATTATTGAAATCGAGCACATAGGAACTTGAAGTTAAATATCATTATTTCTGCTTTGTAGAGGTTAGTTTAAATATAATAGTTTTTCTTTATTTATATTTAATTTTAACCAGCCTGGGAATAGTGACGAGAATTATATATATATATATTATATAATATATATATATATATATATATATATATATATATATATATAATATATATATATATATATATGTGTGTATATATATATACATATATGATATATATATATATATAGCTATATATATATATATATATACATATATATATATATATATATATATATATATATATATCATATATACATATATATATATATATATATATATATATATATATATATACATATATATATAAAATATATATATAAATTTAACAATCACCAAAAATCCCACAGAACGAAAGCAAAGTATGACAAAAAATAATTATATAAATGTTTATTTAAACGTCAAATGTCTCTAGTAACCAAAATTTCTTATATCATTTTTATCAGACATTTTTGGAACATTAAAAGGAATTTTATAATCGTTATTAAATTTTTTTCCTTTAATAGATTGTTATTAACTTTATTTTATAGTGTTAATAACTCTACTTTATAGTGTTATTAACTCTATTTTATAGAGTGCTAATAACTCTATTTTATAGTGTTATTAACTCTATTTTATAGTGTTATTAACTCTATTTTATAAAGTGTTATTAACTCTGCTTTATAGAGTATTATTAACTCTATTTTATAGTGTTATCAAATTTATCTTATAGAATGTTATTTTTCCTGCATTTAACTGATTTTACTAAATAGTTTACTGTCTTTCTAAGTTTACTTTTGTTAATAACTTTGTAAATTATTTATCAAAATGTTCTCTGATAATAATTAAATATATTTTCAATAATTTTCATACGTTTTAGAAATATTTTTAGAACATTTTATGTGGCCTGGTTTATTCAGTGACTATAAAATCATTTTTAATTGAATTTTCCTTTTAATCTATCGATCTTTTCCAAGAAATTCTATTATTGTATGAACTCTTAATCATTCAGACATCATTATTCATTTCTTTCTGATAAGTTTTTCATAACTGTTTTTATACTTTTTTCGTAATTCCGTCGTTCTGGGTCAACATTTCGCGCCAAAAGTTCCAAAAAGTAAAATAAATAGAAAATAATTGCCTAATCGGCAACTCTTCTCCTCCTCTTCTTCTTCCTTCTTTAATTCGTCTCTTTTCGAACACAAAATCACCATAAACATTGGTCTCTACGTCCGCAGTTTTAGCCCGCAAGAATGAAGGATAGCCAGCGGCTATCCCAAATGAAGAGAGACAGAGAGAGAGACAGAGAGAGAGAGGGAGAGAGAGAGAGAGCGAGAGAGAGATAGAGCAGGAAACTGTCACTTTGATGTATTCAATCCGTACATTAATTGGCAAAAGTTTTTTTGGGGCCTTATTTTTTTTTATCTTTTAAATAATGTTTCAGATTCGACGTCGCCGGCCACTCTGTATAACTTTCCCTCAAACGCCATTCGCTCTCTCTCTCTCTCTCTCTCTCTCTCTCTCTCTCTCTCTCTCTCTCTCTCCTCAAGCTGATCTCTCTCTCTCTTTCTCTCTCTGCGTTACCTGTTGTCTAACCTTGTTATTGCAAGGACTCTCTCTCTCTCTCTCTCTCTTTCGTTTATAATTGCCTGCAGTATATATCTCTCTTTGCGTCCTCCCCTTCAGCCGATCGGCGCATGCGCAGGACAGAGCCTGTGGGGCATTCGGGGCTTATATACACCGCAACATAATCTTTAAGAGCATCTGTCGGTGTTCGATTCGCAATCGAGCATTAATTACTGACAAATCTCCACTTCGCCGCTTCTCCAAGTTATGCGTAATGAATGCCAATTTAAAGATACGTTACGCGTCGACGTATATATATATACTATAGGATCCGTTTCGCTCCGTCGAAACGAGAGATTAAAAACTAACCCTCTTTTACTGTAACGCATAGTGTACTAGACTCAACGGCTGCCATTTTGCAGCGGGAAGAATATTATTTCGTTTCCGCTTCTGAAAAGGATTAGACTTCGCGGCATTGCAGGATATATGCAACGTTTCTTGCAAAGTTGCTTCAGTCTTTGTCGAATTCTATTTCGTTTCGGCCTTTTCCATACGTATTTCCATCATTATTGTTCCACAAAAATGTATGATAGTTTAGGCCTCTGGTACGAAGTTTACGTGTGGTACTATACTACAGTAGGCCCAAGCCTTCCGCAAAGAATATTTCGGTCTCTGTCTCTGAGTTTCCTATCAAAAAGTTTTTCTAAACTTTCTGAAAGACTTCAAAAAGATACTTTTGATCTCTGTTCCAGAATTCTTAGGTACCTACTATGATTCCACTCAATTTCTCGAACCTTCCAGAAGGGAACTTCCAACTTGCTAGGCCTAGTTTACAAACTATCATGATTTTCATAAGTCAACATGATATTCCTGTTCACGCTCGTATCACAGGTCTTGGAGCTTTCCAAACTGCAAAGGAGTTTCCTGTCCTCAAGTTCCAATGATGCAATTTATATCCCAATTCTTCTGAGCCTTCTGGAAGGACCTTTTGTTCTCTTTTCACCAGTTCTTATGTTGCATCCCAGCTAGGCCTGCCCTACTAGAG
Organism: Macrobrachium nipponense; assembly: GCF_015104395.2. Taxonomy (NCBI): domain Eukaryota; kingdom Metazoa; phylum Arthropoda; class Malacostraca; order Decapoda; family Palaemonidae; genus Macrobrachium; species Macrobrachium nipponense. The sequence goes on from NC_087224.1 coordinate 13,273,942, forward strand.
GACCTTTTGTTTTATCCTCATAATATCACCATTGTGGTTCCCTGTCCTCAAGGTTACTTTTGTTACTGTATCACATTTCATTCACACTTTGTAAGTCATTATGTTTTTCCTTTAATCTACTGAGTCTGTATAGCACCGTGGTTTATGTTCTCTATCCTAGAATCCTCTATCTTTATCGTGGTTCTTCTAAACCATCTAAGCCCTCCAGGAAACTTATCTCTGTTTCCAAGATGTCTGACTGTACCATACTGTACCATTTAGGCATTAGTCCCAGAATTCTCTTGCATTATGAGGGTTCCTCAAGGAATCTTTGCTTTCCTTTCAAAAGTATCCCAGCTCTACGATAACTTGCAGGCCTCTAAATGATACATTCGCTCACTATTCCTTAGTTCTAGGATTGTTGCAAAGTTATCACAAGACTTCGCAACATAGCTTTGCTTTCCGTTCAAATGTCCTTGGCTGCCTCAGCGTCTAGCGGCCTTCCAGAAAGATACTCTTGTACTTTTGCTCACAATTCCTAAGTTCTAGGATTCTTCCAGAGTCATTAGAAGCCTTCTCGAGAATGCTTTGCTTTCCGTTCAAAAGTTCTTCGCTCTATGAAAACTTCCAGGCGCCTCGGAAGCCTCCCAAGAAACCCACCCTTGCACTCTCACTCACTATTCCCAAGTTTTTGTCATCCCAAAAGCCGTACCGAAGATCCTATTATAGTTTCTAGCTCCTATAGGTCCAAGCAAACAGCCAGCCATCCTTCCTTCCAGCCGCTAACCAGCGCAGCATGAGAGCGCGCGCCCCGCACCTTTTTTTCCTCCCTTTCACGTCCATTGCTTGAGCAGGTGTGGTTCACAGGTAGGATGGGTGAAGGCGGACACGAAGGCGATACAGGCCATTCACAGACACGTCATCACGCACAACTCCAGGGTCTCCGTGAGCCACAGCGACCACAACACCTGGATGCTGCACATCAAGGGCGTGCAGGAGGAGGACCGTGGACCTTACATGTGCCAGATCAACACGGATCCTATGAGGTCTCAGGTGAGTGGGTCGGCAGTTGGTTGTGGCGCTACTTTTTTTGACAGCTGTACATAATAATTATCGTTGATTATCAGCAGAACAGTTGTGTCGTTACTTCTTGGGACAACTGTACCTAATAATTATCATTATCATTGCAGAACAGTTGTGGCATTACTTTATATGGACAGCTTAACTTATCACTTATAAGTCTGTGAGGTCATAAATATGTCAAAATTGTCAATTTTAACTAAATCAATTTCCCTTTCAGAAAAGTTCTGGATTTTTTCCGTCAATAATATCTATATATCATACCCTTATATGTACATTTCGTTCCATCACCAATAGCTATCTATATACACCTATAACAACGAGATATCTATGCATAACTACCACAAAATTTCTATGTATAAATGCCGTTTAAAATCATATCTATATATTTCACGATATCCCCTTCAATAGACACCTATTACAGCCTTCTATCAGCACCCATAGAGACGTCCCCCCCCAACCTCTCCCAACAATAGCCACCTATAAACCCCTTTTTCTATATAACATCCATAGGAACACTCAAAAACCCATCATATACCCGGATGGGTCAAAATGTCTAAGCCTATTCAAGTTCATATTGTCAATTCTCCGTAAGGGAGAAAGAGAGGCTATACTTCAAGTCTACGTATAAGGTCTACGGTCCTACGGGAATCAATGCCCAATTTCGACCATGTCTGCTGGCCCCACCTGATGGCCCTTTTGACCTTCGCGGGAGAAGAAAAGGGGTCGAATTTGAAATAAGAATCATTTTCGACTCGAAAGTTTTGGCTCCGAGAATTTGGCGTCACTTTGGGATTAGGGACCATTTGGGTTGGGGGTGGGGGGTGATGATACGCTCACGCACGTACACACACACACACACACACACACACATTACTTATCTTAACAACCTGAAGGATATAATCGTAACTTTCAATTCCTCAACCAAACAAACAAACACGACTCAAAAACAAAAAAAAAAACAATCGAAGGTCGAACCAACAACAATTCAAGACGTCGACATTGATTGACTTCAACCTTCTGCCGTCTGTCTCCCTGGCGTCACATGGAAGAAAGATGGAGCCTCCGGAATGGACAGATTTGAATGTGATAATATGTGTGGTGATGACGAATATTGGCTAATCACTTAAGCCGCTTATAGACGGACGGATCTCTCTGGCGCGACCTTAGCCCTAAACAGGAAGGCAAAAATGAAGTGGAGAGAGAGAGAGAGAGAGAGAGAGAGAGAGAGAGAGAGAGAGAGAGACAGAGAGAGAGAACATACTTTGCCCTGAAGGAAGAGGTAATCTATCATATTCACGAAAACTTAGAATTTCCTTTAGACCAAAGGCCGATGGAAGAGGCGACTTTTCTAGCCCAGGCCCGAAGAAGGAGATAAAAATAGATCGAAAAGAAATATAATAAAAAAATGGGAAACATGAAAATAACTCACAAAGAAAAAACCTCAGCCGGAACAACTTTGAATGCCCAGATTGGGCATCGTTTTTTTTTTTTTTTTTTTTCGCGGGGGGTAGGAATTCCAAAGCTATTAAAAGTAAAAGAATAAAAAGGAGGTCTATTGGACTCTCTCTCTCTCTCTCTCTCTCTCTCTCTCTCTCTCTCTCTCTCTCTCTCTCTCTCAGTAAGTACAGAATACCGATCAGTAAATACACAATATCAACCAATAAGTAAAAGAATATCGATCTGTAAATAACGAATACCATCAGTAAATATAGAATACCGACCAACAGTATAATGAATACCAATCAGTAAATCAGGAATACTGATCAGTAAGAAAAATACTGATCAATAAGACCAGAATACCGATCAGTAAACCAGGAATACCGATTCCCAGCTGTGGGACACAAGAAATAGAATAAGAAGAATGCTTTGCAATAAGTTCACACACACACTAGAGGTCCCCCTGCTGCCAACCCCGCCCCCTCAAAAAAATACATACTTTTGGGCCACAGGAAGCAAGCTAGCTAGCCAAGGGGAGGCGCCACCCCCCCACCCAACCCCACCATCCGGCCCCCCTTTTTCCCCAAGGGGGACCAAATGTCACATCTGGTTTCGGAGACGTCCTTCAATAGACGCGGCAGATTCGGAAATCGCCGAAGACGGGGACCAGATTGGACTTCCCTAGGCCCTTCTACGCGCCCACCCCCCTCCCCTCCCCCCCACTGGAGTTCATCCATACCCCTGGGGACATCACCCCCCCCTCACCCCTCTCCCATGGGGATACCACCTCCCTCCTCCTTCCCTCACGACGAGAATCTCGTAAAATTTCATTCTATGTGATTGTGGCTCTATGGAAGCAGATGCTTTTTGCCCTCTTTATCCAACTGTAACTATACACAAACACACTAGTCTTTTGGGATGAGGTTGCAAGCCCCATACCCTTCTCAACGTAGGCTGCAGCCCAACGCGTAATACATATTCCTCCCTTACCCACAGCTGGGATCGATCTAGGGTTTCTCGCTGTTGAGTAAAACTGCTAATAGCCACAGGACCTTGTGGGATATGGTTTGTGCTGTTGCGCTAACTGAATATTATAGATTAAGGCCAAATTCAAACCCCTTCGTTCCAACACTACTCTCCTCGTGATGTTATTCTCTCCCATTCTCTCCGAGGGACCAAGCCATCTTTCTCTTCCATGGAAAAAGCGATCATTCAATGCTCCTTCAAGCACATTAATGATACAGCCACTTAATGATATGGGCTCTTACAGATTAACACTTGCAGATCTCCTGCAACGATTCTTTGCAACATCTGAAATAGACTGTATGCTAATAGAGTGCCAACAGAGCCAATAGAGTGCCAACAGTGCCAATAGAGTGCTAACAGAGGGTCACACCCTTGATTGGCCAGCATTTTACAGGGTCTTGGCATAAAGGTTGTATTTATAATCCCGGTGTGCATATTTTAATCATTTCCCATAACACTGTTGATTACAAAAATATGCAAATATATAAATAATACAAAACAATTGCAAAAGACCTTACGAAAACAGACATATAAGTTTGAAGACGATTAAACGTATCTTAATAGACGTTTTTCTTGGCACAACTTTTAATATTTTCATGAAAAAATCAATATATTTCCTAAGTTGAAAACCCACCCAGTCCAATAAAAAGGTTCAATTTGTCACTTTTGGTTCAGTTTTCACATTCAGTAACAAAACAAAAAAAATGGTAGGAGGCCACTGTTGTTATGAGATATAACGCTCTGGTATGAAACGCAACGCATTTAGCATTGAGAAATCTACTCTCACCGGAATGATTGAACTCAAATGAATCTCGACATCTCTGCTTTCAAGTTTTTTTTAGACAAAACACAAACCCAAACTTTCTCATTTGGGTCCTTGGCCTCTCGACAAAGTCAAACAGGCCCCCTGACTTGCCCTCTGTATTTTAAGCTCAGGCCAAAACTATTGTTCTTTGGACAGTCCCAAACTCTCTCTCTCTCTCTCTCTCTCTCTCCGTACTTAAACCATTCATTCCGAGACAGATTGGATACCTGGAAGTGACTGTTCCACCAACCATCGACGACAAGAGGTCTTCGACAGACGTCATGGTTCCGGAGGGATCCACGGCTGCTCTCTTTTGCAGAGCCAAGGGTTACCCGAGGCCGAAGATTATCTGGACCAGGGAGGACCAGAAGCCCATCGTTCTGCGGACCAGCGACCCCCAGATACCCAAAATACGTAGTAAGGGCATCGCATATTATGCAAAAGGCTCTTTCTTTTTCTTGTGTTTTATTTATGAGGGGTCCTTTAGTAATGCATTAAAGTTTTGTACCCTGTGATAGATATTGCACTTTCTTAGTTGAATAATAATGTTTCTCAAGTAATTGTTCTAATGTTAGCTTGCATTAGATGGTATAATGCCTCACTTAATAAACGTTTTTTGGTCTACGAGTCAACTGAAAAAAAAAATTTCTAACTTTCTTCCACTTGGTTTACCAAAACATTGACAATCTGTTGGCAGAAACCAACTAATTTTCCTGAAAAAGCAGGCGTCAGATTTTAATAAAAAACCTAACCCTTGTATTTTTTGACAGCAAAATCTCTCCTCTCAATTTACAGAGCAGTCATACGAGGGGGAGGTCCTCAACCTGACCCAAATCACAAGATCTGACATGGGCCCATACCTGTGCATTGCCAACAACTCCGTCCCGCCCATCGTTAGCAAAAGAATTATGGTGGAGGTTCACTGTAAGTATGACTCATCCAGTAAAAAAAAGGCTCAGGGTTTGATTTCTCTGCCTTTATAGGCTTATTGACCTCCCAGAGGGAGCTGCTGGCTCCTTTTGCCTGCTTCTGGAAGAGAGGTTCCAATAGAGGTTCCTCTGTACTTTCAGGTATCTAACGTCAGGGGCTTAACTTCTTGCATCCTTACGTGAGGACTCGCCTTTCTCGTCCAACCACATCTTTTTATCTTGCCCTAGACTGGATCTTATGTACCTGTCTGTGGCCAGTTCATGTAGGATAATGACGCAGTTTCCTGGGCCACAGAAAAGTATCTTTATTGACAATAAGCTTTTCCCCCCAACAGGAGCTGTTTCAGAAGAAATGAGATAATTTTGAGTCTGGAATACCCCTAATTAGGTCGCAGTCAATCCGAAACTTTCATTCCTAAAGGCTCACAGACATAGCATTGTATACAAAACACCTCAGAATAGATATCTTTGAATCACTTCATCATATCAAGAGGTCCCCTTAATGATCTGTAAATCTTATATTAGGCCACTTACTAAGCTCAATTAGATGTAAATGAGATCAGATTTCTATTGTGATGGTGCCTGATCTACTGGTTTTCTTTCCCTTAGTCAAAACATTTATTGGAATTTGGTACCTTGTGTCAAGATGTTCCTAATCATCATATCCTCATGTTTACCCAATGTATCTCCTGTCTTCTTGTTCTTTTTCACTGCAGTCAGGCCAGTAATCCACGTACCAAACCAGCTTATTGGGGCACCTTTAGGTACGGAAGCCAAGCTTGAATGTAACTTGGAGGCCTCGCCAAAATCCATTCAGTACTGGACACGAGACACAGGTAAGAATGTATCAAAAACTTATCCTATGGGTAAGTCCAGTCTTGGTTCTTCCAGATATCTGAGGACAGATTGTTTACCTTCCGAAACAAGAGACTTTGACTGAGCATTGCTTCCCTCTCCCAGGTGAAATGCTCATCAGCAATGATGAATACAGCGTACACGAGAGCCACAGCAACTACTACATGACAAAGATGACCCTCATCATCAAGAGGTTCCAGCCCCACCACGAAGGGATATTCTACTGCATCGCCAAGAATTCCCTCGGAGAGACGGAGGGGAAGATTAAAGTTTATGGTGAGTTACAGCCAAATGAGAATTCATATTCTGTTCTGTATTAAGCGAAGGAAGTGACGATGATGTCTTAGCAAAATGTTATAGATTTATTTGAGAAACAATAGTTGATATGAGAGGAGGTGGTGCATGAAAGGAAGCAAAAATTTTGAAAGGGGAGGTTGGGGAAAGTTGTCATTGTCAAATGTAACCCTGAATGCTTCTTTGAGTTGTAGCCATAGCACCAGTCTCTTCACAGACCTGCACAGAAGGCTTATCAAAGGGCACTGAACCACATACACATATTGTACGTAGTCTTACGCTTCTCAGATGCCTAGTCCCATGCCCTTCAAACTGGGTCCTCCTCTCTTTCCAGAGTTCGAACTGAAGACGGAGTCTCCGGCAGTGATCGAGGAGGAGACTAGCCCCTTCGACGGCCACCTGGGGCGCGACGGAGACGTGACCTCGGACATCTACACCAACGAGATCCCCTACGGCCACCGCTCTTGGGAGGAGAACACCAGCCCGACGCGCTACGGAGACGTCGTGCGGGGCGGCTACAACAACAACCGGCCCAACCACCGGACGCCCCCCTCCCAGACGTCACTGGAGAGGAACAGGAACCACCAGCACCACCATCACCATGACTACAACAACAACAACCCCGGGGGGGACGACTGGGGGAGGGGCCGGCCTCCAACGCGGCCTCCCAGGTGGGGGCTGGACCAGTCGGCTTCCAGCTGGAGAGTGGCCGGCGAGAGACCGCTCCTCGTTGCCACGTTTTTGTGCCTTCTGGGTCTCTTCTGGGGTCTCTAGCAGATTCCTCCTGCTCCTCCTCCTCCTCCTCCTCCTGGTGTGTTTGTTTCTTTGCCTTCTTTGCTTCCTCCTCACTGCGCAACGTGGCAGGAAGTCTCCGCGCGTGCGCGAAGGATCTCCGGCTCAAGACGCGACCCTCGTTGCTCCTCCTAGTTTGTTGGAACTGACTTTGTTTATCAAACCCGGAGTCGAATATAAGTGCTGCTAACCTTACATATAAATATATATATACTATGAATATCGTATAGCAATGGATCTGAAAAATAACAAAAAAAAATAATGATTATAAATAATAATGAATGAATATACCAATGCTTCCGTATGAATGCCAACAATATATATATATATAGTATATATATATATATATATATATATATATATATATATATACTATATATATATATATAGAGCTTTGTTTAAAAGAATTCCCTTAATCCCTTCCTGTTGCAGGTGAGTTTTTGGTCACATGACGTTATATGTGGAAGTGGAACTTGTACATTAGTCTAATAGAAATGTAACCAATGTTTCTCCCCCAACCCCATACCCATACCCCTCTCCCCACCCCCACCACAAAACATCCAACATTCACCTGACATCTGAAAAAGAAAATGTTTTAAATCCTCAAATCTATTTAGTACTGATTTGCATATTGCCAAAAATCTTTCTGATTTAGCCCACCCCCAAAAATTATTGAGACATCTCTCCTGAAGCCTCAATTATTGACCACGAAATTATAAATATTTTTTGCATGAACTTGCTGCTTAAGAGAGAATGATAACTCTATAATAATATTGACTTATAATTCAACCAATAATTGGAATAATGGTATATTATTATCCACGAATTATAAATAAATACTGTACAATATATTTCATTTACAAAACTCAGCTTACTGGAAATATATTTAAGTATACTTACAGACATCTGCATGTATACAACCACGCATGAATGTATATACACGCAAATGTATAAAATGAAATACAAAATATCTAATCTGCATACATACACGCCATCAATGTATATACACGCATATGTATAAAAACAGAATATTTATCTACATAATACATATTAGACGTTTTTGTTTTTCCTTGTTAAATTTAGATATAAAGGGAAAGTATATTGTTCAAATAGCTATGGCGCCTGTTTTATACCGTACATTTCTTTCAGTACATTTTGCATAATATTTCTCTCTTTTCTCTCTCTTCTCTTTGCGTTTATTTTTCTGTGCGTGTGTGTGTGTGTGCAATAATTTTGTTTAGATTATACAGTTTTTTCCATCCTATAGGTTAAATGTAAATTGAATTCGCCCCTCCCCACAAATAAGGCTATAGCCCACACCCCCTCCCCAACAACAAACAGTCCCGTGAGATCCACTGGTTTAGAGTGACCTTGACATTGACCTTGATCTTGACCTACTTCGAAAATGTGACCTTCCAATGAATAACATCAAATGGAAAAAGGATGGTGACACTCTTCATCATTGGCGGATCTACCCTGACTGTTTTCTTGCTGATGGATGTTTGGAGCTGCCTTGTCGACCAGGCTATGGACAAACCCAGGTATGGACCAGGGTACTTACTGACCTGGTAACCTGAACCTGGCAGCTATATTGATACCCATTGATACCCAATAAATGACCTGATATTTTGCCGCCTGTCCAGTTAGGCAGAACTCTGCTCCCTAGGTTAGGTTAGGCTAGGTTAGGTTAGACTGGAGCGGCTCTTTGTAGCCTTGCCCTCGATTTCGGCAGATTGCCAACCTTTGACTTAACTTGACCTCATTGCTCTGAAGTTTAGAGAAGTGAGGTCAAGTGTCTATCAAGGTATAATTACCTAAACCTGCCATTTTCACAACTTATTGGTAAATATGAGTCTTTCCCATACCTCGTTCTTGGGGGAAATCCTACGTAGCTGGGTTCGTACCTAGCTGGGGGCCTTTAAAGCTAGGACCCTATGTGGCTTGAATCCTACATAGCCGAAATCCTAATGAACTGGGTCTGTGTAAAGCCATAACCCTACATAAATGACCATGCATACACTGGATCCTACGTACCTGGGTTTGTACATAGCACGTTTGATTGGCGACCCTTTTATAAATCTGTATCCTTGCCAAGGACTTCAAATAATTTTCCTCCACTAAATTCTAGGAATTAATGTTACATTATATTAGCAAAAACAAAAATTCTTCCTTGCAACTGAATTTATGTCTATTTGCGAATGTGAGGATGATTGTCTACATATTCACATCTGTTATCTCTGTTTCCTTTCTGTATATTTATCTGTACACTCAAATATACACATACACCAATGTATAGACTACAGGCGTTCACAGTTATATTTTTTCCTGCATTTGATTTGCATTTCATAACTACTTATAATAAAAATGCTGACAAAGAAAATATATTCATGTAGGCCATCCAACTGTAATCCACTTTTTTCAGTTCCATAAGTATTTTGCAATCATTCATAATCTTATGAAGAAAAGCTTTGAAAATTACAAAATATAGATTTAATATTAATTTTATTAACGAATGATTGACATCACGTTTCAACAACATCTCCCAATCGATTCAGAATATATCAGAGAATACAAATTTTTTACGAATTAAGCTTGGCAAAAGACCCTTCAATTTTAGACCTACCCAAGTTCTGGCTGGTCCTGATTCACTCTGCCCCCTGCCCCCGCCCCCCCTAAGCCCCATCCCCCCCCCCCCCCCACCCCCCCACCCCCCCCCCCCCCGCCCCCTCAACATAAAAAATGACCAGGTAGAACTATCACTTAATTACAGGTGTGAAAGGAACACCTGCATAGATATGTACGGTCATATTGTCTACGTAGCTTAGGTCTGGAGACTGCCCAGGTAGGATTTGAAGCACTCCTCACTGTAGCTTTTTAGAAATACGCCAAAATGTGTCAGGCAAAAAAAATAAACAAAATAAATAAGACTTTGAACGTGTGTTCATGTTTTTCATTTGTTTTTTATTTGTTTATTTTCATTTTTTTTTCAATTGATAATAAAATACGTGACATCTCTCTCGTGTGTTTCATTGTCTTTGATAAATAAATAAATTTATGAATCATATTTTTATTCAATTTGTAAGTCTATTTAATTATATTCCTTTATTCATTTAGTTTTTGTGTGTATATTTCTCAAATTATTCTTTAGTATTTCTTCTAAATATTCAAATGTGTATATTTAAAATGTTTTCTTTATTTGCATCTGTAAATTTGCGCATTTCTTAAAGAAATTATTTATTCATACACAGTAATCTGGCTCACAAGAAATTTAAATTCTGGGGAAATTTGAAATCTGAGGTAATTTAAAATCTGAGGTAATTTAAAATTTGAGGTAATTTAAAATCGGAAGTAATTTTAAAATCTGAGTTGAATTTTAAATGAGAGGTAATTTAAAATCTGAGGAAATTTAAAATAAGATATATAAAATCTGATGAAATTAGGAAATCTAAGGAAATTAAAAAATTTGACAATATTTAAAATCTGAAAAATAGAAATTTGGAGGAAATTTAAAATCTAGTAAATTTTAAATATATGAAAAATTAAAGCTGAGGAAATTTAAAATATAAGTAATAGAAAAAAATGAGAAAATTAAAATCTAGTAAATTTAAATATATGAAAAAAAAAAACTTAAAGCTGAGGAAATTTAAACATAAGTAATTAGAAAAAAATGGAAAACAAAATCTGAGGAAATAAAAAAAAATTCTGAGAAACGAAAAATTTAATTAAATTTTAAATCTGGAGAAATAAAAAATCTGAGGAAATATAAAATCTGAAGAAATGAAAAATCCGAGGAAACTTAATTTATGAGAACAATTTTGAACGACGCAATTTAAAGTCTATTCACAATTAAAATCTGAGAAAAGTGAAGGTTATGGAAAAAAAAAAGTGGTCACCCATCCAGTCTATGACCACACACAGTGACTGCAAAAGTCGCTGGTCGCTAAATCGGGGAAAACAGAAGCAATAAGAGAATTCTGAAGCTTGGTAGATATGCAAATGGGCCCACCAGCAGTGAGTTTAGCTCCCTTTGCAATATTCACTGGTTTACATATTGCTTCATCATGACCAAACGCCTCAAAATACTTCGCAAAAATTTTTGCAATTGCATTTAACATGCATACTTCACTTCCCTACAGGAGTATTGGCTCAACAAACCCTTCATGTAGTCCAGGTGTAACTTCACAAGCAACACAAGGTTATATATATATATATATATATATATATATATATATATATATATATATATATATATATATATATATATATATATATATATATATATATATATATATATATATATATATATAAGTGAGAGAGAGAAATGCCGGTTATCATACAATTCATCAATTGAAAATCCCACATCTTAATCCTATTATATCACAGCCAAGCCATCCAATCCATTAGCCAGAATAGTCCCAATCAACTCGCCTATTCTCGAAGACTAATCTTCCCAAGAAAAAAAAGAAAACAAAAACAAACGAAAATAAAGAAAAAAGAAAAATAACAAAAGACTAGTGTTGACTCCCAGGTGGAAAGATTTCGATGCTCTCTCTAGAGCCTTCCGTTGTTTCCTTAGCGAGAAACAAATGAAGATCACTTAGCGTTGAGAGACCACCTTACCCTTCTGCCTCTATCCCCCTTCCCCCAGCCCTCCACCGAGAGAGAGAGAGAGAGAGAGAGAGAGAGAAGCGGGAGGGGGAGGGGCGTATCGCCCTCAGAAGGAGTATGCAGAATTAGGCTCGAATGCCTCCTCGCTCCTCTCTCCACCACACGGACGAGGGGAGAGGAGAGGAGAAGAGAGAGGGCAAGTTTAACCCCTCGTCTATCCATGCCATTTTATTCCCCTCTGAATGGAAATTGCCATCTCCCCCCTCCCGCCACCCCAACTGCCCCAACCCCCCCTTCTTTTTACCCTCTTTCGCTCCCACGTCTCGATGTGACCCTATATCTCTCTCTCTCTCTCTCTCTCTTGCTCAGGTCTTCAGACATTTCGCCCCAAGAAGTCCCGACGTCAAAAGTTTCAAGGCAAAGTGGACCTCTCTTCCGGTTTTTTCTTTTTCGGGGGGGTCAATTGTACCTACAGTTATCGCCCCCGTCTCTTGCCTGGGTGGGTGACCGCGATTCTCAGCACCAGGTGCTGCTGCTGGTTGGTTGGCTTACAGCAGACGTGAGGTGTCTGGGTAGAGCGGCATTTACGATTTGCGAGATTTGGAAATCTCCACGTCAAAAGTGACACCATTTATAACCGTAAATAAGTAGTTTTTTTTTTTTTTTTTTTTTTGGGGGGGTTTTTTTTTTTTTTTTTTTTTTTTGGGGGGGGGGGACAGATTCGGTTGTCATAACCGATAATAACAATGGCAGATTATCATACTTGCGATACAACACCGTCTAAAGTCAGTTTAGCCAATGAGCCTCTCGATTTAAAACGAGAAACAATACTAAGAGACAAACCCGGAGAGATCAGCTGACTTGAAGAAAGCTCCTGGCGTTGTTTATGGCATTTGTGGGCGGGGACCCAGGGCTCTTAAGCCCGCCCTTATCGTGTTGTGTGGTTTCCATGGGCGCGCGCCCGCCCGCGTATAGGGTGGCAGCGTACGCATTTTTATACGTGGACGTGTGTGCCTGTACGCGTCTATACGCATGGAGATTAAGTCTGTATGTGAGCGTGCTCTCGTATAATAAAATTGTTTTGTACGTAAGTTTGTGCGTGTATGTATATTTATGTCTGTCCGTATGTGTACGCATTAAGTATTTGTGCGAGAGTTTGTGTTGCGTTTACGGTTAATGTGTCTTTAAAGTTGCATAGTTATTAGAAGCTTATATATATGTAGTATATATAATATATATTATATATATATATATATATATATATATATATATATATATATATATATATATAAACCTTTGTTCTCCAATGTAAAAAATAGGAAATAAAAAAAAAAAACTCTCACTTCCACAGACAGGATTCGAATCTGGTATCTGCCTCTCTTTTTAGCTTATCTTTCCTTATCTGTTCATTATTTTTGTTTATCTGTATAAATCTACTTCGAATTAGATTCATTTTTTAACCCGTCATCATCCCAAACGTCCACAAAATTTGGCTGGAATTCGTTCACAAGTGTTTGAGATTTAAGAACAAAAATTATTGTTTTGATTCAAAATAGGTGATAGGTACTACAACTGGCAACAAGATTACACTGTAATATGTCGCTTGACTTTGGCAGATAACTGGTCAAGAGACAGACAGATAAAGGTATATTATTTCCTTTCTATGATTGTCCAAAGCATACACTTATATATATATATATATATATATATATATATATATATATATATATATATATATATCATATTTATATAACAAATGTAGAGTAACACAAATTCTGGTAGAGAGAGAGACAGAGAGCATCCACTTATAGGGTCACAGACCTTCCCCAAACACAAAATACTTTTATATATATAATCATAATTAAATAACAACACAAATCCCTATGTATTTCATGTGACGTCAAGTACACGCACACACACACCCACACACACACACACACAGAATTTCCGCAAAACATCCTTCCGCCCGTGACACTCTATCGAGCTCGCTCTCAGAAATATTTCAGGGAGAAGAAGAAGAGGAGGCGAAAATGTAAACATTCAGGTGATTGCCAAGTCTTAGGGCAATTCCGGTAAGGTCGTCAGCAGCAGCATCAGCACACACACACACAGCTAGGCTATAAGGCTTTCCACGACCTCTTCTCTTGTCTTTTCAAAGTCTCTCTCTCTCTCTCTCTCTCTCTCTCTCTCTCTCTCTCTCTCTCTCTCTCTCTGTATGTGTGTGTGTGTGTGTGTGTGGTGGCTTCTTAATCTGGTTCTTTCTTTCTCTCTTTGGGAGCTTTTTAAACTCTCTCTCTCTCTCTCTCTCTCTCCCTCCCTCTCTCTCTCTCTCTCTCTCTCTCTCTCACGATGTCTCCCTGGATGGACTAACAAGTTTTTGAGACATCCTAGTCTTTGTAACTCCTTGTAACTCTCTCTTTGGGAGGAGCTTATAAAACTCTCTCTCTCGCTCTCTCTTCGAGAAATTTTCAAACCAAACCCCCATATCGCTCTCTCTCTCTCTCTCTCTCTCTCTCTCTGGTCACCAACCCAAGAACCGCTCACGCAACTTTGTCCTTATATGAGAATCTATTTTCTATATTTTCACTATAAAAAAAAATCACTAAAGCTGCATCAAAATTCTTTATATATTATTAAATCGAATATAAAATTCACGACTGTTTTTCCCGTGATTTTTTTTAATACTTCACGTGAACGGAGTCATTAAACAGAATTATATGCCATAATTTTAAACGATGTTCTTATCATATCAAGCAGGGACTAGGGCGGAACTGGTGACCTAGTTTAGCCCAGGTCACGTATATATAAGTATATATATATATATATATATATATAATATATATATATATATATATGATATATATATATATATATATATATATTTATATTTATATATAAACTTACCTCTGTCTCTAAATATCCATTACTTTATGCTAATTCATATTGACTCAGAATCAGACCGGAACCACATAACCTAGGCAATTAACATCCACCTGTGTAACATTCACCAATCGTATTTACCTGCGCAAACAGCCCACCTTTGATTAACAAACTTCCTCTCTCTCTCTCTCTCTCTCTCTCTCTCTCTCTCTCTCTCTCTCTCTCTCTCTCTCTGTCGCCTGGTTTACCCAACAATCTTTATAAAATCTTGAGATATCACTTTGTCTCCATTGATGATATTTGTTCGAGATTTGGAAAATCCCCAGTTAGACGCCCCCAACCCCCGCCCCACCCTCTCCTATCCCCGTCGGCCATGGCACATAACCCCCCTCCCCCACAACACCTTGCAACCCACCCCTCCCCCAAATCCCGCCCACCACCGCCAATCTCAATCAGAAACAGGTGAGAGTTTTATCCGGTCTTAGCTGCGTGACAATTGCTAGACCTGACGAAAGAGTCTGGATTCATTACCTGTCCTGTTTGGTTTTTGGTAATTGAAAGCCGCGAGACGGTTTTCGTTTTGCTAACTCTCTCTCTCATCTTCTCTCTCCTCTCTCTCTCTCTCTCTCTCTCTATTGGGGGTTCTCAACCATCTCTCTCTTCTCTCTTCTCTCTCTCTCTCTCTATTGGGGGATCGGGGGGTCTCTATCTCTCTCTATCTCTCTCTCTCTCTCTCTCTCTTCTCTCTCTCTCTGCTCTCTCGTAGTAGCCATCTTTGCTTGGTGAGGACGTACCCGCGTGGAAGTCAGATTAATCAACAGATATCACAAGTTTAACATACGACTAGAATTTGAGAAATATCTAGAAGTGTTCGTGAACTATCGGTGATAAGATTAGTGTGAAAAAATAGTAGGATAAAGCGTCTTCTAAGTTAGTTTATCAAGTGTAATACTATAAATCAGAACAAGATGGCAGTAAGTTCCAACTGCGGGAAGAGGTGGCGTAATTAGCGTGTTTAGCAGATTCGCAAATATGATGAGGTAGCAGGAAGGGAACTGGCATTTCTCTATCTATGAAATCAGCAACAGTCCTAACCAAAAAAAGCATACAAAAGCATTCATAGATATTAGAAGGATATAATCCTTCAAAAGGAAAATGGAACAAATCTAATGAAAACATCGTTTGAAAATAATTGAAGAAGTTCCAAATAAAATCCAAGTGGTCAAGAGACTTATAAAGAAAATATACATAAACCAACATATTCCGACAAAGAAAATGAATAAGGTGAATCTTGTGAATATCCTAATTGATGCATTAGGAAAAGAATGCCAAAAGCATGCAAACTGTGTAAGGTTTGGTATAGCATAGTCAATCCACAAAACCTAATCAGAAAATGTGCTGCATGCAACATTCCGACCCATCCACATGTGCTGAGGTAATACAAGATTTTGAGAAAAGATACAAGAATTTTTTGTTCAACATGTCTATCATGGATAGGACAATGTTATTAAATCAAGATTGAATGTACAAATAGTTGAGGATGAAGAAGAAGAGGAAGAGGAAGAAGAAGAAGAAAAGAAGAAGAGGAAAACGGAAGAGAAGAAACAAAATGAAATGACAGAAAAAAAATAAGGGAAAACAAAGAACAAGATAAAAGTATGGATGCAGAGATACTCATTGATACTACATATGAGGCAATAAAGCAGCATACCTACGAAGAAATAAATTACGATATGACAAAAGAAAAGCAAATCCCGAAGAGGCTCTACCCAGATCTACACAATGACGGGAAAGAGGAAAAAAATAGACAAGAAAGACAAAATCTGCAACCTTTTGAAAGAGGGAATTGCAGATTTGGAGAAAGATGTTACTACAACATCCTAAGATATGTCAAAACTATGAAATATATGGTAAATGTGCATACTTAGATGGATATGGGGATGATTGCAGAGATCTGCATCCAAAAATATGTAAAAACCTAAAAGAAGAGGAAAGGATGTAAGTTCGACAAAAATGCAAATATGCACCCTGTAGCCATGAATCATAATCAAATAAATAACCAACCAAGTAATAAAATCCAAAATAAGAAAGAAAAAACAAATAAAGAGAGAAATCAAGAATATCAGGTAAAGAGAAAAGCAAACCACCAATGAGATATGCAGAGGTGTCAGCAAAAAATTTCAAAGCATCAGCTCCGAAATTCTACTCAAGAGATAATAACTGTATTTATATGCAAGAGGATATTGCAGAAACGGAGAAAATTTCAGATTCAGACACAAAATGAATAATTATGATGAAGGAAGATCAAATATTATGGAAAAGTTGGATTTTTTAATGTCAGAATTTCTGGAAATGAAAAAAAGAACAACATACCAGAACAGGAAAGAGACATGGGAAAATCCTTATTACTACCATTATTAAATGAAGGAGAAAACACGCAAACCATCATAGTGATGAATGCGCAGGGTTTAGTTACGAGTAACTCAAAAAGAAAAAATAGAGTACTTAGAAGAAACTAACCCAAAATGAAAAGAAAATAGATATAATGAATATAAGTGAAAACCTGTATTTCCCAAGAGACTGGGAATGATGATCAAACTAAAAGGGTTCCAAACTTATAGATCAGATAGAAAAAATAGGAATCAAGGGGGACCGCAATATATGGAAAGACAAAAAACAAGGAAAAATATATGAGAAATATAGTAACTCAGAATGTGAACTAATAGCGGTAGAATTTGAATCTGAAAAATTGATGAACATAGTAATATATAGACCTCCTAATACTAAAGAGTGACTTAATAATTGAAAAATTGGATGATATATGTAGAAATCACAAGGACTGGACTATTCTCCTATCTGGTGACTTCAACTTTCCGTTTCGTAGAATGGAAAAAGAACGAATAGGAGATTGTGGTTGTACTTATACATATAAAAAAGAGGAATAGTAGTGCAGAAGATAAGAGGCAATTTGAAAAGCTATTAGATATGCTACTAGAATACAACATTCAACAAATAAATCACTGCCAACAAGAAAGGAAAAATACTTTAGACCTAGTATTTGTGAACGAGATGAATTATGTTAAATAAATAATAGTTTTATAATGCGAGTATTTCAGACCATAATGTCATAGAATTAACAGTTCATTCCAAGCAATGAAAATAGAGATAAGCAAGAAATGAAAAAGTGGGAAGGATATGGAAAATACAACTTCTACAGTAAAAATATAAAATGGTCAGAAATTAATGAAGAATTAAACAAAGATTGGGATAACATTTTCATAAGTGATGACATAAGGGTAAATACGGAGATATTATATAAAATATTGGAGAAATAGTGGAAAAATATATACCGAAGAAGAAAAGTAAACATCATTCATGCATACCAAGAGACAGAAGGATCTTGTTCAGCAAAATCAGAAAGTGGAAAAAAGGTCTTGCAAAAGAAAAAAAAAAAAAATGCATGGAAAGTTATAGAACTAAAAAGTAAGATAGAAAATGCAGAACAAAAGATTATACAATCAAAAGAAAATGAAAAACGGGAGTTGGAAGAAAAAAAAACCCTATTAAATATCAAGCAAACCCCAAACTATTATACTCATATGCGAAGAAGATGAATAAAGAAGAATAGAAATAGGCCCTCTGAGAATTGAAGGGAGATTAACGAATGAAAAAAAGGAAATTTGGCAACATACTGGCAGAACGATATAAGGAGAATCACCCCTAGAATAGATAATGAAGATAATGATATAGAAGTAAGGGGAAGAAAATAGTGGGAATATTTAGCTGACATAGAAATTAATGAAGCTGATATTGTGCAGGCAATTAATGAAATTAAAAAATGGAGCTGCTGCAGGGCCGGATGGAGTCCCTGCTATTTTGTTAAAGAAAGTAGTTCATTCTATCGCAAAGCCACTTGCAATATTATTAAGACAAAGTGTAGATACAGGCAAGATTTTATGATGAGCACAAATTAGCATATATCACCCCTACTTTCAAAAGTGGATCAAGACTAGAGGCAAGTAATTATAGGCCTGTGAGTCTAACATCACTATTATGAAAGTGTATGAAAGGGTAATGAAGAAAAATATTATGAAACATTTAATAAAAAATAATTTATTTAATATAGGACAACACGGTTTCGTACCCGGAAAAAGTACACAAACCCAACTGTTAGTCCACCGTGAGACATATTCAAAATATGAAAAGCGGAAATGAAACAGATGTGGTTTATCTAGACTTTGCAAAAGCTTTTGACAAAGTAGACCATAATATATTAGCAAAGAAAATTAGAAAACACAATATCGTAGATAAAGTAGGAAGATGGTTAAAAGAATTTTTACACAACAGAAAACAGATAGTTATTGCAAACGATGAGAAATCGGATGAAACCAAGGTAATATCCGGTGTGCCACAAGGTACGTTGCTAGCTGCAATATTGTTTGTTATTATGATTGAAGACATAGACAGTAATGTTAAGGATTCGGTAGTGAGTAGTTTCGCTGATGACACAAGAATAAGTAGAGAAATTACTGTGATGAAGATAGGAACGCTCTACAAAGAGACCTTAACAAAGTATTATGATTGGGCAGAGGTAATAGGATGGTATTTAACTCTGATAAATTTGAATCAATAAATTATGGAGACAGAGAAGGAAAGCTACTATATGCTTATAGGGGATCTAATAATGAGACAATCACAAATAAGGAAGCAGTTAAAGACCTTGTGTGATGATGAATAGGAACATGTTATGCAATGATCAAATAGCAATTCTGTTGCAAAATGTAAAGCAAAAATGGGAATGTTGTTACGGCACTTCAAAACAAGAAAAGCTGAACACATGATTATGCTTTATAAAAACATATGTTCGTAGTCCACTTGAATATTGCAATATGATATGGTACCCACACTATCAAAAGGTATTGCACAAATAGAGAGTGTACAAAGGTCCTTTACAGCTAGAATAGAAGAAGTTAAGGACCTAGACTACTGGGAAAGACTACAATCCTTAAAATTATATAGTCTAGAAAGGAGAAGAGAAACGCTACATGATAATTCAGGCATGGAAACAGATAGAAGGAATAACAGAAAAATATCATGGAACTAAAAATATCAGAAAAGAGCAAGCAGAGGTAGATTAATAGTGCCCAAAACTATACCAGCAAAAAATAAGGAAAGCACACAGGACATTAATCCACTAGCACCAGCATCGATAATGCAGCGTCTATTCAATGCGTTGCCAGCTCATCTGAGGAATATATCAGGAGTGAGCGTAGATGTGTTTAAGAATAAGCTCGACAAATATCTAAACTGCATCCCAGACCATCCAAGATTGGAAGATGCAAAATATACCGGAAGATGTACTAGCAACTCTCTTGGTAGACATTAGAGGCGCCTCACACTGAGGGAACCTGGGGCAAACCCGAACGAACTGGTAAGGTAAGGTAAGGTCTCTCTATTTGGGGTTGGGGGTTCTCAACCTCTCTCTCTCTCACTCTCTCTCTCTCTCTCTTGGGGTTTCATAACTCTCTCTCTCTCTCTCGGGGGGGGGTCTATTCGGGGGTTTCTCAACCTCCTCTCCTCTCTCTCTCTCTCTCTCTCTCTCTATCTCTCTCTCTTTGGGGTTTCATAACTATCTCTCGGGGAAATCTCTCTCTCGTCTCTCTCTCGTCTCTCTCTCTCTCTTTGGGGTTTCATAACTCTCTCTCGGGGTCTCTCTCTCTCCTCTCTCTCTCTCTCTCTCTCTCTCTCTCTCTATGGGGTTCTCAACTCTCTCTCTCATCTCTCTCCTCTCTCTCATCTCTCTCTCTTTGGGGTTTCATAACTCTCTTCTCTCTCTCGTCCTCTCTTTGGGGTTTCTAACTCCTCTGCTCTCTCCTCCTCTGGGGCTCTCTCTCTTCAACTCCTCTCTCTCTCTCTCTTTGGGGTTTTCTAACTCTCTCTCGCTCTCTCTCTCTCTCTCTCTTGGGGGTTTCTCAACCTCTCTCTCTCCCTCTCTCTCTCATCTCTCAATCTTCTCTCTCTAATCTCTCTTTGGGTGGGGGTTCTAACCTCTCATCTCTCTCTCTCTCTCTTTGGGGTTCTTCTCTCTCTCTCTCTCTCTCCCCAACTCTCTCTCTCCTCTCTCTCTCTCTATCTCTCTCTCTCTCCCTCCTCTCTCCTCATCTCTCTCTCTCTCTCTCTCTCTCTCTCATGCAACAATAGTTCTTATCAATTTTCATAATTCAGCAGAATCATATAAACTCGCCATACAGTTTGCCACGTGCCTATACTGTATGCGGTCTGGACAAAAAAGGATACTTTGATAGCTTTGCAAAATTTGACGAGAATATTTCGTTAATTGAACCCTAACGGATCCAAGGGGTTTGGGTGGGGTGGGTTCTGGGAGGGTGGGGGGATGGGTCCATGTGGGGACTGCCCCCCTCCCCCCCCAAATGAAAAAGGACCAATTTAAAATAATATTGAAGATTTGGATAACTAAAAAAATAAACGAGAAATATAAACTGGAGCAAAATTTTAAAAAAATCTGTAATTGAAATAATAACAATAGATAGTTAATAATAGATATATATGTATATATATATATATATATATATATATATATATATATATATATATATAGGTATACATTGAGGTTATGCCTTGTATTGGCAACCCAAGATAGAAAATGAAAGACAAGTGATTAAAAATAAATTGAAAAATGTGATAATATGGAAGACGAGTGCTTCAAAACAGTGATTGAATTAATTAACAGCAGAAGATAAGAGTTTGGTATAAAAATGAACGAAGATGTAATGTTAACGAAAGATTGAAGAAATAAAAGATATTCGTTATGTGGATAAGAGAAGAAGGAAGAAAATGTAGAAAAGTCGGTAAAGAGAGAGAGAGAGAGAGAGAGAGAGAAGGCTAATAAAACTCGTGGAACAAACCATACACAAACAAAACACAAAGAAAGTGGTATTTTGGAGAGATATAGAAAATAATCTTTACTGGAATGTTTTTTGTATAAGAAATTTTTTTCAGTTTTGTAAAGAAAATCATGAGCTTTAGAGAGAGAGAGAAAAAAGCTCTTTTTGGATAAGACTTTCTTATAGAAAAAATATGAAAAAAATATTTGAAAAAGCTTGATTATGGACATAGAAGAATAAAAAAAAAATTTCAATCAATATTGAAAAAAAAATTCTGAAAATAACTTTCTGAATTCACAAAGAAAAACAAAAGCTCCTAAAAAAATTAATTTAAGTACAACTTTCTTGAATTTTATAAACAAAAAAAAAAAAAAAAAAAAAAAACGAAGTCAAATCCTCAGAAAAATCTTATTCGAAATTTAGAAAAAACTCATTTAGGGAACGCGACCAGATAAAAGGACCA
The DNA here is from genome assembly GCF_015104395.2 of Macrobrachium nipponense. Lineage (NCBI taxonomy): Eukaryota > Metazoa > Arthropoda > Malacostraca > Decapoda > Palaemonidae > Macrobrachium > Macrobrachium nipponense. The sequence continues at coordinate 13,295,998 of NC_087224.1, forward strand.
AATAAAAGGAACAAACAAAGCTTATAAAAAGGGAAGAGAGAGAGAGAGAGAGAAAAAAAACCAAACGAATGAATAAATATGAGGAGGAAAGTAGGAGATAAATTCTGAATGGGACCAAGGTAGTGTAATCTAAGCGGTAAGATTCCTGGCCATATTTTACCTCCGTAGCCTGATTGCATGTATAGAAGCCACAGGTGTCCAGGTGTGTGAGCGCGTACATGTGCTAAGCGCGTGCCTGTGCGTGCTTAAACGTGTGCGTATTTTGTATCTTCTGTGCGCTGGGGATTAGGTAAAGAGAAATATCTGGACGTGGAGGGGGATGTATAATGTTCCTTTTTTCGCTGCCTTTTCGGGCTAATGATATGCAGGACGTAAATAGAACATGGCGTGATGTGCTGTATTTAAGTCCGTTTATCTGTTAAATATCTGAAAATAAAATTATTGACTGGATTCGAATAACATTTCGACCAAAGGTAGGTTGTTTGTTTGTTTGTATAGGGTTTTTAGGTTGCATGGAACCAGTGGTTAATCAGCAACAGGACCAACGGCTTTACGTGACTTCCGAACCACGTCGAGAGTGAGCTTCTATCACCAGAAATACATATCTCTCACTCCTCGATGGGATGGCCGAGAATCGAACGCGCGACCACCGAGGTGAGACGCCAACACCATACCAACCACGCCACCGAGGCGCTCCAAAGGTAGGTTTTAAATCCATCGGTCAGCTTGTAACGTGTCTCAAAAACAAGGCGTGACGCGACCTCCAGCTCACTCGGGGGTGCTTGCTAAAATCTACGGTCAGATAACGCGTTGCTTCACCAACGAAAATTGAAATAAATAAGCTATATTTTATTACAAATAATTGTTCTGTACAGTTTAACTTGCACGTTACTTATCATTTTCATCTTGATTCTAATAGATAAATCATAAATATCCTATCCAAAAATTCCTGTATCTTTAACTAAATTCAAAACACCTCTTTCAGACCTTTCTAGGCTTTTCCATAGGCCTTTCCTACCCTCCAAGAAGAACAACAACAGGAAGAACAAAAACATCAACAATAGCAACAAATTAGTTTGTAGGGTTACTCCCCGAGTAAGTGATAAACGGATGGCTTTGAAGAGATTTATATATATAAAGAATGACTGCAGTTCAGGGTGATATTATCTCTTCTAACAGGCCTAGAAGACGTCCTATTCAAAGAAAAGTTTTTAAAAACTACTTCATTGCAATGTTGCACTGCATAATAAAGTTACTCCATTCGAATAAAACATGCAGCTAATTCCATAATCATTTGCATAAATTCATAACCATTCTCTACTAATTATACATTTAAATAGAGGAATCAGTTGGTGGCTACTTCACCAAGAAGGAATTTACTATGAAAAAAACATTAACCTATAGATCCCAGATTACTGCCATGCATTACAGCTCAAGGTGTGCGTACACTTTACGCCATCAGATACGCCTCTTCTCCTCCTATAGCTGTACAGCCTTTCTGATTCTCTGTCACTCAGGAAAACGAGACAAGGCCATACAATTATATTATATTTCATTCAAAATTATATTCTATCGCTACTTCTACTACTTGAAGGCCAGCTGAGATTCAGCGCGACTTGTTGCCGCTTATACCAGACCCCTTAAGTCTACGGGCTGAGTCATTAGTGGTCATTGCCTTGTTCCCCTGGGTCTTACGTGGGGAGGACATTTTATAGAAATTCACTGGTTTATTTGTCGCTTCTGCTGCTTAAATGAAAGTTCATTAAACATTGTATTCCAAGAGTTGACTGGGGCCACTTTTAAAAGTTATTCCCTTTACTTGCTCAAAGCAAGGTAAATATATATATGTGTATATATATATATATATATATATATATATATATATATATATATATATATATATCATATATATATATATATATATATATACTTCTAGGGCACAATTTTTCACGGATACAACATTCATTGAATAGAATGGCTTTTTCACTGTTAACCAGCTTTTTGAAATTGCTTCATATTTTCTAATTATTTTCTTTACTTCATTGTTCAGGTTACTAATGGACACATAATGGGGTTCTTCCATTTACTCCAGTATTTTTACACGCGACAGCTGTTTCGTCAACCTATACGTATTGACGTTATCAAGCGTACTGATACAAATATGTTGTTTGTTGTTTTTAATAAGGCTGTCCTTGTGTCAGCACGGGCTCTTGCTCACAGAGCAGCGCGTAACAAATATGAGCCTACATGCGTTTTGTGACGTCATGAGGACGGAAAGGTAGTACAATTGCCAGATACCTAGTTTTAAGTATTTACAAAAGACTATAGTGAAACATAAAATAAGACAAATAAATAAATATGTTAACAACAGAAATTATATAAAAAGTTGAAAGTAAGTTATTATATACACATTATACATAAATATATATTAATTACATATATGTTTAATTCACTGAATGTCAGCGTGCGCTCCTGTCAGCGTGTGGTGGTTTTTTTTGTTCCACGCGGTTGAAGGGCTGCCTCCTACACGAGGGCAAGGATCGGTCTGCCTCACGTTGGTGTTAAGGTTGGGGCGCTGCATGGCGATGCTGACTGCTTCTGATATCAATAAACGATTGTAGTTGCCTTCCTTGTGTATTATTTTGGTGTTGTGAGAAGTTCTTGTAAGGATGGTTTTTTATTGTTGGGTATCCCACAAAGGTGCTGATGAATGGCTTTCCTTGGTTTCCTGTGGGCCTGCATGCGACGTTTAAGTGTAGTGGTTGTGTGTCCGATATAGCATTTTTGGGGGGACTGACTTGCTCGTCAGCACAGACCAAACTTGTATACTATATCAGATTCAACCTCTTTCTCCGTCGATGGGGCCGTACTATTTTTCATTACCAATGAGGCTGTAAGGTTTGGTTTGCAGTAAATTCTTGCTGTTATTTTGTTATATGGCGCTAGGGGGGTGGTTCCTCTTCGCAGTATACCAAGGATGGCTTTCCTTTCATCTTCGTGGTGTTTGTTGTATGGTATCTGATGGTATATCACTATTTCTTTGTCTTTGTCTTGTGTGTTGTCCCTCGGGGTTCGTGTTATGGAAAGCCTCTAATCTCTTTTTGACAACTTGCTGGATCATGTCATCTGGGTAGCCGTTTTTTGTGAGCAGCTGTTGAACTCTTGATTTCTTCGTTAGTCGCTTTCCACGTCGAACAGTGTGTTATGGCGCGTTTTATGTATGCATTTACCACAGATCGTTTATATGCATCAGGGCATTCTCCTCTAGCATTTAAGCATCTCCCAGCGTCTGTCTTTTTAGTGTATACGGTGGTATTGTATTGTTGTTCTTTTGGGTCACAAGTACGTCCAAGAAAGGGAGCATCTTCTCATCACTTCTTCCTACCGTAAAATTTAATGTAGAATTTGCTTGGAGTTTATTTACTAATTCTTCTATGTCATTGTCGCTCTTTGTTGTGATAAAGATATCATCAATATATCTCCCATAGATTCTGGGTTTTGGGTTTTCTTCAAATGTGACCTCTTCTGTGTGTGCCATGTATGCGTTTGCGAAAAGAACCCCAAGGGGGGAACCCATTGCTACGCCGTCCTTTTGCCGATATATTTCGCCCCTATGTGAGAGGAATGGGGCATCCTTTGTACATGCTTAAAACTAGGTATCTGGCAATTGTACTACCTTTCCGTCCTCATGACGTCACAAAACGCATGTAGGCTCATATTTCTCTACGGGCTGCTCTGTGAGCAAGAGCTCGTGCTGGCATAAAGCCAGCTTAATCTTTAACAACAACAACATATTTGTATCAGTACGCTTGATAACGTCAATACGTATAGGTTAACGAAACAGCTGACGCGTGTAAAAATACTGGAGTAAATGGAAGAACCCATTATGTGTCCACTAGTAACCTGAACAATGAAGTAAAGAAAATAATTAGAAAATATGAAGCAATTCAAAAAAAAGCTGGTTAACAGTGGAAAAAGTCCATTCTATTCAATGAATGTTTTATATATATATATATATATATATATATATATATATATATAATAATAAAAGGAGCCCATTAAAGCACCAAAATA
>NC_087224.1:13302571-13317317 GCF_015104395.2 Macrobrachium nipponense
GGGGAGTTTCGGTAATTGGTGCAGATGTAAAAGCCACAGGTGTGAGGCCAGCAGACAGACACCTCTGGTTAGAAAAGAGAGAGTTCAGTCTAGTCACAGCTGCATTACTTTTCTATTTACGTGTCCTGTCAGGCTGCGTCTCCGGGTAACAGAAGCTTCACCATCGACTACGAGAACGACTGCTTCCTGAAGGATGGCGAAACCTTCCGCTACATATCCGGGTCCATCCATTACTTCCGGGTGCTGCCTTCGGAATGGCGCGACCGTCTGCGGAAGCTGCGGATGGCAGGTTTCAACGCCGTCCAGACGTAAGTTGTGCTTCTGCTTCTTAATACAGATCTAACTCATGCGTGCAAAGAGTGAGGTAACTTTTTAAACCCATAATGGCAAATCTTGCAGCTCTTAGTATGTGTAGGGGTTCGAACCCTACTAAGGAAAGGAGGCCCTCTTCATAGATTCCCCACTTCAGATATAAACCTTCCACTGAAAATAGTTTCCAGTGTTCTTGAATAATATCTTGAGGGTATCTTAGCTCCGTCGGCTGCCCCGAAATGTATTCCCAACGAAATGGTCTAAATCTCTTACAGTTACGTGGAATGGGCCAGCCACGAACCCGAGCCGGATGCGTACGACTTCGAGGGGATGCTGGATGTGGAGGAATTCATCCGAATAGCTCAAGAAGAAGATTTGCTGGTCATATTGCGTCTTGGGCCCTACATAGATGCCGAGAGAGACATGGTGAGTGTACCTGGCAAGATTATTTGATGCCAGCCTCACCTCTGTTGTTTAGAGATCTTTAAGGGGGATAGATTGGTTGGCCTTGATAGAGTTGTGAAGTCTTTGAACACTTTTGTATGTTTTGCTCCGTCTTCATCCCTCGAAGTAGGATATTGCTTGCACTGTGTCATGCACAACCCACTACAGCCAACAATGAGGTCTTTGCAGAATTCCTCTTTATAAGTTCTTTCCACCCAACTGACCAACTTCTTAAACTATGCCTGGCTCCACTTTTCCCAATTTTGAGAAGCCAGTGTAAAGAGTGACTTCAGGACATGCATAGAGGTCAAACCGGGATTTTCCACCACATGAGGCATTGTGTTTCACACACATTTCCATTGCAGGGAGGGCTGCCCTACTGGCTGCTCAGGAAGAACAAAGACATGAGACTGAGAACAAGTGACCCAAGTAAGTAAGATTCTGTAAAGTTCCTGGCCTCTTGGGCCTGATTGGGATACCCCGCTGCTAGCAACTGCACTATATGTCTCTTGTGAGTTTTGCAAACGTATAATTCTTTCAAAGCAGCAGTGGGGCTCAGTGAGGCATGAAGGCCAATGGAAGAAGCGCTTGATAGACTTGCTATTTTGTGAGATCGGTATTTTATTTGCTGCTTTTCTTCTCGCAGCGTTCCTGAAGGAAGTTGACGACTGGTTCGTGAACGTGATGTTCCCAAAAGTCAAGCCGTTGCTGTATGCAAATGGAGGGCCAATCATCATGATGCAGGTGGGCTTTGCATAATGTGTGGATTTACAACTAACGTCAATGATTACAACAATTTTGTATTTTTGTCGACATTGATTACCTACAGACATCAAACTCAACTTTGAGATGCAAATACCTCATACAATTTTTAAATATGGGTAACTTTAGCAGATGTCAGGTGTCATTTAACCTAAAGTACGCAGTAGCCAACAAAACCTAAGCAGACCCATCCTAGGGCACTGATTCCTACCTGACCCATCCTAAGGGTGCTGTGTCCTACATAATCAATTCTAAGGGCACTACGTCCCAACTAACCCATCCTAGGGGCACTGTGTCCTACCTAACCCATCTTAAGGGTATTGTGTCCTACCTTGTGTTCTACCTACCACATCTTAACGGCACTATCCCAACCTAACACATCCTCAGGACACTTGTGTCCCACCTAACACATCCTAAGGACACTGTGTCCTTCTTACCACATCCTAACAGCACTGTGTCCTACCTAACCCGTCTTAAGGCACAGTGATTCCAGACACCCTACTTATATTGTATCGTTTATTACTTTAGTCAGGCACCTTACATTTTCAGGTAGAAAATGAATATGGAAGTTATCCAGCCTGCGATTACGCTTACACAGCCCACCTCCGCTCGCTGTATCGCAAAGCGTTTGGAGATTCAGTTCTGCTCTTCACGACTGATGGAGGTGGAGTGGGCTTCTTAAAGTGCGGCAAGATCCAAGATGTCTTCTCTACTGTCGACTTTGGGGCTGGAGGTGAGTGTAGATCACTCCTTTTCCTTCTGTTTTCTTCTGTTTGCTGGTTCCCATCATCAAAATTTTATTACCGTACTTAGAAGCCAAGGACAGAAAACTCATGCTGATTTTGTGTCTGTCTTTTCTTGCAGTTGACTTGGAAAAGGCATTCGGGTCCCAGAGATTGTTCCAGCCTCGTGGACCCTTGGTGAATTCCGAGTATTATCCAGGGTGGTTGGACCACTGGGGTGACCCGCACAGTACTGTTGATGCAAAAGTAAGTTGGCTGTAAAATGAGTTCTCTCCAGTCTCTTCTTTCTTGTGCACAATCTGCCTGAACTCTGACTTCCCATCTGGCCTTCTTTGCTCATTTTCTTTTTTTCTTTGATTCTGAAGGGGGTCTCTCCCGTTTTCTCATCACATGTCCAAAACATGCCCATTTGTGGTAGAAGATTTCTGTGACTGATGTTGATCAGAACTGTAGATCTTTAGATGTTGAAAGTTAAGCTTTTTAACTCTTTTAAACATACTGCCATATAATCAAAAACAAACTTAAGTGTACTCAACATTCAGATCAATTCGAGAATTACAAAACCATAATGAATTCATTAATCACTAGACTATGATAATTCCTGTCCCCCAACAGAAAGTTTCCCAGTTCCTCGATGACATGCTGTTGCTCAACGCTTCCATAAACATGTACATGTTCCATGGAGGCACCTCATTTGGATTCGGGGCAGGTAAGAAAAAATAATGCCTTCCCATTTTTCAGATTGTTTGTAAAAACGTACTCTACAGATTCCTGATGCATTGAGATATTAGTCATTCCACATAAAAGATGGATATTGTCATTATGATAAACTATTTCCTTAGGTTCTAACTTGGGCTCGAAGTTTCTCGTTTGTCCGACATCGTACGACTACGATGCGCCTTTGTCTGAGGCTGGGGACCCGACCGAGAAGTATTGGATGCTGAGAAATGTCACTCAGAAGGTGTGGTGGGATTGTTTTAGGATGTGTTCGTTTCATCGGTTATTGATAAATTGCCCTGAAATGGTTTGTTGAGAGCTCATTGGGTGTATTCATCATAGCAAAGAACTGCTAAAAACATTGTCCCTTGCATTCACACGTTGCTCCTAATCTTTTCTCACAGCAAGACTAGATAAACATGATTTTCATTGGAAAATTGCTCAAATGAGATCATATCATGTACTGCCCTCCATCGGACAGATGATTAGAGTTTATTATTTATCATTTGGTCAGAAGTAGCCATTAAATTGCCTAAAACCCCAGATGCATATAAACATTAATTTAAGCAGATCATGAAAATCTTACATTTTATTTCCGTTGTCTTGCTGTAAACCTGCATCCAGAAGATTCCATTCACTCTGATGATACAAAGCTTCCATTTCACTTGTTTTCATAACCAGTGCAGTGACTGTAAACATAAAATAATAAGGAAAATAATCCTATCATTTCAGTATTTACCTCTACCTCCTGGAGACGTCCCTCCACCGTCACCAAAGTACAGCTACGGGAAGGTCCAGATGACAATCTTGGGCAGTGTGCTACAGCTGGCAACTGTGCTTCAGTCTGTCAGTGCTACGTGGCCCCTGACATTTGAGGAGTTGTCTGTCTCCAGTGGACTTGTTCTCTACGAGACAATAATTCCCTTCAGAACTGTGAGTGAAACTGACAACCTGATGTTCACTTTAGTCCATTTTTAGGGAAAGTCAGATAACTGCTATGTCTAGTTGTAGATGAGGTGGGATCATTCTTGTAGCAGATGTTGGAGGTAAACTGACGTTGATAACCGGAGTTTTGGGGGAAGTCAAAGGAATAGTTAAATGAATACAATCAACGACTCACATTTAAAAAGATAGAAAAACTCTTGTGGCAAACTTTGTGGGAAAACGAAATTAGAACAAGAGTTCCTGTGGCAGACATTGAAAGGTAACATCTCATGATAATTAATGCAGTAAAGTAAAAGACTCCTTTTTACCACCGACAGCCCGACCCTGCGCGTCTCACTATCAGCGACATCCACGACAGAGGCTACGTCTTTGTGGACCAGCACTACGTCGGGGTGGTGTCCCGCGAGGCGAGTCTCTTCGACTTGCCCCTGCAGTCTCTGCCAAACCAGACCCTTTCGATACTCGTGGAGAGCCAGGGACGTGTGTGCTTTGGTGCAGGTATCAACGATTTCAAGGTTAGTAAAACTGTCTGTTCATAAGTGACAACTCAGCTTGACGGACCTCACCACAGCAAACTTTTGTACTTTGATTTCAGACTAGAATCACAGGCAACTTGAACCATACACTCAATCCACCAGATCTTTCTGCTATCCCTAGGTGCCACTGATGTCTTTTCTGTGGTTGCTGCTCCTCCATGGAGCCTTGTAGCACTTGCTTACCACTTTGCTCAGTTCATTGATTGTTTCCTACCCTGTCTTGCCAATCTTTGGGGTTACCTCAGTGCAGTTTGTGTATCTTGACCCTCATAATTGCCCCTGTCTTGTTTTTATAAGGACAAAATCACTAAGTTATGACTATACCATCAACATAACGTAATCTAACGTACCTCACTCTAGATTTTACTTTCTTTGTCTTATGGGGTGCCTCCAGGGGTTCAACTGAGAGCCCTTCTGTTTTCCATATAGAATGTAACTCATCTTGAAAAGTGTCATGCAGCTTCAGACTAAACTTACACGTAGCCACAATATTCCTGATTGTAGAAAAGTACTCAGGCCTTTAAAGGAAAGAGATTTGTGCACTGTTGTGGAGGGGATGGGTGGGTTCCTATGGAGTCTTTCAACACAGTAAACCATAGGGGTGCTGCTTCATGCAGTGAAGACTCAAAGGTTTTACAGTCAATCAAGAACAAGTACTTCGGGAGGGGAGCCCCATGAGAAAGTAGAAATGGGATTTGGTGATCTGTGCAAGCAATTGTCCTTTTACAAAGAGATACAGCTTCAATACCTGTAAACGCTGAGTCTTGTCCCCAATGCTCTGCAGGGCTTGACGACAAGACCGACCCTCGAGGACCGTGAGCTGAAGAACTGGAGGATGACTCCTATCCCAGTCACCCACTCGAAACGGCTTTTGTCCACTCTGAGTCATCTGACGAAAAAGTTAGTGGAACAGCCACTGGCGCGTACTGAGCTGCAGGGGACGCCTCGGGGTGGCATGTCATTCTACAAGGGATCTTTTGTGATCCCAGATGAAGATGATCACCCTCAGGATACTTTTCTTAAATTAAACGGATGGAGAAAGGTTAGTATATTATATTCTTCAAAATGTTGTTCATGATGAATTTAAATGAAATGTTATGGGGGAGTCTTCAGCCTATTGTATTTTGGGATGAGTAAGGGCCTCCAGTGTGTATATCATGTAGGTCAATGATTTCTGTCATTCTTGTGAGATACACCTCATATTTATTTCACAATCAGTCACCCCCATTAATACTCTTTCAGGGAATAGTATGGGTGAACGGTTTTAACTTGGGTCGCTACTGGCCGGAAGTCGGTCCGCAGGTGACCCTTTACGTTCCTCGAGGAATCCTGAAAAACGGGACCAACTCTGTTCTTGTGCTGGAGCAAGAAGCTTCTCCGTGTGCCTTAACGTCAAACTGCTTTGTGACTCTCCAGGACAAACACGAGATTGCCGGACCTACGCCTTTCTCAGAATGAATCGCTGGTCGAGCAAGCCTGCGGGACTGTGGCGTGAACCTCAGTCTCAGGATGTCCTTGATTCAGTGAGATTGTGAAACTAGATTCTTCCTCAGAACTTTCCAGAAGAGTTGTTGACTAAATGAGGTTGCTGTGGTTGTAGAAGCAAACCAATTTCAGAAAGTTTTTTTACTAAACGAGACTGTGTTAACCAGGCCTCTTTTTATTTTTGCTGAATAAATCAGGTTGTGGAACCAGGCCTTTTTCAGAAGAGTTACCTAAATGAGGTTGTGGAACCAGGCCTCTTTGGGAAAGTGTCAATGATCAAATGAGTGCGCAGAACCAGGTATAACTCGCTGGTCAGAGTGTACAGAATCCCACATCTAAAACAACATTCCAGGCCACTATAGCACAAAATAAAGAACTCGGGGATATCACCATATCAATTATATTTAGAAGTGTGGTCATTTCTTTGTAGTATACTTTAAATGGAGATGTTATAATGGTGTTTCATTATCCTGGGGGTTAAATTTGAAGTTCAGGTTATCTTCCCTTGCAAAGGCAGTTTCTTGAAAATACTGGATTCCTTCTCCAGCTAGTATGGTCATTCTTTATGCTTTTGTTTGAGATTTCTTAAGACTGGTTGTTGTTCTTCGTCTGTTAATCATTCTTAGCATTTCCTTCTGTCGTTTCAAAATGCAGTAATTAAAAAAGGAATGATGACAAACGACATAAGAAAAATAAAGAGAAAAAGAGATTTAAGATCTGTCAAGTCAAATACAGACACCTGAGTTAGTTATCTACAAAACTGAACACAGTAGGCATACATGAGGGCACATTGCAAATCAAATGCTTTCAATATTGTTGAATAAAATATTTAATTGGTTTCTGCAAGTATGTATAATCCACTTTGAAGTAGTTTATCAGTTGCCTTTACTTCTCTCTCACCCCAATTTAGATGCAACCCACTACAGTCGATTAGTCAACAAGTATTAATTAGATGCAAATCAGGCAGTGGGCCTAAGTTGTTTCTCCCTCCCAGGGGATTAATCTCGGGGAGCTGACGAGGGGAAGACCTAGTCATGGCATTTGAGGAAGTGTTTGTTCATTCAGCACGATCATGACACTGCAAAAGTTCTGTTTTCGATGAAGCAGGCAAGCAAACAACTTCCATTGTTTGTGTAAGGGTGCTTGGTATATCTTATCACCTGGAGATAACCGGGTAACTTTATCTGATCACACACCAGGTAGAGTTTCACGTGAATCTACAACCATCCCCCCACCCCCACCCTTTATTTTTCTAGACATCTTTTGCCTAATTTCTCTTCAGTTACATCCAGGGATTTCTCCTGTGTCCCATTTTTATCATGAGAAATGGTACTGCGTTGGTCTAGAGACTAGACTAACATATCTCAACTTTGTTGTTTTTTGAAGCTGATGTTTTTGGGTATTAGGACTTCTCTCACAAGATTTAATACCCCTAACCCTTACCCACCACAAACAAGCAAACACACACACACACACTGTATTGGTACACACTGCCTACTGTATCTTCGCTTACTCGGAGAGTAAGCCTACAAACTACTCTGTTGTTGTTGGGTGGGTGGGGCATGTAGGAAAGGTCTACGAAAGAGCCTAAAAAGGTGTTTTGCCTTGAGTTAAAGATACAGGAATTTTGTGATAGGCTATTTATGACTTATTTGTTAGAAAGAAAACGTAAAAAATTAATAATTTGTTAAAAGGTACAGAAAAATTAGTTCTAATAAAATATGGCGTATTCATTTTAAGTTTCGTTGGTGGAATAAGGTTCTACTTGACCGTAGATTATAGCATGCACCCCCGAGTAAGCTGGAGGTCAAATCACACATTGTTCTTGTTGTTAGGGATTGTGGACTCTAAGGTTATCAGACTCAAGTCGTAATATCCTTTAAAATGTGGATTTCTGTTATATATATATATATATATATATATATATATATATATATATATATATATATATATGTGTGTGTGTGTGTGTGTGTGTGTGCTGACTTATACTGTATATAAGAAAGACAATAGTAATGTTAGGAAAAATTAGGCAGAATTCTACATTAATAAATTATTATTAATATTTACAACACATTGAAAAACTGAGACAGATTTGACATTTTGATTGAAAAAATGAAAAATAAAAACATTAATTTGACTAGGAAAAAACTTGCAAATGAACACGACTTTTTGAAGATATATTTGACAAAATATAGACTATCGTTTTGTCTTTGTAATTCACAATAACACAGTAATATGAAAACTGGTAACAGTATGAAATTATGTCATTTTTAAAAAATGAGAATCATCCTCCCTATCAACATAGTATAGAGGCTAGATATGATTTTACAAATTATTTATCTTAAACTTTCTTGTGCAGCACACCCCTTATTATGATAATTTCCCTATTGGGTTTAAAAGTGTTTTCAGGGTATAATATATTATACTAAAATCGCTACGGAATTAACCATTAATGGCTTATCTTCAACATAAATGTTTACATTTTACTTAGAATAACTTTCACGACATTATTATTTTTGCACGCAAATTTTAGTGAACTTAACAGCAATGCCTCTCCTCACATACTACTTAACGCGACGAATGGTACTGTTTTATTTCATTCTTATTCATTCATTCATCGTTTGAAAGAGAGAGAGAGAGTGTGTGGGGGCGTTTCTCACGGCCAGAAAGTGACCTGACTCTCCTGGTGCTCCTTACCACCACCTTCCTGGCCGCGGGGCATCAGCCAGTTGGCCTTGTTGCCTGATCGTAAATACCACTGCCCTCTACAAAGTTGTTAAATTGTCAGAAGCCAAGAGAATTTGGTGGTGCAAAATAGGACTTTAGGACGTTTTGGTCACATGTTTTTGAGCCACGTTTTGGCCTTAAATTTATCTGATACCGACCGCCAAATTATCCTGAGGACTCCTTGGAACATTCCACGGACCCGCAGACCACACTTCAAGAAACACTGTTCTAGATTTATCGCTTGGAATGAAGTAAGCCACGTAAAGTGTCTGTTGACCCGTTACTCTGTTTTTGTTTCCATTATATTAACAGCAGAAATTGTTCCCGACAAGAAACTCATAATATCTATCATCACCTGCTGTCATTTTTCTGAGACGATTCCAAAATTCCTTCACTGGCGTGATAATATATCTATGTCGTGGATTTCCTCCATTCATCGACAAACCTTACTTGAAGCGATTGTTTTGACATCTTTGATTTTTCTATGATAATTTTTTTTCTTTTTAAGGCTTAAATTAAGATATTCGAGCATTAGGGACAAATATTAATCCCCAAAAAACTCTTATTCTAATTTTTGTGAAATGAATAAAAAGTTAATATAGAATGGTTTAAAAAAAACTGTATGTAAAGTCAGAACTACGACTTTCCTCCAAGTACCGAAATTTTATTTTGAAACAAATAGTTTGAAAGATAGGAACACTGCAAATGTGTTATTAGCGGAGTTTATATCTGGTACAGCTATATATATATATTTTTCGTTAAATGATCCACACATTATTGTTTTAATAAGAGAAAGTATATACAGAAATGGGTATGTATTCCATAAATCACTTAAAAACATTTATTCTCATTTTACAAGTAGTTACCTGGAATGTTAGTATATAGATATATATGTGTATGTGTAATGTGTATGTATATACAGTATATGGGTATGTATATACAGTACATTTAAGCATATTGATCTATAAAAAATATGACTATATATTTGTTGATTTTGTACATAAAATACATATATTGTATATTTACTGAATTGTTAAATGGACTTTAAAGTATTTTATAAATAAGAGTAAAAAAAATGGGCTAAATGAGTAATGCAGCTGTATACTGTAAGCTACAGGCAGTCGGGTTAGCCGCTTTCATTTGTCAATTATAGTTTTTTCTTTATGCCATAGCTGCTGCTTTGGCAAGGGTGAACATCCCAAACAGCTAGACCGAGGTAAACGTAGCATTTTTCCCATAAGAAATATATAAAATAGTTATTTTCATATATATATTTTTCATGGAGAAACTGCCATGGATTGGTACGTGTCTAAACTGATTGAATAATATTGCAAAAACAAACGATGCAACCCTGTCTTTCTAGTTATAATTAAAGACAATCGCTTGTTATCTCTTATCATATCGATTGAAGTACCTTACTGAGGAGGAGTTATGTCAGGGGTGCAATGTCTTTTATCGAGGGTTCAGTTGATAAGATATTTATAAAAAACAAAAGCAAGTAATCACATAAATACCGTTTAACTTTATCAGTCATAGAAAAAAAGTATTACTGCAGTTCTTGTTGTTGCTGTTGCTATTATTAAACCTATTCATATGAAATAAACCCACCAAAGAGGCCACTAACTTGAAATTCAAGCTTCCAAAGAATATGGTGTTCATTAGGAAGAAGTACTAAGAGAAAATAAAAGGGAAATACAGAGAGCAGAGAGACCATTTTTCAAAAAAGAAACAAAATGTTTAATAAATAGATAAATATATAAAAAATGCATTTTAAAAAGTAAGAAGAATCATATTAGGATTGCATTGCATTGCATTTTCTATTTATACTTCTGAAGAAGTTCCAATTACACGACATCTTCTGTAGGGAGGCTGTTCCACAAACCAACGGTGAGAGGAATAAAGGACCTCTCTAGAAGTTCGACAGCGAGGAACATTGACTGCATATTGTTATTGTGAATGTGAAAGATCTCTGTCGAAATACAACTTATGAAGAAGTGACAAACAAGAGACCGTCCGTCCATGGTCCAAGTCATGACTGCTACTATTGGGCAGCAGAAACATATAGTACAACAACGAACCACTCTATCTAAAGAGATGAAGTCCCCATTCTACATGCTTGTGTAAAGAGATAAACCTCTGGCAGAAGCAGACATCCACACGATAAGATATTGGTAAACATTAAAAAAAAATAATAAGATAACACTAATTAACTTTTCCAAGGCAAGAAGACAAGGATATATTTTAGAAGCGAGGTTCTGACGAAAGAAAAATCAATCGAATAAACGCCATTGAGTGCCTTCCAACCAAGAAACTGGCGAGATCTGCGATAAGATATTAGTAAGCTTTAAAAAATAATAATAATAAGGTAAACATCATTTAACTTTCCCAATCCAAGAAGACAATGCTATAATTTAGTGGCGAGGTTCTTACGAAAGAAAAATCAATCGAATAAACGCCATTGAGCATCTTCCAATCGAGAAAACTGCGAAATTTGTGATAAGATATATGTAAACATAAAAAAGAATAATAAGATAAACATCATTTAACTTTCCTAATCCAAGAAGACAATGCTATATTTTAGTAGCGAGGTTCTGACAAAAGAAAAATCGATCGAACGAACGCCATTGAGCGTCTTCGAGGAGAAAACTGCGAGATTTGAATGGCGAAGTTCGAGCAGCTTTTGGGAAGAAGAAGAAAAAGAGGAAGAGGAAGAAGAAGCTCTAATGTAAACAAAAGAACTTGTCCAAATCGCCACTCAGTTCTCCCCTGCCTTTATTATTGGCGATTATCGCCTTTAACTCGTACGATACCTGTCATGTCAGTTATCGCTGGCTGCGATAAAGCCTTGGCCGCCTTATCAAGTTGCTTTCCAAGAACGGGAGAAGGCGTGTAGCCAGATAAGGGCGGGGAAATAGGCGTAGTTGTTGTCAGCTGTTCCTAGTCTATGTCACTGTGGCGTAACTCAGGGAAGTGTCTCCTGTCCCGCGACCCTGTGAGTTTACAGTTTGTATTTCCTATGTTTTATATCACACACACACACACACACACACACACACCTATTGGTGTGTCCAAATTCACGTTATTGTTTGCTCCTGGTCACCTAGACTTCAATTGACAGGGGTGGTTCACGGTAGCACCCTGTAAGCTTACTAATATATATATATAATATATATATATATATAGCTATATATATATATATATATATATATATATATATATATATATATATATATAATTAAGGTAGACGACCAAATGGCCAACATTTCACTCGAAAAAAGCACTCTTTTTACTCTATATTTATTGGTGAAACAACAATATAATTATATCATTAAGCATACCATCCAAAAATTCAAGTTTTAGTCTTTTGAATGGTATAAAGATGTAATTGTATTGTCGTTTCACCAATTGAATGTCGAGTGAAAAAAAGTGGAATTTTTTCACTCTATATTTAATTGGTGAAACAACAATACAATTACATCAATAAGTATACCTTTCAAAAGATCAAGTTTCAATCTTTTGCATGGTATAAAGATGTAATTAGCTAGTATATTGTCGTTTCACCGATTAGATATCGAGTGAAAAAACGTGTGGTCATTTTGAGTGAAATGCTGGCCATTTGGTCGTTTACCCTAATGATGGGATGCATCGAGGCAATGGGTATTTTGACATCTTCGACAAAATTTTTGTGATTGTCAATTAGGCTAAGGATGTGAGCCGTGTATTTTTCCAACTAGTCTTCTTGTGGTTTATTTGTATTACATCATTCCTGTAAGTGCAATAACCCCATTTTGACCCCCTCCCCTACAGACCCTGTTATCCACTGAGGTCTAGAATTGTTATACATATGAGGTAACTTAGGGCCACAAAAAACAAGCAGTTTGCACCATTGGTAATGATTAGAAATGCGTAAAACAAGGGAGAAGGAGTTGGAAAATCCTGCAGGTCATGTATTTGGTGTGAAATTAAAAGTGTCAAAGTTTTACCAATGGTTGTTATCCATGGGCTTCTGTATCACTATCTTTACAGAGTCTCTGGTCTTTCACCAAAAATGTTATTTTCTAGGTTACTGTGTATGTGTGTGTGTGTTGTGTGAAGGCTTCTAAAACAATAGAGTATTGATGCAAAAGAGTATTAATACACAAAATAGTACATGCAAAGGGCTCATCTTAGGCCATCCCTAGGCAGGTTTAAGGGGGCCGGCCGGAACCCCTATATATGGGGGTATAGGGCGAAAAATGCAAAGTGATGAAAAAATTCGTGGAGCTTCATATGGCAATTGAGAATAAGTATACAAAATATTTCGTCAAAATTCCTCTTACTTTCGTAGTTACAGGGTAATTAGTAAACATAACTCAATAAGCCTAAAACATTCATCCGTACAAGAAAATGCAATATTTCTTCTGTTATCGTAAATTTTGCTAATTATTGTCAAAGAAATTGTGAGAAATGGCATCTGTAGAGATTCCGTGGGTCGCAGAGGGGAGTATCAACTGTTCAACCATGATCAGTCATCAGTGCGACCACAGACTTCAAGTAGTCTACACGTTCGAGTTACACCTCTGACATTCACTTGCTTTTACATGTGTTTATCTATGTTTCGGTAAGAATTTCATCATGCCAATGAGGAAAAGACAAGGAAAACATCTCGCTAACATAAAGACGAAGAAAATTCGCTCTAATATGATTACAGAATATCATAATATATGCGATATTAGCGTAGTTAGTGAAGAGAGAGAGAGAGAGAGAGAGGGAGGGTTGCATAGTAAGTAAACGCCCCCGTCTTGCCTGAAGCACACGTCACACTGTCCCCCAGGCTACAATCTTTGAGCAAAGGGATCTTAATTTATGATAAATAACATAGTTTTGGTTTATTAATGCCCAAAAAGGAATATGAAATTCATAATAATCATGATTTATTAACATTGTCTTTGTAAAAAGAGAGTACAACTTTGAATTTCACCTCTTGACATTCTCTTGCATTTACATTTGTTTATTTTTGTTTCGGCAAGAATTTCATCATGCCAAAACAAAAATACTAGGAAAACATCTAGCTACCATACAGATGAAGAAAATTCGCTGTAATAAGCCGAGTTAGTGAAGGAGAGAGAGAGAGAGTTGTGTAGGAAGGAGTGCCCCGTCTTGCCTGACGCAGTGCCCCAAGCTACGATATATGAGCAAAGGGATCATCATTTATGATTAAATTATGATAAATAAAATAGTTTTGGTTTATTAACACACAAAAAAGAAATATAAGTTCATAATAATCATTATTTATTAACATTGTCGTTATAAAAATACGAAGAAAAACTTTGAACGTCCGTATCTCAAAACTATAGTTATTGACCTTCAAAATCTATCTTCTCACTTAGTTTTAAAGCTATAACATTGGAATTTGGTATATAACTCAGAAAGACATTATAGAATAATCAAATGAAGCCCTTTTTTCCAATTTTTGTTTCGTCTTTTTTTTTTATAAATTTTGTTTTCCTAATTTATAGGGTTTATTTTTTTACCATAATGAAAAATTCATATCTAGCAAAAAAATGACTTTTAGAAAAAAAACTCCTCATTTGATTGGAGGTCTACATCAGGTCTATATATGGTAGTAATCCCAGGTCTTAATATTAAATATTAAGGGAGGAGATAGAATTTGAAAAATGGTTATTTTTGGGATAAATCGCCCTGGCGTCACAAAACTGAAGGTCAGAGGCAAAAATTATATGCGGTTTGGAGATGTCCCAAGTCACCTTATTAAGTGGTATGAATATCAAAGTCCTGTCCTTAAAGAATGGCATTAGCCGGCCGGCCCCCTTAAAGCCTGCTTCATCTCTCTGAGACATTAACCTAGACAGTGATGTTTGAAGTCTATATTTAATTGTGTCTCTGTGATTTAGCTGAGCCTAGCTTAATAAGAAATTATGTTAGTCTCTGTACATGGTGATTGAGTTCTAGCTTTTCTAGTTAAGGCTAGGCCTACGTGCATCTTATTTATTCTCAAAGATTCTTGGTAGGCTCAAACCAAGGTCTTGGCTAGCCTATCCTCGCCTGTAGGGAACAATTTACGAAAGGTTAGCT
>NC_087224.1:13317817-13336832 GCF_015104395.2 Macrobrachium nipponense
ACGAAAGGTTAGCTAGAGTTGTCTTTTGTGGTTGCATTAGATGTGGGAGAGAATGTTAGAGAAGATAGATAAAACAGTATAAGTAGAGGTGAGTGGACCGAATCTAATTTTTTTAGACTACATAGTAATTTCTTATTGATATTCTCAAGTTATGGCCTATACTGTAGGCTTGTACTTGCTTGGTAGCTTTTTTCCTTTTCTATTTAGATTTTAAAACATGAATTAGGTGGTAATAGTTGCTAAATAGATTAGTTGACTCATGTTGTATTTTTTCTCATTTGCTTGACCTCTTAAAATTTGAAGTATCCTAACAGTCCTTCCCTAGTTTTGGCAGTTCTAGAAGGCATCTTAGCCCTGAATGTATGGCGTCTACTGTGTTGGCTAGTTTACTGGCCTAGTTTCTGTGAGGACCAAACACACATTCTGTAAATAGTCAGCAGATTGTCAAAATGTACAAGTAATTTTTTGGTGCTTGATACGACATTCACTAATGGTGAGATCTTGCCACAACTATCATAGTACTACTACTAGTAATCTGAGATAAAGCTAAGAGTGTGATATCAAATCCATAAAAAGATGACGGTTGTTTATTCCATAAAAAATAGTGGCCCTGTATGTATATAGCAATTCAGTCACTGTTTTTTTTTTTCTTTTCTTTTTGTCCAGTCATCCATTTTACTTTTTCCATATGTAACTCATGCCCTTTCCTCACTTTGGATATTGCAATTCTTGGGGTTTAGGGGCTCAGTACCACAGATGCCAGTTGGATTTTGCAGTTGACATGTAGAATACAAATTTTTCCATGTAGAATACAAATTTTTCCATTTTTCTTTTGTACCAACCACTTATGAGTACAAAAAAAGTATTAATCCTGACTTGTAAGTCAGATAAAGTATGTAGTACAGTACCTGCAGATACATATTAAATGAAAGGTATGAGAATGTTTTCTTATTTTCTCCTTACATTTCAGGTTTAAATCTTCTGTCTGTCTTATAATCATACAACAAGTCTGACTTGAGTGTCTTCAACAACGAAACGGCTAGTGGATTTGTGAAGTCATTTTATTCATCATGAATTGGCTGTGGATTCCAGGTACTGTATATGAGAGTTGCAGCACAAGTTTCTATATTTAAGTGTTAATTTTAATTTTTGTATTTTACTTATAAGGCTAGTTTATTAGATTTGCCAAAATGGACTAGTATTTTTTTTGTACGAGTACTCGGAACTTCAACCACATAATTTGATCAATTTAATTGTGGGCCATAATGTCAGTTTGTAATGTGTCAAACCTCTTTTTCATTCCATCAATATTCTTTTTTTCTATGGAGCTACCAGTTCACTTTGAACCAAATCCTTTATTTCTAACCCGAGTAACATATTTGCTGGCATCACCTATTCAGAAGCTATGGAAGAGGTGAAGCATTTCCTTTGCCTTTTCTGCAATTCTTGCACACCCTTGCTAATGGACTCAGGCCTCTCATTTGTGTAGCCTTGGCATTGGCTAATTGATCATTAACTCGTGGTTTAATGTATGACACTTACCTGGCAGGTATATATATAGCTATATTCTCTGTTCCACCTGGCAGAAATTTTCAAAACTCGCGGCAAACGCTAGTATAACCGAGAGTAGTTCAGGCAACCACCACCTTGTTACCGTAGCGCTAGCGCTAGGAACCGTTCCCAATTGGGCCAGATTTTCTCTGCCAGCCGAACCTAACCCGGCAACATTGTTGGTGGTCCCCCTGCTAGGATTTTCATTCTCGTTGCTGACTTTTCATTGGATCTTTGGTATTGTACTCGGAAACGTTAGCTTGGCATTCGCTTTGGATTGTTCTTTAAAGATGTCTGATACTGGAAGTATGTTTAGAGTTTGTGTAAAAGAGGGGTGTAAGGTAAGGTTGCCGAAAGCTTCGGTCGACCCTCATACCATTTGTAAGAAGTGTAGAGAGAATGTGTGTACTTGGGAGAATAGGTGCTTTGAATGTGAGAATTTATCAGAGAAGGAATGGAAGATATTTATGAAATATGTTGAGAGGCTTGAGAAAGATCGTGTAAGGAGATCTGTTTCTCGTAGTGAGAAGTCGAATTCTTCTAGTAAAAGGAGTGAATGTATTTCCTCTCCAGCTCCTTCTAACGTAGAATTGGTAGTTCCTTCTCCCCAGGTATCTCCTTGCGCCCGCTGCTGTATCGGAGGAGGCGAACGATACACATATTGTGAAGGTGGTTTGCTGCCCTTGCGTCCATGGGCGACCAGATACAGCGACTTACGGATAAAGTTAGTGCTTTTGATGTCAGTGAAAGTGTAGTGGAGGGGGCGTCTGATCGTCTCTCTCGTGCTCCTAGACCTAGACCTCTGTCAAGCTCCCAGACCCAAGGGAGAAGGCATGTCGACAGTCGAAGGGAGGCGAGAGAGGTTTTGTCGCGGTCAGGCGTCCCTTCGAACAGTCCTGTTGCAAGTTCCCAGGCTGTTGCAGTTCGCCGCAGAAAAGGCGTAACTGGGAAGTGTGCGTCCTCGGATGGTTCGACTTCCGAGCGGGAACGTCGGTATGCAGTTGTGTCTCGCCCCCTCAAGAGGACTTTCAGGACATCAAACGGCTCTCGAGAGACATGCTCAGATCGTGAGGCTTGGAGTAGTCCTGAGGTGTTGTCCTCCTCGGAAGACGGGGACGCAGTTCCGATCAAGAGGAAAAGGATTTTTCGTGCTAAAGAGGACTCAGGGCACACTGGCGCTATAACGTCCTTCTCGTCCTTGGATTTCGATGAGAGACTCTCCTCCTTCTTCTTGTGTATCTTCCCCTCGTCTTTCTCCGTCGTAGAGTACAAGATCGCTCTCCGTTACGTCGCAGTCCGCTCGTAATCCTCCTCCTTCGTCCTCTACCATTCAGGAAGATAGTACGAAGGGTTTTCTTGGGAAGGGAAATGCAGTCCAAGCTGGCAGTTCTTGTGAAGTCTTGGGATGCGCCTGTGCAAGCATCTTCGAGGCGGAAGGACGATTTCCTTCCCGTTAAGTCTTCTAAAAGGGAAGACAAGGACGCGTTCGCCGAGGACTCAGGGCGCACTGGCGCTACGAGGACAGGCGATCGCTTGGTTATTCAGGACGCAGAACGCAGAAGAAGAAAATGGTTTCGGAAGAAGCAGGACGCAAACGTCAGGACTCGGATCAATTGTGGACGCAAGACGCAGGCGACAGGAAGCAGACATGTCTACGATGGACGCAGGACGCAGGCGGCAGGACATCGAGAGGCGGCAGGACGCCGATTCCTCGTTAGCCGCAGGACGCAGGCGGCAGGACGTTATTCCGTCAGCGAAGCGTCAACACGACAATGATTTACAAGACATTTCTTCAGCAGAAGAGGAATTGGAATTAGTTGAGGAAAGAATACGGAACCTTCTTCAATTTGATTATAAGGTTCTGACTTCACGTCTTCTTTTCTATTTTTGAAGGGGAATTCAAACCGACAGCTCCGTTATCTCCCTTATCACAGTTTTCCAAGACTAGGACTCCAAAGAAGTCCTCTTTCCTTAAGATGACTCTGTCAATTTCGGCGAAGAAGGCCCTTCAACGTGTGAATGACTGGATGAAGGATAAGAAAGAAGCGGGAAAATACTCTTTTGTTTTTCCACCAGCTAAGTTAGCATCGAAGTCAGGAGTATGGTACGCTACTGGAGAAAGTCTAGGCCTGGGAGTACCTGCCTCCTCCCAGGGGACTTCTCCAGTATAGTAGACAGCTCACGCAGACAGGCTTACAGTCTGCTAAGGTCTGGTGGACGTCTTCAGAGTTTGACCATCTTTTTAAAGGGATTTTTAGGACTTTCGAAGTCTTCAATTTCCTGGATTGGTCTTTGGGAGCACTGGCGAACTCCCTAGAAGAAGAGGATTCGCAGGATATAGAAACAGCTAAGAGCATTATGTCCTGCATGGACAAGGCTCTGAGAGACGGAACGAATGAACTGGCTTCTTTGTTCACAGCAGGAGTACTAAAGAAGAGATCGCTGTGTGTTCTTTCGCTTCAAAAGGAGTTTCTAACTCTCAGAAATCGGAGTTGCTGTTCTCTCCCCTTTCGAAACAGCTGTTTCCTTCAGAGGTGATTAGGGATATAGCTCTCTCTCCCTTTCTCAGAAGGCCACTCAAGATCTTCTCTCGTCTTCAGTTAAGAAGTTCTTACCATCCAAGTTGGTTAAGAAAACTCCAAAGGAAACTAGGCCTTCGCAACAGCCCTTTCGAGGCAGAACATTCGCTCGACCCGCCTTTAGGGGAAAGAGAGTACCCACTAAAAGAGGAGCCAAGACCACCTCTAAAGAATGAGATTTCAGTCCTCCAGACGACAGTGGGAGCCAGACTTCAAGTTTTTTGGGAAGTTTGGCAGAACATGGAGGCAGATCCCTGGGCTGTCAACGTAGCTCGGGAAGGGTACAAGATTCCTTTCTTGAAGAGACCTCCTCTCGCAACATCTCCGAGAGCCCTCGGCAAATTACAACGATTTAGTGAAGAAAGCGGCTCTGTGGGAGCAAGTAGCTTCCATGCTAGAGAAAGGAGCCATAGAGCCTGTTCTGGATCACGAATCTCCGGGATTTTACAACCGGTTGTTCCTGGTTGCAAAGTCCTCCCTCGGGAGGTTGGAGGCCAGTTCTGGACGTAAGTCAACTGAATCTTTTCGTAGAAAAGACCAGTTCACTATGGAGACGAACGATTCAGTACTGGCAGCGGTACGTCCAGGGGACTGAATGGTGACCCTGGACTTACAAGACGCATACTTTCATATTCCGATTCATCCAGGAAGCAGGAAGTATTTAAGGTTTGTGATTCAGGACAGGGTTTTTCAGTTCAAGGCCCTGTGCTTCGGCCTTTGCACAGCCCCCCAAGTGTTCACGAGGATGATGACCAATGTGGCGAGATGGTTGCATTTAAGAGGGATCAGAGTGTCTTTTTATCTGGACGACTGGTTGATAAGATCCCAATCAAGAAGTCAATGTCTGGAGGACTTGAATCAAACATTGAACTTAGCAAAAGACCTAGGTCTGGTAGTAAACATGGGAAAGTCTCAATTGGATCCCCAACAACAGATAGTTTATTTGGGGATTCAGATATCGTCAGTGACTTTTCGGGCTTTTCCGTCCCCCGAAAGGCAAGCCCAATGCATTCGGAAGTTGCAGGACTTTCTAAAGAAGGACCGATGCTCAGCAAGAGAGTGGATGAGTCTACTGGGCACACTCTCTTCGCTAGAGAGGTTCATTTCTTTAGGAAGACTGCACATGAGACCTCTACAGTTTTTCCTGAAGGATTCATGGCCAAGAAAATTGCAACCGGATTCCTTCCAGTTTCTAATTCCTGCCGAAGTAAAGGAGGAATTAAAGTGGTGGCTAACTCCAGGCAGGTTAGCAAGAGGGATGTCGCTTCAGCAGAAGAGCCCAGACTCGTCTTGTTTTCCGACCGCGTCGGACGCGGGTGGGGGAGCGACATTAGGCCCTCAAGAGGTGTCGGGACTTTGGAGCAAGAAAGAAACAAGTTGGCACATAAACAGGAAGGAACTGATGGCAATTTTCTTGGCCTTGAAGCACTTCAGAGAGTTGATTCGAGACAAGACAGTGCAGATCAACTCGGACAACACCACGGCTCTGGCAATACATAAGTACAATCCGCAAACTAAGGAGGGAACTCATTCTTTTCCCCTTTACAATCTGGCAAAGGAAGTTCTGCTTTGGGCGGAAGAGGAAAGGGTCGTGCTACTCACCAGGTTTATACAAGGAGAGAAAAATGTGAGTGCGGACCTGTTGAGCAGAAGAGAACAACTTCTCTCGACGGAGTGGACGTTGCACATGGAGGTTTGCCAGAGCCTGTGGAAGTTGTGGGGCCGTCCGGTAGTAGATCTGTTTGCGACAGCCAGAACAAAAAGGCTACCAACCTATTGCTCTCCAGTTCCAGACCAGGAAGCAGTGGCGGTCGACGCATTCCTGATGGATTGGACAAACTTAGATGTGTACGCTTTTCCTCCGTTCAAGGTACTGGGGAAAGTGATGAAGAAGTTCAGGGAGAGCCAAGGGGACGAGGATGACCTTAATAGCCCCGTTTTGGCCGGCCCAAAGTTGGTTCACCGAGGTACTGGAATGGACAATAGATACGCCAAGGACTCTTCCGCTAAGAGTAGATTTACTCAGACAACCCCACTTCGACAGTTTCACAAGAATACCCTCGCTCTGGGTCTGACTGCGTTCAGACTATCGAAAGTCTTGTCAGAGCGAGGGGATATTCTAGAGAGGTGGCCAGGGCAGTGGCTAGAGCCAGAAGAACCTCAACAATCACAGTATATCAGTCGAAGTGGGAGAATTTCCGGAAGTGGTGTAAGAACAGGAAAGTGTCTTCATCCAGTACCTCTGTGACCCAAATCGCAGATTTCCTTCTATACTTGAGGAAGGAATTGGGCTTGTCAGTTTCGACAATCAAAGGTTATAAGAGTATGCTAACCTCAGTGTTTAGACACAGAGATCTAGACATCTCGAATAACTTAGACCTTAGAGATCTGATTAGGTCATTTGGTACGAAGAAACAACCACAATGCAGGCCACCTGCTTGGAACCTCGATGTGGTCTTGAAGTATTTAACTTCTAGCAAATTCGAGCCTTTAGAGAAATCCTCTCTGAGAGATGTTGCTAAGAAAACTATCTTTTTAGTAGCTTTGGCAACCGCTAAAAGAGCTAGTGAGCTTCAGGCCATATCGAAGAAGGTGGGATGGAGACATGGCAACGCATAGTGTTCATTCCAAGAAGGTTTCTTGGCCAAGAATGAGAATCCAGCTAATCCTTGGCCAAGATCCTTTGAAGTTTTGGGTCTGTCTGAGTTAGTGGGTCACGAGCAAGAAAGAGTTCTCTGCCCAGTGAGAGCATTGCGGTTTTATATGGAAAGAACAAGAGATATCAGAGGGAATTCTGATGCTCTGTGGTGTTCAGTTAAAGACCCCAGTAGACCCATGACGAAGAACGCTCTAGCCTTCTTCATGAGAGAGTTAATTAGAGAAGCTCATATGTTGTGTCAAGAGCAGAGCTTTGGTATTTTGAAAGTGAAGGCTCATGAAGTCAGGGCAGTTGCGACTTCATTAGCTTTTAAAAAGAATTTAGCCCTCAAGGAAATTATTGAATCCACATATTGGAGAACTAATTCAATATTTGCGTCTCATTATCTTAGAGATGTTCAGACAACCTTTGATAATTGTCAGACGCTAGGTCCATACGTGTCCTCTGGTACAGTATTGGGCAAAGGAGTTACTACCCCATAACCTTCTTTTAAGCTAGTTGATTTTATTAGGTGATGGTGTTTGTGTTTTTGGTCGTCTGAGAAAAGTGTTCGGTACTTTTATCAGTCTTGTTAGTATTATCTGGTGATGGTGTGTGTGTAGTTCAGGTAAATGATCTATTACTAGCTTGAATGCCGTGGCATAAGAGGGCTGTACGGTTCTGTCAACACATTGGTCACGTCCAGTTGTCAGTTCCAGTCTTAGCTTCTTCAACATACAGGACACTTCCTTGTTGAGAGCTACTAAGGTTTAAGCAGGCTTAGAGGCAGGACCTATGAAGTCAGCTACCTTAGCAGGTAAGGAACCTAGAGTTTTAATAATATTTTAATAATATTTTTATACTCTAATAATGTTGCTGTCTTTGACCCACCTCCAAATGTGTCAATCAGCTATATATATACCATGCCAGTAAGTGTCATACATTAAAATGAAGTGTTTTTTATGTTAAAACAAAGTTTAATGTATTACTTACCTGGCAGGGAGGGATATATTAATAAATTAATTCCCAACCCGCCTCCCCTCAGGAGACAGGGTTTCAGAGAAAATCTTGGCCCAATTGGGAAGCGGTTCCTAGCGCTAGCGCCACGGTAACGGGGTGGTGGTTGCCTGAACTACTAATAGGTTACTAGCGTTTGCCGCGAGTTTTAAAATTTTCTGCCAGGTGGAACAGAGAATATAGCTATATATATACCTGCCAGGTAAGTATACATTAAACTTTGTTTTAACATAAAAACTTCATATTTTCATAACTCCTTGGCTAGTTGTGGCCAAGTTGAAGTTAAGAAATAAAGTTGGACTTTTCAGGGAATAATCAGTAATAGGACTCTTTAAGAAGTTATCACAAATTCAGCTTGAATTCGTTTTTGACGTGGCATGTTACCATCAATTTGCACAAGCCCTTTTTGGATTGCTAGTAGCAAAGCATGATGAGAAGGAAATCTTGATATTTAGGAGACAATGGAAGCAATTACCATTTTGGAAGATCAGTGGGATGTACTCCTTTTTTTTTCTCCTGGATAAGAGCCCTGCATGCCATTAGGAAACCAATAATTGTAGGTTTTCAAGACTTGCACAAATGGCTTGGCTGTTTGGATGGTGCACCTATTTACTTATGAGACTACATTTACTGAAGTGTCACAAGATCAGATGAACAGAAT
The DNA here is from genome assembly GCF_015104395.2 of Macrobrachium nipponense. Lineage (NCBI taxonomy): Eukaryota > Metazoa > Arthropoda > Malacostraca > Decapoda > Palaemonidae > Macrobrachium > Macrobrachium nipponense. Next base: position 13,326,264 of record NC_087224.1, read on the forward strand.
CAATCTAGTACATCAACTCTGCTCCACTGATTGTAGTTTATCTCGTAAAAAATAGTAACAAAATTTGTAGTGTATAATCTGGGATGACTATGTATGGCAGCCATGCTGTATTGTGTATCTCAGAATATGAAATAGTCAAAAGTACCTCAAACAGGAAAGGTAGTTTCACTACACTTTCTCCATAGCAAGAAGACTTGGCACCAACAACTTGAGTGGCTTCAGATAATGAGGATAGTGGGAATTATTTGTATGTATGTAGTACTGTAATAGCATTCTTGCCAGTATCACACAAGCCTCAAGAATTCTTGACTGGAGGTAAGCTGTTGGTGTTTCTGAAACTGGAAGGATCGTGGGAGAAGTAGTTTCTGCATTGGTATATATATATATCTGCTGTTGTTTCCCATAGATCTGAGACCATTTGTGCAACTGGTGAATTGCTAAAATGATTTCATAGTAGGGTCTGTGAGGGTTAGCCTGATATTCTAGTTTTCCAGGCTTTGCTCACACCATGCTCTTGCAGTAGATAGAATTTTTAATTATCATACAATATGGTGTATTCAGTTTTTGAGCAAAGTGCTGGAATTATTACCATAAGGTAAAAGAAAATACTGAAGGACACAGTGTACTAGGCTTAACAGAGGATTTGGAAACTGATCACAAAATAAAAAAAGGCTTTTGCAATTTATTTAGTTAGAATTTCTGTATTATTAAGAGATATAAGCATAACACAGTTGTCATGATCTGTGCAGATGCTGAATAGCAAGTAATAAGGATACCATAGACAAAAAAAACTTGTCTTAGAGTGCGTTAGAGAGAAATAAGTAGCACCATGTATGTATACCTTATTGCGTCCTGTACTCCTGTTAGGTGTTAACACCTACATCGCTCATGTTTTTTGCAGCACGTCATTGGCCTCAGCTGCACAACTTTCTGCCTTTTACTTAACTTCTTTAACAGTCACATTCCAGTTTTGAATGCTCATTCAAGAACAAATCACTGGGTGAGATACTAGTCTAATAATCTCTTTTGTTCGTAGACATTTTAGCATCCATTCTCATTTTGCTGTCTTTGTTTGCGAATACCACCCACTCCCTGGCTTTTTGCCTAGATCAATTCAGATGTCTTGCCATATCCAAGTTTTCTCATAGTAAATACTGTTTTGTACATGAACTTCCCTGCCAGATATATACTTAGCTTACGACTCTGACGTCACGACAGAAAATTTAAAACTCGTGGCACACGCTACAGGTAGGTCAGGTGATCTACCTTACCCGCCGCTGGGTGGCGGGTGTAAGAACCAATCCCCCTTTCCGGTCAGATTTTCTCTGTCATCCGACTTAACAACACCTGTGGTTAAGTCCTCTCGATAGTGGATTTATTCTTGTTGCCGACGATTTTTGGATTGATTCTTTTGGTGAAGTACCCTTTGTCCGTTGGCTTGGCATACGCTATTTTGGATCGTTTTTTTTATTGTTCTTTGGATTTTTCTAATATGGCTGATTCTGAGATTAAGAAATCTTCAATGTTTAGAGTATGTTCGATGAGTGATTGTAAAGTGAGGCTTCCTAAAGCTTCTGTTGATCCTCACAGTGTGTGTAGAGTTGTAGAGGGAATGAGTGTTCGTTCATTAACCCCTGTTAAACGTTCATTACCCCTGTAAAGAGTGAAAGGTTGGATGAGGATGGATGGAAGTCTCTTTCTTCCTATTTAAGGAAGTTAGAGAAGGATAGGGCTCGTAAGGCTTCTTCTAGGAGCTCGAGTAGATCGAGAGTTAGCGAGCTTGATATTGAGAACCCTGTCGTAGACGTAGTTCCTTCTTCTGTTTCAGCCCCTGCTCCCAGTTTTGAACCCGAAGATTCGTGTTCGGAGGTGGCTTCTTCGAGAGACCAGTTTAGGAGCAAGGAGAGCAGAGTACGCTCAATTAAAGGTAAGAGTGACAGTGCAAGTGAACAGTGCAGTGCCCCTAGTGCAGTGGAGGGTGCGTCTGACCGGCTCACTAACGCTTCCTGTTGCTCGTTCCCAGGCTGCTTTGGATCGAGCCAAGAAGGAGGTGCTGCGCCAGTGCTTCTCCTCTTCTTCGTCGCCTTCTAAGCGTAGACGGAGCACCTCGGAGTCCTCTCGTCCTCTCAAGAGAGCCTGAAAGGATCCTTGCGCCCTGCCCTCCAGCCCCGAAGCCTTCTTGGAGGAGCCTGAGATAGAGCGCAAGAGAACCAGAAGATCTCATGAATCCTCGTCTCCTTCTCGCTCTCGAGCCTCTCCTCCAGTCGGAGAGTTCGAGAGATCGCCAGCACGCATCTTGGCGGGTCTGCAGGCGCAGATTTCAGCGCTGGCCAACTCCCTAGCAGGGAGTTCTCATCGTGGGAAGGACGTCTCTCTTCCGGTAAAGAAGTCAAAGGGATCCTCTGCAGTCTTCTCGTCTCCTGCAGTAAGGCTTCAAGAGCCTGGAAGGAGTGCCTCCTTCTTGCAAGAAAACCTTAGAGATCGCTCTCCGAGCAGGCGCCTCTCTTCCCCCAGTAGGCGTCTAGATCTTGACAGGCGCAAGGAGCTTGACAGGCGTTCTTCTCCCAAAATCTGCTCTTTGTCTCACAAGCTTCAAGAGCTGGGCAGGCGCCAGGAATCTCGTTTTTTCCGGGAACGGAGTAGGCGTAATTCGCCTGGAAGCCGCTCTCCTCTGGACAGACGCCCGGAGACTGGTAGGCGTTTTTCGCCTGGAGTTCCCTCTTCTCCTGAGACTCGCTCGCCCTCTGTCAGACACAGAGAAGTTAGTAGGCGCCAAGAGCCTAGTAGGCGCCAGATAAGACAGTCCTCTCCTTGTATCAGCTCCAGATTGGACAGGCGCCCTGAGCCTTGCAAGCGCTTCACGTATGATAGGCGCTCTTCTTCGGAAGGTTTTTCTCCCTGTGGCAGACGCCAAGAGCAGGGCAGGCGCACAGTGACTGACAGGCGCCAAGAGCCTGGCAGATGCACAGAGTCTGACTGGTGCCAAGAGCCTAGCAGGCGCAAAGAGCCTGATAGGCGCTCTTCTCCTTCCAGGTGCTCTTCAGTAGACTTAGACTTAGATTTGGACGAGCGCGCCTCATCTAGTAGGCGCTCCCCCAGTAGGCGCTCTCCTAGGAAGAGTTCTCCTCCAGGCAGCCCCTCTTCTAAACGTCTTTCTTCGGAAGAGGGACACGGCACTTCTGAGGAAGATTTACCGAAGGATTCTTCTTTTTCCTCTTACAAAAGACTAACCGACCTCCTTCTGCAAGAATTCGGGGATTCTCTTTCGGCAGTTGCGCCTCCATCCCCTCCTTCCTTGTTTTCAACGGGGAAGACTACGAAGACGTCGTCAGTAGTGAAGATGAAACCTACGGTTTTGATGAAAAAGGCACTCAAGAGCTTTGATAATTGGCTGGTCTCTAAGGAGGAGAAGGGGAAGACAGTCTTTTCTTTTCCTCCTTCCAAGCTTACGGGAAAGATGGGCTTTTGGTATGAGTCAGGGGAACCCTTGGGTCTGACTCTTCCATCCTCGGCAGACTCGTACTTCTCTTCGTTGGTGGATTTCGCGCGTCGATCGGCTCTTAACTCTGCAAAGACGACGTGGGGAATGAGTGAGCTGGACCACCTTCTGAAGGGAATGTTCCGGGTCTTAGAAGTATTTAACTTCCTCGACTGGACTTTGGGTGTCTTAGCTAAGAAGACACAGGATCAAGACTCTCTTTCACCGGAAGATCTCCATTCAGTTCTGTCTTGCATGGACAAGGCAGTGAGAGATGGGTCTGGAGAGATTGCTTCGCTTTTCAGAGCTGGAGTGATAAAGAAAAGAGCAGTATTCTGCTCATTCTTGACGAAGGCTGTGTCACATGCTCAGAGAGCTTCTCTGTCATATACTCATCTTTCCCTGCAGCTATTCCCCAAGAAGATTATTAATGACATTTCTAGCGCTCTTTCAGCAAAAGCGACGTAGGATATGTTAGCCCGTTCAGCAAGACTTCCTAAGGCTTCCTTCCAAAGTAAGACGAAGAAGGAAACTTTGAACACGCAAGAGCCCTTTCGAGGAGGCCCTTCTTCCCGCGCTTCTTCCTCCAGGGGATCAAGACCTCCTAGAAGAGGAAGGACCTTCTCTAGATCTATTAGATCTAAAAAATAGCAACCATGTCCTCCAGACGACAGTAGGTGCCAGGCTGCTGAAATTTTCAGACATCTGGGCACAGAAGGGGCGGACAACTGGTCCCTCGCAATAGTCAAGAAAGGCTACCTCATTCCCTTCATCTCGAGACCACCTTTGACCACTACACCAAGAGAGATGGTAGCCAGGTACAAAGACCCTCACATGAATCAAGCCCTTGCTCTAGCAGTAGAGCTTATGCTGGAGAAGGAAGCGATAGAGGTGGTGCAGGACCCTCTTTCCGCGGGTTTCTACAACCGTCTTTTCCTTGTCCCCAAGACCTCAGGAGGATGGAGACCGGTTCAGGATGTAAGCGCCCTGAATGTCTTTGTGAAGAAGAGGAAGTTTGCAATGGAGACGACTTCTTCAGTATTGGCAGCTCTTCGTCCAGGGGACTGAATGGTGTCACTGGACCTTCAGGACACTTACTTTCACGTGCCAATCCATCCTTCTTCGCGCAAGTTCCTAAGATTCATGTGGAAAGGAAAAGTCTTCCAATTCAGGGCTTTGTGCTTCGGTCTATCCACAGCCCCCCAAGTGTTCACAGGGCTTATGAAGAACGTAGCACAATGGTTACATCTAGAGGGAGTCCCTTTACTTGGACGATTGGCTGATCAGAGCCAATTCGAAGGAGAAATGTCTGGAGGACCTTCACATAACGTTGTCTTTAGCAAGTTCTCTGGGTTTGTTGATAAACCTCGAGAAATCACAGTTAATCCCCAGCCAAGATCGTATCTATCTGGGGATTCAGATGGTTTCTCAAGTTTTTCGGGCTTATCCATCACCAGAAAGGATATCCCGTTGCTCAGAGAAGGTCGCAACTTTTCTAGAGAAGGATGTATGCACAGCAAGGGAGTGGATGAGTCTATTGGGGACACTCTCCTCGCTGGAGCAATTCACCTCTCTAGGGAGGTTGCACCTCAGACCCCTCCAATTCTTTCTGAATCGGAATTGGAACAGGAGATCTCAGGGTCTAGATTGCATCTTCAAAATCTCGAAAGAAATAAAGGAGGATCTCCGTTGGTGGGCAGACCCTCTTCTCTTCAAGGAAGGCATTTCCTTACGGTTGAAGAACCCCAACCGAGTGTTATTTGCAGACGCGTCGGACAAAGGTTGGGGAGCGACTCTAGGCTCGAGAGAAGTGTCAGGCACCTGGGCGGGCGAACAGGTGTCCTGGCACATCAACAAGAAAGAACTGATGGCGATTTGGTTGGCCCTCAAAGAGTTCGAGCCCCTCGTCCTGAAGTCTTCTGTTCAGATCAACTCAGACAACACCACAGCCCTGGCTTACATTCGGAAGCAGGGGGGACTCATTCATTCTCCCTGTACGAAACAGCAAGAATGCTCCTTGTGTGGTCAGAGGAAAGGGAGATAAGTCTCCTCACCAGGTTCGTACAGGGAGAAAGAAATGTCAGAGCAGATCTGCTAAGCAGAAGGAACCAAGTCCTTCCTTCAGAGTGGACTCTTCACTCGGACGTATGCCAGGAGCTGTGGAAGACGTGGGACAGACCTCATCTGGACCTATTTGCGACATCCAGGAACGCGAGGATAGACCTGTACTGCTCTCCGATCTCAGACCCTGAGAGCAGTCCCGGTAGACGCATTCCTGATGGACTGGAGCAACTTGGACCTCTATGCGTTTCCTCCTTTCAAGATTCTGGGGGAAACCCTCAGGAAATTCTCAGCATCAGAGGGAGCATGGATGACCTTGATAGCTCCGTTCTGGCCCGCCCAGAACTGGTTCACAGAGGTGCTGGAATGGTTAGTGGACATTCCAAGATCCCTGCCACTGAGAGTCGATCTTCTCAAACAGCCCCACTTCGACAGGTTTCACAAAAACCTCCCCGCTCTCAGCCTGACTGGATTCAGACTATCAAGAGTCTGGTCAGAGCTAAGGGTTTTTCGGCAAGGTCTGCAAGGGCCATTGCCAATGCACGTAGACCTTCCACCACCAGGGTCTACCAGTCGAAGTGGGAGGTTTTTCGACACTGGTGCAGGAATCGGAACGTTTCCTCCTCCAGTACCGCTGTGACCCCAAATAGCAGACTTTCTTCTTTTCCTGAGGGAAAAATGTGGTCTGTTAGTCTCGACTATAAAGGGCTACAGAAGCATGCTATCTTCCGTGTTCAGACGCAGAGGATTAAACATCTCTGAAGATAAGGATCTGCATGATTTAATCAGGTCTTTTGAGACTTCTAAAAGATCCTCTTGTCTCACCCCAAGTTGGAATCCGGACATAGTGTTATTGTTCCTGAAATCATCAAGATTTGAACCTCCCCAATCAGCCTCTTTCAGAGACCTTTCCATGAAGACTTTGTTTCTCTGCGCTTTAGCTTCGGCTAAGAGAGTTAGCGAACTACAAGCTCTGGAAGGAGATGTAGGGTTCCAAGGGGAATCTGCGGTTTGTTCATTTCTCCCGTCATTCCTGGCCAAGAACGAAAACCCCTCTTCTCCTTGGCCCAGGAGCTTCGAGATTAAAAGCCTATCCTCCCTAGTTGGAAGAGTGAAGGAAAGGACTCTGTGCCATGTAAGGAGCCTAAAGTTTTATCTCCAAAGGAAGAAGAGACTTGGGGCTAATTCAGTCTACCTCTGGTGTTCGGTAAGAGATCCCAGTAGACCCTTATCAAAGAATGCCATGTCATTCTTTATTAGGAATCTTATAACAGAAGACCACGCATCCTGTGATCAGGATCAGTTTAGACTTCTGAAAGTCAAGGTGCATGAGGTAAGAGCCATCTCGACGTCTTTGGCTTTCAAGAAGAATATGTCTCTACAAAACCTCATGAAAACGACTTTTTGGAGGTGTGAGTCAGTCTTCTCCAACCACTACCTAAAAAACGTAAGAATTACGTATGAAAAGTGCTTTGGGTTAGGCCTGTACGTATCGGCGGATTCAGTGCTGGGGCAGGGAGCTGAAGCATATCCTTTTTAAATATTTTTTCCCTTGTTGTATTTGTATTGTGTTTTTTGGTTGTGAGAAGGAGGATGCAGGAGGCATCTCCTTCTTTTGTAGTTCTAACATTTGTGTTTGGGTTAGGTGATTAGGTTGTGCTGGAAGCTCCTTGCATGGGTAGTGGACAGGCTCTGTCATGTAAGTGGGTTGATCCCCATTGACAAGACCCTAACTGGATTCTACCAAGTAAGCGGAGTCAGTTCCCATTGGTAGACCCAAAGAGTTTTTCAGCTGTAGGTCACGCCCTCGCTGTAACTCTTCAGGCAACGCAGACTTATAGACAGTAACTATGAAGTCTTCTGCCTAATCAGGTAAGAACCAAGGGTATATTTTTTTTTCCTTTAACATATTTTGTCCCCACTTTCTACGTACTTAAATGTCTCTTTCCCTCCACCAAGGGTGTCAATCAGCTAAGTATATATCTGGCAGGGAAGTTCATGTACAAAAATGATATTGTTAGTATACAATAAAGTTTTGTACATACTTACCTAGCAGATATATACGATTGATGGCCCGCCCAGCCTCCCCTCAGGAGACAGGTGGAAGAGAAAATCTGACTGGAAAGGGGGATTGGTTCTTACACCCGCCACCCAGCGGTGGGTAAGGTAGATCACCTGACCTACCTGTAGCATGTGCCGCGAGTTTTAAATTTTCTGTCGTGACGTCAGAGTCGTAAGCTAAGTATATATCTGCCAGGTAAGTATGTACAAAACTTTATTGTATACTAACAATATCATTTTGTTAACCAGAGAGGTTCGGTAATGAGAGTAAATACTGTTTTTTAACCAGAGAGGTATGGTAATGAGGGCCAAGATTTTACAGTAGGTGTAAGGTGGTTGTACTTCCACATTGTAAATTAGAGGAAATGATCACAAAACATCTACCTATTTGTTGATTCTTATACACAATTGAAATCCAGCCAAGATGCTCATAAACTGGAATATTAATTTAGTGAGATTTTGCTACTCTTAGCACCTGGAGAATAGCCAACTTATTTCATCTGATTTTCTGTATCAAAGCCATTTTTTTTTTCATTGAACGTTGCCATTATTTTGATGTAAAACAACCACTAGAAAACGAAAGAGAAAAAAATTAAGACCTAGAGCAATGAAAAGATACAACACTTCATTCAGGCCAGACTAAGAAACAATGAGTTTTCGTATTGAGTTTGACCTTGACCTGTTGTCAAGTCTACGAAGAGCTTGCTCTCTCCAGTCACTTGTTTTTTGTTGTGTATGGGTTTACAGTGTTGTCCACTGTTTACACTATGATCATTAAACAGTTCATCCCACCAAACCTAAACGTAAATGAAATGCCTTTCCCTTATAAAAAATCTGATCAGGTTTACTGTACCCCTAAAAATATTTTATATGGCAAGAGATTATGTTTCTAATTTTTATTCTTTATTTGACAGCTGTGGCCTTGGTGTCTGTGTTTTTTCTTGTTCTCTGCTGGTTGTTCTTCAAGGACTACACATGTTGCCCCTGTCGCCGAAGGAGGTATTTATTATTTTCACCTTTTTTTAAGTCAAGGTTCTGGTGGTACAGTATTTTTTATGCCCTGGTCTTGTACTTTTCGTAGTGGATTGACCTTGCTTGGAAATTCTCATTTAGAGTCATTTTTTAACATTGGAAATTCTCATTTAGAGTCTTTTCTAACAGCAAAGACTAAGAATGGTTGTTTGTGTCAGTTGTAGGATATGTCTGCACAACTTGATCATTTGCAGGACACTTACGTAAACTTGTAACAGATATGATACTAATTTTGGCTATGGCACAGTGTATATACACTTTAAAACCAGTTACACCAAAGAAATAAAAAAGTAATGATGATTATCAAATATTGAAGATATCAGTATTTTTTTTTATTGACAGCCAACTGCTAATGTTGATGTTAAATTTGAAGGTTAAAAGGTGGTGGTGAAGGTAGAGATTGAAAGGTGTTTGAGTTGATAATTTCAGTATTTCTCCGTCATCAGAATGATTCACAAAATATAGTCAAGTGTAAAGTAACTTAACAAAATGTCGTGACAGAAGTATATTGGTGGTATTGTGTGGTTAAACTACTTAAAAATTATTTTGATGTTCTCTTACTAATTGTTTCTCTCTCTCTTCCTATCTCTTCCCCATTCAAGAGGTCAAGAACCAATTCTTCCAACACACACATCTAGTTTTCTGCCTCCTGATGAATACCAACCCTCGGCACCCCCCCAGTGTCCCATCACCCCGAGAGGTAGCCCCATCTTCCAGCTCACTCAACCGCGGATATTCCTGTGAGGCAAGTATTCAGGCTAGAGCAAGGCATTCCCACTGTAGATCTTCACTGTATGACAGTGAGAGAGGCTACGCAGGTTGTCGAAGCTTTCCTTGCCCAGAACAGAGGTCGACACCATCGCGTCAGAATTGTCACTGGTAGGGGCCTGCACAGTGAAAATGGCGTGCCCAAAGTCAAGCCAGCCATATTGCAACTTTTGGAAAACCAGAATTTGAAGTTCTGTCAGGTTCACAATGGAGGTTGTCTTGAAGTTGTCCTTCCAAAATCCACTTTGTACTAAGCGTATGTTGTAGGTCAGGTATTGAAAGGTGTATCCCTATATATTCATATTTAGGGATTACATTCAGGTGACCGGATGTAGAGAAGGGAAACTCTGTTGTTTTTAAGTCCACTGGAGAAATTGCCATGTTATTGAAACTCCTTAGGCTGTACACAAAGTCCCCATGTTTGTCAAATTGTCAGGTACATTTCTGTGCCCAGTTATGAAATTTGACTTTGAGAACATTTTATCTAAAATGCAGGTTATGCATTGATACAAGTTCTTAGGAGTCCCTTGTTGTAAAGAAGCCTTCTTCCCTCAGAGAATAAGATGAAAAAGATCTTGTTCAGTATACAGTAAAGTATAAGCAAAAGGGTTTGCATTTCCAGACTGATCAATTCCAGGTGAAAGACAGTTTTTCAGTTGTGTGTTAACTTGCATTTACCTTGATCATAGAATATTTAGGTCCAGACTTCTTGTTGATTAACTAAAATGGACGTGGCTGATATTCGTCATCTCTTCTCCCCTTCAAAGATTTTGGTCATTATTAGGAGCTTGTAAGTACAGTGCAGTCGACTCTTGCCTATTCATGGTTCTGGATTTGCAGCCTCACATATGTGGATTTTTCTGTGGAATGTACAACCACATAATTCTGGGGAAAATGACATTTTTGCTGAATTTTTCATAGAGAAATGCTCGCCAATTACATACTGTATTTCATTTTTCATGATAAAACTAATAAAATTGGCAGGTGTAATCGTTTTAAGGGGTGGTTTTTTTATGTTTTAACTATCAGAATAGGCAGTTATAGTATTCAGGGGAGGGGGGCGGGTCGACTGTGTTACGTATTGTACGTTCTTGATACCTTTATGTAACCCTCATGACAGTTCATTTGAATTATAAAAGAATTGGTTTATGAATCACCAATGAATTTGC
>NC_087224.1:13337332-13370451 GCF_015104395.2 Macrobrachium nipponense
GCAAATTCATTGGTGATTCATAAACATGATATTTGTCATGTTACAATAAAGTTTTATACATACTTACCTGACGATATATACTTAGCTATAGACTCCATCGTCTCCGACAGAATTTCAAATTTCGCGGCACACGCTACAGGTAGGTCAGGTGATCTACCGCCCTGCCTGGGTGGCAGGACTAGGAACCATCCCCGTTTTCTAATCAGAATTCTTCTCTTCCACCTGTCTCCTGCGGGAGGCTGGGTGGGCCATTAATCGTATATATCTGTCAGGTAAGTATGTATAAAAACTTATTGTAACATGACAATATCATTTTTATACATTCAACTTCCCTGCCAGATATATACTTAGCTGATTAGCACCCATTGGTGGTGGGTAAGAGACAGCTAACAACTGAAATAGACAGGTAAACAACATATGTTGTAGGTATTAATAAACCTTGGTTCCTACCTTATTATGCTGAAGACTTCGCGGCTACTGCCTTGGAGTCTGCCTTAGCCTCAAGCGCCTCAGCGAGATATTGATCTATGGCTAAGAGTTCTTGTGGGTCTGCCAATGGGGTCTTATCCACTTACTCGGCAGAGCCTAAGGCCTTTGTCATTGGGTGCTATTCCACTAACATGACAATACACCTTGTTCAAGGAGCACAAAACCGATCCCGATCACCTGATCCTAACATCCATGTTAGTTCTAAGATTGTAAGGAGTTTTATCCCCGAACTCCTTACAAACAACCAAAAACAAACTCGAAACATAAGTTACACTTTCATTACAAAATATACAAAAAAAATTTTGTACTCCCCTACTAGTCATACATACCCTTGATCCCCTACCAGCAATGACACTCTGCTCCCGTGCGACAGTAGTGAGCTTGCTAATAGAAAACCAAGCACATATCTGACAAGAGGGTATGTACGATAAAAACACAAAATTAAGGATCAGTCTTTGCTCCAAGACCCAGTACTGTATCTGTTGATACAAAAGGACCTAGCGAGAAGCACTTCTCATAGGTCACTCTCACCTCCTTCAGATAATGAGATGCAAACACTGAATTGCACCTCCAATATGTAGTCTCAATGATATTCTTTAGAGACATATTCTTTTGGAACGCCAAGGACGTTGCTACTGCCCTCACTTCATGAGTCTTGACCTTTAGAAGACCGAAGGATTCCTCCGATCAGTTCTTGTGAGCGTCCGTAATAACGCTTCTCACAAAGAAAGCCAAGGCGTTCTTGGACATGAGTCTTTTGGGGTTCTTCACCGCACACCAAAGACCTTGTTGACAAGCTCCCATCTGTCTCTTCCTCTCTAAATAGTATTTAAGAGCTCTCACTGGACAGAGAGATCTCTCTATCTCTCTGCCTACCAGGTTAGATAGGCCTTTTACCTCAAAACTTCTGGGCCAAGGTTTTGACGGGTTTTCGTTCTTTGCCAGAAAACATTGTCTGGAAAGAACAGATGGCAGCATCTCCTTTGAACCCCACCGTGGAATCCAGAGCGTGTAATTCGCTCGTCCTCTTGGCTGTAGCGAGAGCCACCAGGAACAAGCATTTCCTAGTGACGTCGCGGAAGGACGCCAGATGTAAAGGCTCGAATTTATCCGATGAAAGGAATTTCAGGACCACGTCTAGATTCCAACTAGGTGTTCTAGGAGTAGCTGCTTTCGAAGTCTCAAAAGATCTAATTAGATCGTGTAGATCTTTGTCGTTAGCAATGTCCAGGCCTCGATTCCTGAATACTGAAGACAGCATGCTTCTGTATCCTTTTATTGTCGAGACAGATAGGTGTGATTCCTCTCTCAGAAAGAGGAGGAAATCGGCAATATTCACTATAGAGGTACTGGAGGAGGACAGCTTCTGACCCTTACACCACCTCCTAAAGACTTCCCACTTTGACTGGTATACTCTTCTCGTCGAAGCTCTGCGGGCTCTAGCGATAGAGCCCGCAGCCTTGCGAGAAAAGCCTCTCGCTCTGACAAGTCTTTCGATAGTCGAAAGGCAGTCAGAGCGAGACCTGGGAGGTTGTGATGAAACCTCTCGAAGTGGGGTTGTCTGAGTAGATCGTGTCTGTTTGGAATCGATCTGGGGAAGTCCACTATTCCACTCCAGTACCTCCGTTGAACCATTCCTGGGCTGGCCAAAATGGGGCTATGAGTGTCAACTTCGTGCTCTTCGAAGCTCACGAACTTCCTGAGCACTTCCCCCAGGATTTTGAACGGGGGAAAGGCGTATGCGTCCACACCCGACCAATCCATGAGAAACGCGTCTATTGCGAAGGCTCTCGGATCTTCCATTAGAGAGCAAAAGATCTCTATTCTTTTGGAGAGGAACGTCGCAAACAGGTCTATGTGAGGTCTCCCCCACAGGGACCAAAGACTTCGACACACTTCTTCGTGTAGAGTCCATTCTGTGGGAAGGACCTGATTTCTCCTGCTCAGTCTGTCCGTCTCTCACATTCTTGATCCCTTGAACAAACCTTGTGAGGAGAGATATGCCTCTTTCTCCGTCCAGGTTAACAGGTTTCTTGTCAACTGATAGAGGGAGAAAGAGTGCGTGCCTCCTTGCTTGCGTATGTAAGCCAGAGCCGTGGTGTTGTCCGAGTTTATCTGTATCACCCCGTCTCTGACTATCTCTTCGAAGAACTTTAAGGCTAGGTGTATGGCCACAAGTTCCTTGCAATTGATGTGCCAGGACACCTGTTCCTTTGTCCAGGTGCCTGACACCTCCCTTGCTCCTAGCGTCGCTCCCCATCCCGACTCCGAAGCGTCGGTAAATAAACACTTGGTCTGGGTTCTGCAGAGCAAGCGATACGCCTTCGTTCTTTTGAAGTGGAGGGATCCACCACTTCAGATGATCTTTTACATCTTGTGGAAGTTGGAAGATGTCCGAGAGTTGACCCGTCTTCCAACTCCACACCTCTTTGAGGAAAAACTGAAGAGGGCGAAGGTGAAGTCTCCCCTAGCGAGAAGAACTTTTCCAATGAGGACAGGGTCCCTAAAAGGCTCAGGTAATCCCTCGCTGAGCTGTTCTTTCTCTCTAAGAAGCTCGAGATTCTCGACAAACCTCGAGCGATTCTTTCTCGCGAAGGATATACCCGAAACCCCGAGAATCCATCTGATCCCCAGATAGACCAAGTTCTGGCTGGGGATCAGTTGTGACTTCTCGAGGTTAACGAGCACCCTAGCGAATCTATCATGTTCCTTGTTACTTCTAAGTCCTCCAAGCACTGAATCTTCGACTTGGCCCTGATCAGCCAGTCGTCCAAGTAGAGGGAGATGTTTATCCCTCTAGGTGAAGCCATCTTGCTACATTCGCCATCAGGTTGGTGAATACTTGTGGGGCTGTAGACAGACCGAAGCACAGAGCCCTGAACTGAAAGATCTTGTCTCCTATTACAAAGCGAAGATATTTCTTTGACAAATGGTGAATGGGAACGTGGAAATATGCGTCTTGCAGGTCCAGAGAGACCATCCAATCTCCTGGACGAAGAGCCGACATTACAGAGGCGGACGTTTCCATGCGAAACTTCTTTTTCTGTACGAAGCGATTCAGAGCGCTTACGTCCAGAAACTGGCCTCCACCCCCCCGATGCCTTTGGTACTAGAAAAAGGCGATTGTAAAATCCCGGGGAGTGTGGATCCTGCACAAGTTCGATGGCCTCTTTTTCCCACATTTGCTCCACCATTTGAAGGAGAGTCTTTCTCATTAACGGGTCTCTGTACCTCGCTGACAGTTCCCGAGGCGTAGATGTTAGGGGCGGGCTGTCGTCGAAGGGGATTACATATCCCTTCTTCAGGACCGACACTGACCAAGGGTCGGCTCCCCTTTTTGCCCATACTCCTGCAAAAGTCAGGAGTCTGGCGCCCACTGGTGCTTGGAGGAGCAACAAGTCACTTTGATTTCTTGAAGGGTCTAAATGAAGACCTTCCTCTCTTTTCAGAGCTCTTCTTTCTGGCAGGGGGACGAGCCGCTGCACCTCCACGAAAGGGCTGCTGAGGAGGACGAGATTCCTTCTTAACCGTCGACACTACAGGGCGTCCTTTCTTGGACGTTTGCGTTAGTAGGTCTTGTGTCGCCTTCTCAGTTAGCGAGCGAGATATATCCTTCACTAAACTGAGAAGGAAACAGATGATCTGATAGAGGAGCGAACAGTAAGGCAGTCCTCTGGCTCGGAGAAACCCCTTTCGATAATAGGGATCCATAAACTGATCTCTTTTTCAGGAGACCAGCACCAAAAAGGGAAGCCACTTCACCCGAACCGTCCTGTACTGCCTTGTCCATGCAGGACAGGACGCTATGGAGAATTTCTGGGTTTTTCAGAAACTCCGGATCCTTAGATTTGTTGGCCAGAACTCCCGAGTGACCAATCCAGAAAATTGAACACCTCTAAAGTGACAAAAAGTCCCTTTAGAAAGTGGTTCAACTCTGAAGTGCTCCACGTCGCTCTGACCGATCCTAAGGAGTGACGTCTAGAGGCCTCCACTAAAATTGGAAAAGTCGGCATCTGCAGAGGCAGGTAGAGAAAGACCCATAGTCTCTCCTGTCCCATACCAAATACCTCTCTTCCCGTGCAATCTGGAAGGAGGCATGCAGAATACCGTCTTTCCTAACTCCTTCTTCTTGTCCATCCAAGAATCTAAAGAATGGAGTGCTTTCTTCATAGATATTGCAGGCTTTATTTTTAAAAAGGCCGACGATTTTGCCGTAGCTGAGCTCGAAAAGAGCGAACGAGGAGAAGGAGGAGCCGCCGGACTAAGAGAATCTCCAAACTCTTGAAGTAGTAATGAGGCTAAGACTTTATAACTAGAAAGTCCCTCATTAGCAGGAGGTTCGTCATCAGACAACTCGTCTAACCCTCGATCAGACGAAGGAGAAAGTTTCACGTTTGGAGGGAGAGTCCTTCCAAGACCTCCTATGTTCTGAAGGAGAGGAGCTCCTATTTGGAGAAGAGTCATAACCTCCAGGAACGAGTCCCCGACTCTTGCCTCCTGGCTCTTGACTCTTGCCTCCTGACTCCTGCCTCCTAGGCTCCTGACTTCCTGCCTCCTGACTCCTGACTCCTGCCTCCCTGACTTCCCGGACTCCTGCCTCCTGATCTCCGGACTCCTGGCTCCTGCCTCCTGACTCCTGCCTCTTGGCTCCTGGCTCCTGCCTCTTGGCTCCTGCCTCCTGCCTCTTGCCTCCTGGCTCTTGCTCCTGGCTCCTGCCTCTTGCCTGGATGCCTCTACACTCCTGCTCTGGGCTCCTGCCTCCTGGTTGACTCCTCACTCCTGGCTCTTGGCTCCTGCCTCCTGGGTTGACTCCTCACTCCTGGCCGGTGCCAAGACGTCTGATCGTTTCATCCAGGTTCGTACCGGAAACCTCACCTCGAGTAGGAGTATCGATCTGGAGGCAGATACCTCCATACGCCTGGAGGATCTTTTAATAGGAAGGGAAGTGTCTTTCCTTCTAGGAGGCTCCTTTGACAGGACTCCTACAACAAACGAACCGAAATCTGTTCCTGCATCGCCATCATGAACCTCTTTGTAGCCTCCTCTTTATCCTCTTCGGGAGGAGGGGAAGGAGGAGGGGAGGAGTCCATAGCCTCCACCTCCTGCCTCCTTCTCACTCTAGTTGAAAGAATGGCTCTTCTTGCCTTCTTCACTCCCGATGGAGACTCCTCAGGGAAGATTTTCAGGGCTCGAGTCAATATTCGGAGCCTTCCAACTCCTCTTGAGAGGCCGAGATCGATCTGAATCTCTCCAATCACGTCTCGGTGATGAAGATCCCGACGACGAGAAAAACACTCACGTAGGACGCTTTTACAATAGCGGTCCTTGGCAGTCTGGGGTGTCACAGAAACCGCCGAAGGGACACCTGATCGGTGGGGATTCTCCACAACCTCCTTTCGGCTTTCGACCATTCCTTCTCCTCTGGGCATGTGAGCTTGGAAGAGGTCTAGACCTAGGAGCGTTGCTGAGCCGACCAGATGCCCCCTCCACTACACTGGGGACACTCATATCACTGTCCACTGAAAAATCACTAGCTTACCTTGTATGGCAGCCATTTTGTTTTCCATCAACTTGAAGGCTGCTTTTAGATCCGCAAGTTCTTTTGCTGGATCTACAGGTTCTGCAATAGGAGAAGGGGCTGCAATGGAAGGAGAAGTAGCAATACTTACCCTTGGGGAAGATCCCAAGCTTGGAATTAGTTCAGATCTAGAACTACTTAAACTTCTATGAGAGCCTTCCTCACTCTTTCTCTTTCTAACTTTGTTTAAATCATTAGTTAGATTCTTCCATTCGTTCTCACTCAAGTTCTCACATTCCTTACAAGTATTAGTAAAAAGAACATTCATACTCCCTGCACCTCTTGCATACTGTGTGAGGGTCTACCGAAGCTTTCGGCAACCTCACCTTACAGCCTACATTCACACAACGTCTCACAACCATACCAGAGTCAGACATTATTAAAGAAAATTCCAAAATCAAGTCCACAAAACAGTCCACAAAAAAGCGTATGCCCAATCCAACAATCCAGATACGTCACCAAAAGTCGGTCAAGAAGATCAATTGCCGGTGAAAAAAGAAAAACCAATCGAGAGGAGGAAACAAAAACAATGTTTGATGGTCCGGGCGACAGAAGAATTCTGATTAGAAAACGGGGATGGTTCCTAGTCCTGCCACCAGCATGAGGGGGCGGTAGATCACCTGACCTACCTGTAGCGTGTGCCGCGAAATTTGAAATTCTGTCGGAGACGACGGAGTCTATAGCTAAGTATATATCTGGCAGGGAAGTTGAATGTATAAAACAATTCTTTTATAATTCAAATGAACTGTCATGAGGGTTACATAAAGGTATCAAGAACGTACAATACGTAACACAGTCGACCCGCCCCCCCCCAGTCCACTGAATACTCTAACTGCCTATTCTGATAGTTAAAACATAAAAAACCACCCCTTAAAACGATTACACCTGCCAATTTTATTAGTTTTATCATGAAAAATGAAATACAGTACGTAATTGGCGAGCATTTCTCTATGAAAAATTCAGCAAAAATGTCATTTTCCCCAGAATTATGTGGTTGTACATTCCACAGAAAAATCCACATATGTGAGGCTGCAAATCCAGAACCATGAATAGGCAAGAGTCGACTGCACTGTACTTACAAGCTCCTAATAATGACCAAAATCTTTGAAGGGGAGAAGAGATGACGAATATCAGCCACGTCCATTTTAGTTAATCAACAAGAAGTCTGGACCTAAATATTCTATGATCAAGGTAAATGCAAGTTAACACACAACTGAAAAACTGTCTTTCACCTGGAATTGATCAGTCTGGAAATGCAAACCCTTTTGCTTATACTTTACTGTATACTGAACAAGATCTTTTTCATCTTATTCTCTGAGGGAAGAAGGCTTCTTTACAACAAGGGACTCCTAAGAACTTGTATCAATGCATAACCTGCATTTTAGATAAAATGTTCTCAAAGTCAAATTTCATACTGGGCACAGAAATGTACCTTGGACAATTTGACAAACATGGGGACTTTGTGTACAGCCTAAGGAGTTTCAATAACATGGCAATTTCTCCAGTGGACTTAAAAACAACAGAGTTTCCCTTCTCTACATCCGGTCACCTGAATGTAATCCCTAAATATGAATATATAGGGATACACCTTTCAATACCTGACCTACAACATACGCTTAGTACAAAGTGGATTTTGGAAGGACAACTTCAAGACAACCTCCATTGTGAATCTGACAGAACTTCAAATTCTGGTTTTCCAAAAGTTGCAATATGGCTGGCTTGACTTTGGGCACGCCATTTTCACTGTGCAGGCCCCTACCAGTGACAATTCTGACGCGATGGTGTCGACCTCTGTTCTGGGCAAGGAAAGCTTCGACAACCTGCGTAGCCTCTCTCACTGTCATACAGTGAAGATCTACAGTGGGAATGCCTTGCTCTAGCCTGAATACTTGCCTCACAGGAATATCCGCGTGAGTGAGCTGAAGATGGGGGCTACCTCTCGGGGTGATGGGACACTGGGGGGGTGCCGAGGGTTGGTATTCATCAGGAGGCAGAAAACTAGATGTGTGTGTTGGAAGAATTGGTTCTTGACCTCTTGAATGGGGAAGAGATAGGAAGAGAGAGAGAAACAATTAGTAAGAGAACATCAAAATAATTTTTAAGTAGTTTAACCACACAATACCACCAATATACTTCTGTCACGACATTTTGTTAAGTTACTTTACACTTGACTATATTTTGTGAATCATTCTGATGACGGAGAAATACTGAAATTATCAACTCAAACACCTTTCAATCTTTACCTTCACCACCACCTTTTAACCTTCAAATTTAACATCAACATTAGCAGTTGGCTGTCAATAAAAAAAAATACTGATATCTTCAATATTTGATAATCATAACATTACTTTTTTGTTTTTTTTTTTTTTTTTTTTATTTCTTTGGTGTAACTGGTTTTAAAGTGTCTAGTACACTGTGCCATAGCCAAAAATTAGTATCATATCTGTTACAAGTTTACGTAAGTGTCCTGCAATGATCAAGTTGTGCAGACATATCCTACAACTGACACAAACAACCATTCTTAGTCTTTGCTGTTAGAAAAGACTCTAAATGAGAATTTCCAATGTTAAAAAATGACTCTAAATGAGAATTTCCAAGCAAGGTCAATCCACTACGAAAAGTACAAGACCAGGGCATAAAAAATACTGTACCACCAGAACCTTGACTTAAAAAAAGGTGAAAATAATAAATAACCTCCCTTCGGCGAAACAGGGGCAACATGTGTAGTCCTTGAAGAACAAAACCAGCAGAGAACAAGAAAAAACACAGACACCAAGGCCACAGCTTGTCAAATAAAGAATAAAAATTAGAAACATAATCTCTTGCCATATAAAATATTTTTAGGGGTACAGTAAACCTGATCAAGAGTTTTTTATAAGGGAAAGGCATTTCATTTACCGTTTAGGTTTTGGTGGGATGAACTGTTTAATGATCATAGTGTAAACAGGTGGGACAAACACTGTAAACCCATACACAACAAAAACAAGTGACTGGAGAGAGCAAGCTCTTCGTAGACTTGACAACAGGTCAAGGTCAAACTCAATACGAAAACTCATTGTTTCTTAGTCTGGCCTGAATGAAGTGTTGTATCTTTTCATTGCTCTAGGTCTTAATTTTTTTCTCTTTCGTTTTCTAGTGGTTGTTTTACATCAAAATAATGGCAAACCGTTCAATGAAAAAAAAAAAATGGCTTTGATACAGAAAATCAGATGAAATAAGTTGGCTATTCTCCAGGTAAGAGTAGCAAAATCTCACTAAATTAATATTCCAGTTTATGAGCATCTTGGCTGGATTTCAATTGTGTATAAGAATCAACAAATAGGTAGATGTTTTGTGATCATTTCCTCTAATTTACAATGTGGAAGTACAACCACCTTACACCTAACTGTAAAATCTTGGCCCTCATTACCATACTCTGGTTAAAAAACAGTATTTACTCTCATTACCGAACCATCTCTGGTTAACAAAATGATATTGTTAGTATTACAAGTATAAAGTTTTGTACATACTTACCTGGCAGATATATACTTAGCTTACGACTCTGACGTCACGACAGAAAATTTAAAACTCGCGGCACATGCTACAGGTAGGTCAGGTGATCTACCTTACCCACCGCTGGGTGGCGGTGTAAGAACCAATCCCCCTTTCCGGTCAGATTTTCTCTTCCACCTGTCTCCTGAGGGGAGGCTGGGCGGGCCATCAATCGTATATATCTGCTAGGTAAGTATGTACAAAACTTTATTGTATACTAACAATATCATTTTTGTACATGAACTTCCCTGCCAGATATATACTTAGCTGATTGACACCCTTGGTGGAGGGAAAGAGACATTTAAGTACGTAGAAAGTGGGGACAAAATATGTTAAAGGAAAAAAAAATATACCCTTGGTTCTTACCTGATTAGGCAGAAGACTTCATAGTTACTGTCTATAAGTCTGCGTTGCCTGAAGAGTTACAGCGAGGGCGTGACCTACAGCTGAAAAACTCTTTGGGTCTACCAATGGGAACTGACTCCGCTTACTTGTAGAATCCAGTTAGGGTCTTGTCAATGGGGATCAACCCACTTACATGACAGAGCCTGTCCACTACCCATGCAAGGAGCTTCCAGCACAACCTAATCACCTAACCCAAACACAAATGTTAGAACTACAAAAGAAGGAGATGCCTCCTGCATCCTCCTTCTCACAACCAAAAAACACAATACAAATACAACAAGGGAAAAAATATTTAAAAAGGATATCTTCAGCTCCCTGCCCCACCCCAGCACTGAATCCGCCGATACGTACAGGCCTAACCCAAAGCACTTTTTCATACGTAATTCTTACGTTTTTAGGTAGTGGTTGGAGAAGACTGACTCACACCTCCAAAAAGTCGTTTTCATGAGGTTTTGTAGAGACATATTCTTCTTGAAAGCCAAAGACGTCGAGATGGCTCTTACCTCATGCGCCTTGACTTTCAGAAGTCTAAACTGATCCTGATCACAGGATGCGTGGGCTTCTGTTATAAGATTCCTAATAAAGAATGACATGGCATTCTTTGATAAGGGTCTACTGGGATCTCTTACCGAACACCAGAGGTAGACTGAATTAGCCCCAAGTCCTCTCTTCTTCCTTTGGAGATAAAACTTTAGGCTCCTTACATGGCACAGAGTCCTTTCCTTCACTCTTCCAACTAGGGAGGATAGGCTTTTAATCTCGAAGCTCCTGGGCCAAGGGGAAGAGGGGTTTTCGTTCTTGGCCAGGAATGACGGGAGAAACGAACAAACCGCAGATTCCCCTTGGAACCCTACATCTCCTTCCAGAGCTTGTAGTTCGCTAACTCTCTTAGCCGAAGCTAAAGCGCAGAGAAACAAAGTCTTCATGGAAAGGTCTCTGAAAGAGGCTGATTGGGGAGGTTCAAATCTTGATGATTTCAGGAACAATAACACTATGTCCGGATTCCAACTTGGGGTGAGACAAGAGGATCTTTTAGAAGTCTCAAAAGACCTGATTAAATCATGCAGATCCTTATCTTCAGAGATGTTTAATCCTCTGTGTCTGAACACGGAAGATAGCATGCTTCTGTAGCCCTTTATAGTCGAGACTAACAGACCACATTTTTCCCTCAGGAAAAGAAGAAAGTCTGCTATTTGGGTCACAGAGGTACTGGAGGAGGAAACGTTCTGATTCCTGCACCAGCGTCAAAAAACCTCCCACTTCGACTGGTAGACCCTGGTGGTGGAAGGTCTACGTGCATTGGCAATGGCCCTTGCAGACCTTGCCGAAAAACCCTTAGCTCTGACCAGACTCTTGATAGTCTGAATCCAGTCAGGCTGAGAGCGGGGAGGTTTTTGTGAAACCTGTCGAAGTGGGGCTGTTTGAGAAGATCGACTCTCAGTGGCAGGGATCTTGGAATGTCCACTAACATTCCAGCACCTTTGTGAACCAGTTCTGGGCGGGCCAGAACGGAGCTATCAAGGTCATCCTTGCTCCCTCTGATGCTGAGAATTTCCTGAGGGTTTCCCCCAGAATCTTGAAAGGAGGAAACGCATAGAGGTCCAAGTTGCTCCAGTCCATCAGGAATGCGTCTACCGGGACTGCTCTCAGGGTCTGAGATCGGAGAGCAGTACAGGTCTATCCTCGCGTTCCTGGATGTCGCGAATAGGTCCAGATGAGGTCTGTCCCACGTCTTCCACAGCTCCTGCCATACGTCCGAGTGAAGAGTCCACTCTGAAGGAAGGACTTGGTTCCTTCTGCTTAGCAGATCTGCTCTGAAATTTCTTTCTCCCTGTACGAACCTGGTGAGGAGACTTATCTCCCTTTTCTCTGACCACACAAGGAGCATTCTTGCTGTTTCGTACAGGGAGAATGAATGAGTCCCCCCTGCTTCCGAATGTAAGCCAGGGCTGTGGTGTTGTCTGAGTTGATCTGAACAGAAGACTTCAGGACGAGGGGCTCGAACTCTTTGAGGGCCAACCAAATCGCCATCAGTTCTTTCTTGTTGATGTGCCAGGACACCTGTTCGCCCGCCCAGGTGCCTGACACTTCTCTCGAGCCTAGAGTTGCTCCCCAACCTTTGTCCGACGCGTCTGCAAATAACACTCGGTTGGGGTTCTTCAACCGTAAGGAAATGCCTTCCTTGAAGAGAAGAGGGTCTGCCCACCAACGGAGATCCTCCTTTATTTCTTTCGAGATTTTGAAGATGCAATCTAGACCCTGAGATCTCCTGTTCCAATTCCGATTCAGAAAAGAATTGGAGGGGTCTGAGGTGCAACCTCCCTAGAGAGGTGAATTGCTCCAGCGAGGAGAGTGTCCCCAATAGACTCATCCACTCCTTTGCTGTGCATACATCCTTCTCTAGAAAAGTTGCGACCTTCTCTGAGCAACGGGATATCCTTTCTGGTGATGGATAAGCCCGAAAAACTTGAGAAACCATCTGAATCCCCAGATAGATACGATCTTGGCTGGGATTAACTGTGATTTCTCGAGGTTTATCAACAAACCCAGAGAACTTGCTAAAGACAACGTTATGTGAAGGTCCTCCAGACATTTCTCCTTCGAATTGGCTCTGATCAGCCAATCGTCCAAGTAAAGGGACACCCTCACTCCCTCTAGATGTAACCATTGTGCTACGTTCTTCATAAGCCCTGTGAACACTTGGGGGGCTGTGGATAGACCGAAGCACAAAGCCCTGAATTGGAAGACTTTTCCTTTCCACATGAATCTTAGGAACTTGCGCGAAGAAGGATGGATTGGCACGTGAAAGTAAGTGTCCTGAAGGTCCAGTGACACCATTCAGTCCCCCTGGACGAAGAGCTGCCAATACTGAAGAAGTCGTCTCCATTGCAAACTTCCTCTTCTCACAAAGACATTCAGGGCGCTTACATCCTGAACCGGTCTCCATCCTCCTGAGGTCTTGGGGACAAGGAAAAGACGGTTGTAGAAACCCGCGGAAAGAGGGTCCTGCACCACCTCTATCGCTTCCTTCTCCAGCATAAGCTCTACTGCTAGAGCAAGGGCTTGATTCATGTGAGGGTCTTTGTACCTGGCTACATCTCTCTGGTGTAGTGGTCAAAGGTGGTCTCGAGATGAAGGGAATGAGGTAGCCTTTCTTGACTATTGCGAGGGACCAGTTCCGCCTTCTGTGCCCAGATGTCTGAAAATTTCAGCAGCCTGGCACCTACTGTCGTCTGGAGGACATGGTTGCTATTTTTTAGATCTAATAGATATAGAGAAGGTCCTTCCTCTTCTAGGAGGTCTTGATCCCCTGGAGGAAGAAGCACGGGAAGAAGGGCCTCCTCGAAAGGGCTCTTGCGTGTTCAAAGTTTCCTTCTTCGTCTTACTTTGGAAGGAAGCCTTAGGAAGTCTTGCTGAACGGGCTAACATATCCTACGTCGCTTTTGCTGAAAGAGCGCTAGAAATGTCATTAATAATCTTCTTGGGGAATAGCTGCAGGGAAAGATGAGTATATGACAGAGAAGCTCTCTGAGCATGTGACACAGCCTTCGTCAAGAATGAGCAGAATACTGCTCTTTTCTTTATCACTCCAGCTCCGAAAAGCGAAGCAATCTCTCCAGACCCATCTCTCACTGCCTTGTCCATGCAAGACAGAACTGAATGGAGATCTTCCGGTGAAAGAGAGTCTTGATCCTGTGTCTTCTTAGCTAAGACACCCAAAGTCCAGTCGAGGAAGTTAAATACTTCTAAGACCCGGAACATTCCCTTCAGAAGGTGGTCCAGCTCACTCATTCCCCACGTCGTCTTTGCAGAGTTAAGAGCCGATCGACGCGCGAAATCCACCAACGAAGAGAAGTACGAGTCTGCCGAGGATGGAAGAGTCAGACCCAAGGGTTCCCCTGACTCATACCAAAAGCCCATCGTTTCCCGTAAGCTTGGAAGGAGGAAAAGAAAAGACTGTCTTCCCCTTCTCCTCCTTAGAGACCAGCCAATTATCAAAGCTCTTGAGTGCCTTTTTCATCGAAACCGTAGGTTTCATCTTCACTACTGACGACGTCTTCGTAGTCTTCCCCGTTGAAAACAAGGAAGGAGGGGATGGAGGCGCAACTGCCGAAAGAGAATCCCCGAATTCTTGCAGAAGGAGGTCGGTTAGTCTTTTGTAAGAGGAAAAAGAAGAATCCTTCGGTAAATCTTCCTCAGAAGTGCCGTGTCCCTCTTCCGAAGAAAGACGTTTAGAAGAGGGGCTGCCTGGAGGAGAACTCTTCCTAGGAGAGCGCCTACTGGGGGAGCGCCTACTAGATGAGGCGCGCTCATCCAAATCTAAGTCCAAGTCTACTGAAGAGCACCTGGAAGGAGAAGAGCGCCTATCAGGCTCTTTGTGCCTGCTAGGCTCTTGGCGCCAGTCAGACTCTGTGCACCTGCCAGGCTCTTGGCGCCTGTCAGTCACTGTGCGCCTGCCCTGCTCTTGGCGTCTGCCACAGGGAGAAAAACCTTCCGAAGAAAAGCGCCTATCATACGTGAAGCGCTTGCAAGGCTCAGGGCGCCTGTCCAATCTGGAGCGGATACAAGGAGAGGACTGTCTTATCTGGCGCCTACTAGGCTCTTGGCGCCTACTAACTTCTCTGTGTCTGACAGAGGGCGAGCGAGTCTCAGGAGAAGAGGGAACTCCAGGCGAAAAACGCCTACCAGTCTCCGGGCGTCTGTCCAGAGGAGAGCGGCTTCCAGGCGAATTACGCCTACTCCGTTCCCGGAAAAAACGAGATTCCTGGCGCCTGCCCAGCTCTTGAAGCTTGTGAGACAAAGAGCAGATTTTGGGAGAAGAACGCCTGTCAAGCTCCTTGCGCCTGTCAAGATCTAGACGCCTACTGGGGGAAGAGAGGCGCCTGCTCGGAGAGCGATCTCTAAGGTTTTCTTGCAAGAAGGAGGCACTCCTTCCAGGCTCTTGAAGCCTTACTGCAGGAGGCGAGAAGACTGCAGAGGATCCCTTTGACTTCTTTACCGGAAGAGAGACGTCCTTCCCACGATGAGAACTCCCTGCTAGGGAGTTGGCCAGCGCTGAAATCTGCGCCTGCAGACCCGCCAAGATGCGTGCTGGCGATCTCTCGAACTCTCCGACTGGAGGAGAGGCTCGAGAGCGAGAAGGAGACGAGGATTCATGAGATCTTCTGGTTCTCTTGCGCTCTATCTCAGGCTCCTCCAAGAAGGCTTCGGGGCTGGAGGGCAGGGCGCAAGGATCCTTTCAGGCTCTCTTGAGAGGACGAGAGGACTCCGAGGTGCTCCGTCTACGCTTAGGAGAAGGCGACGAAGAAGAGGAGAAGCACTGGCGCAGCACCTCCTTCTTGGCTCGATCCAAAGCAGCCTGGGAACGAGCAACAGGAAGCGTTAGTGAGCCGGTCAGACGCACCCTCCACTGCACTAGGGGCACTGCACTGTTCACTTGCACTGTCACTCTTACCTTTAATTGAGCGTACTCTGCTCTCCTTGCTCCTAAACTGGTCTCTCGAAGAAGCCACCTCCGAACACGAATCTTCGTTCAAAACTGGGAGCAGGGGCTGAAACAGAAGAAGGAAACTACGTCTACGACAGGGTTCTCAATATCAAGCTCGCTAACTCTCGATCTACTCGAGCTCCTAGAAGAAGCCTTACGAGCCCTATCCTTCTCTAACTTCCTTAAATAGGAAGAAAGAGACTTCCATCCATCCTCATCCAACCTTTCACACTCTTTACAGGGGTTAATGAACGAACACTCATTCCCTCTACAACTCATACACACACTGTGAGGATCAACAGAAGCTTTAGGAAGCCTCACTTTACAATCACTCATCGAACATACTCTAAACATTGAAGATTTCTTAATCTCAGAATCAGCCATATTAGAAAAATCCAAAGAACAATAAAAAAAACGATCCAAAATAGCGTATGCCAAGCCAACGGACAAAGGGTACTTCACCAAAAGAATCAATCCAAAAATCGTCGGCAACAAGAATAAATCCACTATCGAGAGGACTTAACCACAGGTGTTGTTAAGCCGGATGACAGAGAAAATCTGACCGGAAAGGGGGATTGGTTCTTACACCCGCCACCCAACGGCGGGTAAGGTAGATCACCTGACCTACCTGTAGCGTGTGCCACGAGTTTTAAATTTTCTGTCGTGACGTCAGAGTCGTAAGCTAAGTATATATCTGGCAGGGAAGTTCATGTACAAAACAGTATTTACTATGAGAAAACTTGGATATGGCAAGACATCTGAATTGATCTAGGCAAAAAGCCAGGGAGTGGGTGGTATTCGCAAACAAAGACAGCAAAATGAGAATGGATGCTAAAATGTCTACGAACAAAAGAGATTATTAGACTAGTATCTCACCCAGTGATTTGTTCTTGAATGAGCATTCAAAACTGGAATGTGACTGTTAAAGAAGTTAAGTAAAAGGCAGAAAGTTGTGCAGCTGAGGCCAATGACGTGCTGCAAAAAACATGAGCGATGTAGGTGTTAACACCTAACAGGAGTACAGGACGCAATAAGGTATACATACATGGTGCTACTTATTTCTCTCTAACGCACTCTAAGACAAGTTTTTTTGTCTATGGTATCCTTATTACTTGCTATTCAGCATCTGCACAGATCATGACAACTGTGTTATGCTTATATCTCTTAATAATACAGAAATTCTAACTAAATAAATAGCAAAAGCCTTTTTTTATTTTGTGATCAGTTTCCAAAGCCTCTGTTAAGCCTAGTACACTGTGTCCTTCAGTATTTTCTTTTACCTTATGGTAATAATTCCAGCACTTTGCTCAAAAACTGAATACACCATATTGTATGATAATTAAAAATTCTATCTACTGCAAGAGCATGGTGTGAGCAAAGCCTGGAAAACTAGAATATCAGGCTAACCCTCACAGACCCTACTATGAAATCATTTTAGCAATTCACCAGTTGCACAAATGGTCTCAGATCTATGGGAAACAACAGCAGATATATATATATACCAATGCAGAAACTACTTCTCCCACGATCCTTCCAGTTTCAGAAACACCAACAGCTTACCTCCAGTCAAGAATTCTTGAGGCTTGTGTGATACTGGCAAGAATGCTATTACAGTACTACATACATACAAATAATTCCCACTATCCTCATTATCTGAAGCCACTCAAGTTGTTGGTGCCAAGTCTTCTTGCTATGGAGAAAGTGTAGTGAAACTACCTTTCCTGTTTGAGGTACTTTTGACTATTTCATATTCTGAGATACACAATACAGTAAGTCCTCGGGTTACGCTGGTCTCGACTTACGATGTTTCGTGGTTACGAACGCGCCCCCATAAAAAATATAAAAAATATCTTTTGCGTCGTTCCGTCTTACGCGGTTTAGCGTCGTAAGCAACGTAAACAAACGCGAACTAGTTCCGGGCGCACGGCGGAAGAATACGCTTTGTGGGGGAGAGGACGGCGTCGCTTCGCTACGCTCATTCCTCGCCCATACGCCATTTTGGTTGTTTACACTGCCTCTCTCTCCCTCGTGTTGTATCGTTTTTGTAACTTTTTGCTCTTTGTTATGGCTCCCAAGCGCAAGGCGGACTCTTCTGATGGTAGTGCATCGAAGAAAAGAAAGGCCATCACCATGGAAATTAAAGTGGACATTATAAAGCGATCTGAGAAGGGAGAAACGCCAACAAACATTGGCCGCTCGCTTGGCCTTAGCCGTTCGACCGTTGCTACCATTATCAAAGATAAAGAGCGCATCGTTGAACATGTGAAAGGATCTGCTCCTATGAAAGCGACAGTGATAACTAAGCAGCGTAGTGGTCTAATAATTGAATGGAAAGGTTATTGGTGCTTGGTTGGAAGACCAAAATCAACGGCGTATCCCAGTCAGCCTTATGGTGATTCAGGAGAAGGCGAAAAATTGTTGAAGCGTTGAAAAAAGAAAAGGGGGAGGGAAGTGAAAGTGAAGAGTTTGTGGCTAGTAGGGGTTGGTTTATGCGATTTAAGGCTCCAGTGTGCAAGCCAATCAAACTAATAAAGGTAAGGAATTGTTCTCTCATTGTTATTGATAGGTATTTACATTAAATCATGTGGTATTTTTCAATGTTCCGACTTACGCTGAAAATCGTGTTACGACGCATCGTAAGAACGGATCAACGTCGTAACTCGAGGACCCCCTGTACAGCATGGCTGCCATACATAGTCATCCCAGATTATACACTACAAATTTTGTTACTATTTTTTACGAGATAAACTACAATCAGTGGAGCAGAGTTGATGTACTAGATTGATTCTGTTCATCTGATCTTGTGACACTTCAGTAAATGTAGTCTCATAAGTAAATAGGTGCACCATCCAAACAGCCAAGCCATTTGTGCAAGTCTTGAAAACCTACAATTATTGGTTTCCTAATGGCATGCAGGGCTCTTATCCAGGAGAAAAAAAAAGGAGTACATCCCACTGATCTTCCAAAATGGTAATTGCTTCCATTGTCTCCTAAATATCAAGATTTCCTTCTCATCATGCTTTGCTACTAGCAATCCAAAAATAAAAGGGCTTGTGCAAATTGATGGTAACATGCCACGTCAAAAACGAATTCAAGCTGAATTTGTGATAACTTCTTAAAGAGTCCTATATGATTATTCCCTGAAAAGTCCAAACTTTATTTCTTAACTTCAACTTGGCCACAACTAGCCAAGGAGTTATGAAAATATGAAGTTTTTATGTTAAAACAAAGTTTAATGTATACTTACCTGGCAGGTATATATATAGCTATATTCTCTGTTCCACCTGGCAGAAATTTTCAAAACTCGCGGCAAACGCTAGTAACCTATTAGTAGTTCAGGCAACCACCACCCGTTACCGTGGCGCTAGCGCTAGGAACCGTCCCAATGGGCCAGATTTTCTCTGAACCCTGTCTCCTGAGGGGAGGCGGGTGGGAATTAAATTATATATACCTGCCAGGTAAGTATACATTAAACTTTGTTTTAACATAAAAAACTTTTCATTTTAATGTATGACACTTACCTGGCAGGTATATATATAGCTGATTGACACATTTGGAGGTGGGTCAAAGACAGCAACATTATTAGAGTATAAAAAATATTATTAAATATTATTAAAACTCTAGGTTCCTTACCTGCTAAGGTAGCTGACTTCATAGGTCCTGCCTCTAAGCCTGCTTAAACCTTAGTAGCTCTCAACAAGGAAGTGTCCTGTATGTTGAAGAAGCTAAGACTGGAACTGACAACTGGACGTGACCAATGTGTTGACAGAACCGTACAGCCCTCTTATGCCACGGCATTCAAGCTAGTAATAGATCATTTACCTGAACTACACACACACCATCACCAGATAATACTAACAAGACTGATAAAAGTACCGAACACTTTTCTCAGACGACCAAAAAACACAAACACCATCACCTAATAAAATCAACTAGCTTAAAAGCAGGTTATGGGGTAGTAACTCCTTTGCCCAATACTGTACCAGAGGACACGTATGGACCTAGCGTCTGACAATATCAAAGGTTGTCTGAACATCTCTAAGATAATGAGACGCAAATATTGAATTAGTTCTCCAATATGTGGATTCAATAATTTCCTTGAGGGCTAAATTCTTTTTTAAAAGCCAATGAAGTCGCAACTGCCCTGACTTCATGAGCCTTCACTTTCAAAATACCAAAGCTCTGCTCTTGACACAACATATGAGCTTCTCTAATTAACTCTCTCATGAAGAAGGCTAGAGCGTTCTTCGTCATGGGTCTACTGGGGTCTTTAACTGAACACCACAGAGCATCAGAATTCCCTCTGATATCTCTTGTTCTTTCCATATAAAACCGCAATGCTCTCACTGGGCAGAGAACTCTTTCTTGCTCGTGACCCACTAACTCAGGACAGACCCAAAACTTCAAAGGATCTTGGCCAAGGATTAGCTGGATTCTCATTCTTGGCCAAGAAACCTTCTTGGAATGAACACACTGCGTTGCCATGTCTCCATCCCACCTTCTTCGATATGGCCTGAAGCTCACTAGCTCTTTTAGCGGTTGCCAAAGCTACTAAAAAGATAGTTTTCTTAGCAACATCTCTCAGAGAGGATTTCTCTAAAGGCTCGAATTTGCTAGAAGTTAAATACTTCAAGACCACATCGAGGTTCCAAGCAGGTGGCCTGCATTGTGGTTGTTTCTTCATACCAAATGACCTAATCAGATCTCTAAGGTCTAAGTTATTCGAGATGTCTAGATCTCTGTGTCTAAACACTGAGGTTAGCATACTCTTATAACCTTTGATTGTCGAAACTGACAAGCCCAATTCCTTCCTCAAGTATAGAAGGAAATCTGCGATTTGGGTCACAGAGGTACTGGATGAAGACACTTTCCTGTTCTTACACCACTTCCGGAAATTCTCCCACTTCAACTGATATACTGTGATTGTTGAGGTTCTTCTGGCTCTAGCCACTGCCCTGGCCACCTCTCTAGAATACCCCTCGCTCTGACAAGACTTTCGATAGTCTGAACGCAGTCAGACCCAGAGCGAGGGTATTCTTGTGAAACCTGCGAAGTGGGGTTGTCTGAGTAAATCTACTCTTAGCGGAAGAGTCCTTGGCGTATCTATTGTCCATTCCAGTACCTCTGTGAAACCAACTTTGGGCCGGCCAAAACGGGGCTATTAAGGTCATCCTCGTCCCTTGGCTCTCCCTGAACTTCTTCATCACTTTCCCAGTACCTTGAACGGAGGAAAAGCGTACACATCTAAGTGTCCAATCCATCAGGAATGCGTCGACCGCCACTGCTTCCTGGTCTGGAACCGGAGAGCAATAGGTTGGTAGCCTTTTTGTTCTGGCTGTCGCAAACAGATCTACTACCGGACGGCCCCACAACTTCCACAGGCTCTGGCAAACCTCCATGTGCAACGTCCACTCCGTCGAGAGAAGTTGTTCTCTTCTGCTCAACAGGTCTGCACTCACATTTTTCTCTCCTTGTATAAACCTGTGAGAGCACGACCTTTCCTCTTCCGCCCAAAGCAGAACTTCCTTTGCCAGATTGTAAAGGGGAAAAGAATGAGTCCCTCCTTGTTTGCGGATGTATTGCCAGAGCCGTGGTGTTGTCCGAGTTGATCTGCACTGTCTTGTCTCGAATCAACTCTCTGAAGTGCTTCAAGGCCAAGAAAATTGCCATCAGTTCCTTCCTGTTTATGTGCCAACTTGTTTCTTTCTTGCTCCAAAGTCCCGACACCTCTTGAGGGCCTAATGTCGCTCCCCAACCCGCCCGCGTCCGACGCGTCGGAAAACAAGACGAGGTCCTGGGCTCTTCTTGGGGGGGCTGAAGCGACATCCCTCTTGCTAACCTGCCTGGAGTTAGCCACCACTTTAATTCCTCCTTTACTTCGGCAGGAATTAGAAACTGGAAGGAATCCGGTTGCAATTTTCTTGGCCATGAATCCTTCAGGAAAAACTGTAGAGGTCTCATGTGCAGTCTTCCTAAAGAAATGAACCTCTCTAGCGAAGAGAGTGTGCCCAGTAGACTCATCCACTCTCTTGCTGAGCATCGGTCCTTCTTTAGAAAGTCCTGCACCTTCCGAATGCATTGGGCTTGCCTTTCGGGGGACGGAAAAGCCCGAAAAGTCACTGACGATATCTGAATCCCCAAATAAAATGATATTGTTATGATACAATAAAGTTTGTTCATACTTACCTGGCAGATATATATATAGCTGTATTTTCTGAAGTCCGACAGAATTTTAAAAACTTCCGACACACGCAGTGGTCGGCCAGGTGGTTAGTACCCATTCCCGCCGCTGGGAGGCGGGTATCAGGAACCATTCCCATTTTCTATTCATAATTTTTATTTCCACTGTCCCCTGAGGGGAGGTGGGTGGGTACTTGATTATATATATCTGCCAGGTAAGTATGAACAAACTTTATTGTATCATAACAATATCATTTTGTTCATGAAACTTACCTGTCAGATTATATTATAGCTGAATCCCACCTTTGGAGGTGGGAAGGGAGACAGAATAGAAGGATTTTGGGAAACAAATGCATGCAGATGATTTACATCTTGGTTCCACCTGTTAGCATAGCTGGCTTCGTGGTTACTGCCATGTAAAGTTCTGCTTGTGCTACTAGAGTTGCCAGCGTGGGAGAGGACCTATATAGCTGGTTGCATCCAGGATGATCTGTCAACAGCGCGAGACCCCACGACGTGACTAGACCATATTAACCATACCATGAGGGCTAAGAAGTAAAATAAATACATATATATATAAATATAATATCACCACCTGACCAACCCTATGACCAAAGTTAAAAGGTTAGGTGGTTAACTAAGGCCTTAACGAGTTTAAGAAGTCGCCGTTGTCGGCGACTCAACAACTAAATTAAGAGCTCTTCCTAACCATTTTCTACAGGATAGGATGAGTGGTACTTCTTGCCCCCAAGATTGTGTCTGCAGACACGTATGGCCCTAGCGAGCAGCAGATCTCATATGCCATCTTCACATCTCGCAGGGAGTGTGAAGTGAACACAGAGTTGCTTCGCTAAAACATGGTACTCAGGATGTTGCTGAGTGCCATGCTCTGTTGAAATGCTTCCGAGGCCGCGCCCTCACCTCGTGAGCATTCAGATAAAAGATTTCAAATCTTTGTGCAAACACAATGAAGGAGCATTTTTGAAAGAACTCCTTAACACTAAAGCCAGGCTGTTCTTCGATATGGGCAAGTCTGGTCTTTTTCGGAACACTGCAGATTGCCCGATTGACTTCGACTTTCTTGAGTTTTATGTAGATAAAACTTGAGAGACCCGACAGGGCACAGGACTCTCTCTGGCTCCTGCCCACTAACTTGTGCCATCCTTGCTTCCAAGCTCCTGGCCCAAGGACAAACGGGTTACCATTCTTAGGCCACAACGGAAGGGTTAGAGAGCACACCGCCTTGTGTTCTCTAAAGCCAAAACTTGTGACGATGGCTTAAAATCTCACTAACCCTCTTTGTCGTATCTAGGGTGGTTAGAAGAAGGCCTTCCTGATCACATGCAAGAAGTTAACAGGTAGGAGAGGTTCGAATGCTTTGACATCAAGAACTTCAGACTACGTCTAAGTTCCATATTGAAAGCTTCGATCTGGACATGCACAGTCAGTCCGTCTGTACTAAAGTCAGGTGACCGACCAGTTGACCAGTCAGACGAATCAAGGACAGCAAGGCTGTACCCTGAAGACCATAAGGCACTATTCTTCGCTGAAGGATGATGTGTCTGGACTGCCTGGGCGATTCAATCTAAGCAAACCTTGGGGGTGTATCAACGCAACCCAACGTCGTCAGCGAATCAACTCCTGACTCGAGCTTCTGGTGCCAGGAGAAAGGAGCGAGGAGCAAAAAGGCGATTCAGTCCCGAAGGAAGAATGCCTGACAGTCCAACCTGGTCTCATGTTACACGATCATCGGGGGTGTATAAACGCAACCGACTTCGTCAACAAGAAACTCAGGGCTACTATATGTCGCCTGATCTCGCACGAGTGTCTGACTCCGAGAAAACAGGTGAGACAAAAAGTAGATGGTGAGCGAGGTTCGAGATTCCACAGAACTCAAAGATCGTGAAGGGCTTTGTTGTTTGACAGACGCAAATCTCTGAGCCCAAAGGCCGTCAACAACATATTTGCGTATTCTTTAATAGTTGTGACTGCCAGCTTATCCCATTCTTCAGACGGAAATGGAAGACGGTAATCTTATTCCTGTCAACATCTCGATAGCCTGAACGTAGTCAAGACTCAGAGCGGAGAGGTTATAGGTACCTTTCGAGTTAGAGTAGACCGACTCTCTCGGAAAAGGTCCTTGGAAAGTGAACTAGGAAGTATGTGACCTCTGTGAATCCAGGATCCTGAAGGCCAACATGGGGCGATCAGCGTCATTGTCGCTCCCTGTGACGTCATAATCCTCTTATTACATTTCCTAAGCGATTGAAAAAAGGGGAAAAGAGACTAAATATCCATCCCCGTTCAATATCATAGGATGGCGTTTAATGGTACCGATCCCGGATCGAGAATAAGGGAGCAGAGAAGAAGAAGCCTCTTCGTCCTCAACATATCGAAGAGAAGAATGAAAGGGCGTCCCTAAAGTCTCCACAACTCTCAACTTACTTCTAAAGAAAGATTCCACTCGGAAGTCAATAGTTGCTGCCGTCGATCGAGACGATTCGTACGGACTTTTGCAATCCGGTAACGAACCTCTAGAGGATCGTTACATTCTACGCCTGTTGTTATAATAGGCTTTCTCGTAAACTCGAACAGGGACCAAGAGAAGATACTTCTTAAGATATGAGAGAGCTGTGGAATATCAGAGTTGATCTGGACCACACTGGTTTCCCAAAAACTCCGTTACGAGGATCTGGAGGGCTCTACCGAATCGCTTTTACTTCTTTCAGATTAAGATCCAGGACATCTGAAACCCTATCCAGATGTCCGGCACCTTCTTTCTATCACCTCAGGTGATAAACGCACTGAGAGATGTTCAGAATCATTCCTAGATCTTGAATAATATTTCAGTTTCCCGGTAGGAAAAAACTGTGGTCTGAATTGCAGTCTATTCGGGGAAACAAACTTCTTCAGGAAGGAAATGGTCCCCAGCAAGCTCATCCATTCCCTCCCCGAGTATGCTTACTTCCCTAATAAGGCTGCGCTTTGCCTAAGCAGGAGAGCATATAAAAGTGCAATGTTGCGGTAGACTCGTAGTTCTATACCGTGCGGTAACGAGCACCGAAAGGATTAAGAGATAACTCTGTTGAACATAGTAAGGCAAAACGAATGCAACGTTTATTCATTCACGTAAGAAATCCCTCAATCTTAGGCTAAAGTCCGTGATTGTAGGGCAGAGTTACAGTTAGTCAGTCAATCCCGCAGGAGAGACGTAACCGCCAGCACAGAGATACGGTTAGTCAGTCAATCCCGCAGGAGAGAGAGACGTAACCTACGGCGCATGACAGCGCCCGATCTGTTACTGGCTCGGTTGGACTGGAAGACAGACACAGCGTGACAGCAGCAGCCAGCAGCTTATACGAACGTCGTCTCTTAACTTTATGTCTGGGTTGCCAGCTACCCTATTCTACGAAGAAATAGGTCCGTTATTTTTTGGCCGCCGAAAGACTTTCTAAGCTGGTATATTTAAGCGAAACAGAAAACGCTAAATATATAGATGCGTTTGTGTCGTCAGAACACTACCATACAACGGTAAAAGATAAATCGGAAACTCCTGGAAGGCTGCAGGGAGTAACGATTAAATGTCCTTAAAATAGACAATAGACCTCTCGGTTGCCATCCGAAGAGGTAACTACAGCAAGCGTATATGACTTGAACCAACCAGAAGTAAAATAACGCAAGGCAAAATATGAAATTATATCACAATAAAGTTTGTTCATACTTACCTGGCAGACATATATATAGCTGAATTCGGAAATACAGCTACATACATATCTGACAGGCAAGTTTCATGAACAAAACTTAAGAGAATCGAAGCAGTCAGCTCAAGCTTCTTATGTTACTGGGACATAAGCGTTCATTGACGTAGTCTACAAGTCTATTTCTTGTACGAGTCTGCGAATGACGAATGAGAGCTCTCCGAATCTTGTCAATAAGAGCTTATTCGCTTACGCAATATCAAGTTAATGAGATGTTTGTCAATGAGAAACTAACCCATTTACGGGACAAAGAGATATTTTGTCAATGAGGGGATACCCACTTACTTGACAAAACGAAAATATATTGTCAATGGGGGAAAGTCACTGAATTGACAAAACGTAATCCAGGGAGTCAAGCATTTAATTTTTCGATTCCCGTCTCAAACGAGGAAGGGGCAAGAATCCTGTTAAGAGACTGGGCTTACGGCAGGTAGAACGACGATGTTCAATTCGGCAGCGTAGTCCCGACTAGAAACTAACAAAATCTATCATCTGAAAAACCCTTTCAGATGGGCTAAAAAGCTTGCAAAATTATCCTGGGAAGAGGAAGAAACTCTCCAACCAGCTTCCTCTCCCGTATCACAACTAATGCCTGCTAAAGCTTAAAATTTATTGGCAGTATGGCAAAGGAAGTCCTGTCTTGCGCTTTCCTGAAGAGCGTCCTTTTGATGAGTGCCTTTGCAAGAATCCCACTGAACGTTGCCGAGAGTCCTGCCATGCAGGACATCGAGCCTTACATAACCCGTAACTGCCTTATCGCAAAGTCTTGACTGCGGTAGTGGCAACTTAAATTTATTGGCCGAATGGCAAAGGTTGCGGTAGAGCAAACGAGATCTTCCCTTGAGCTTTCCTTAACTCCATCCACCTATGCGAAAAGCAATATTAATTGACAGAGACCTCTTGAATTCACGAAACCCGATGTCTTGCTGGGTTTTTTTTCGAGAGAAGGTTTGTCTTTTGTTCACTTTAAACTTCCTCCGAAGCACTGCCTACTTCACATTCTTTGCAGGTGAGGTAGAAGGTATCACCGGAGGTAGAGGTAAACATTCTTTAGGCCCATATCTGAAACAAGAGCTTGAAGAGTTCAACAGAAACGTTCAGCCAGGCGACACACCTGGCGTGCGCTGGTGCACGCTCGGCGTCCACTGGCGCGCGCTCGGCGTCCACTGGAACGCGCTCGGCGTCCACTGGAGCGCGCTCGGCGTCCACTGTAGCGCGCTCGGCGTCCACTGGCGCGCGACTTGGCGTGCACCCGCGCGCGCCTGGAGTCCATCCGAGCGTCCCGGGCGTCCGCTCTCAAAAGCTTCCTGCTACTATGACTTCTTTACGTATTTCTCGGTGGAAAGACGGACACGAGTTCAGGCGACGTTCGCCTTCTTACTTCTCACTGAAACGCATAACGAGAGAGAGAGAGAGGCGTGAAGCGTCCTCTTCTATAAAGCTTCTATTTAGAGGGCGCGAGTCCTTCCGAAAGCTCCAACCCCTGCATGGGAGGACGCTTCGGAGGACGAGAAGCAATCTTTCAGGATTCGTGCACGCGCACGCACTTTTGGCAGTCTGGGGATTTTCATCAGAAACTGCCGAAGGCACGCCAGATCGGTGGGGGTTCCTTGTAACCCTCCTTATGCTTTTCCGAACATGCTCCCCTCCCCGGGGTCCTGGGAGTCAAGCAGAGGTCCCGGCTAGAGGCGAAACGAGGCCGATCTGACGCACCCTCCACTACACAAGGGGTATCACTGCACTTCTGCACTTCACTTTTACTCTCTAAAGCAAGCACTTTCGATTCTAAGATACGAATCGAAAGAGTATCA
Source organism: Macrobrachium nipponense (assembly GCF_015104395.2). NCBI lineage: Eukaryota > Metazoa > Arthropoda > Malacostraca > Decapoda > Palaemonidae > Macrobrachium > Macrobrachium nipponense. The sequence goes on from NC_087224.1 coordinate 13,364,573, forward strand.
GAGAAAGGGTAATTCCTCTACAGACACTGCTTAGGGCCCGAAGGCAACACTGCAGGGTTAGGAGTAACAATTACAGAAGTAGCACTTCACAGCAATGAAGGAAAGCGAGCACCTCTCGTAGACATATTCATAGCCCGTAGGCCAACTACAGGGGTTAGGCCAAAAAATAAAGTCTACAGGAAGTTAGCAGGTTCACTACCCTGACTTTTGTTACTGATTAATTGCGTACATACGAATCATACGTCTTCCCTTACGGGAATTAGGACATGTTTACTGATTAATTGCGTACATACGAATCATACGTCTTCCTTACGGAATAGACAAAGTCTCACACTCCTTACATGACAAATCTCAACAAAGAAGCAAGACCCATACCCCATCGTACATACCAAGTGCGGATCTACCGAAGCTTTCGGTAGCCACACCCTATCTTTGCAGACAACCCCGTCTGAAACTAGCCTAACTAGATTCAGATATTTTATGCAAAAATGAATCAAATTCAAATCAATTTAAGATAGCGTATGCCTAGCCACAAATCCCACAAATCCAAGTAAATAAATCAAAAGACAATTAGGATACTTAGCGGCAATGAAGTTTCCAAAATCCTAAGACGGAGGTACTGAAAAACAGGTGTTTTCAGCACCAGCGACAGAAAAATTATGAATAGAAAATGGGAATGGTTCCTGATACCGCCTCCCAGAGGCGGGAATGGGTACTAACCACTCCGGCCAGACCACTCGTGTGTCGGAAGTTTTTAAAATTCTGTCGGACTTCAGAAAATACAGCTATATATATATCTGACAGGTAAGTTTCATGAACAAACTATCTGTTGTTGGGGATCCAATTGAGACTTTCCCATGTTTACTACCAGACCTAGGTCTTTTGCTAAGTTCAATGTTTGATTCAAGTCCTCCAGACATTGACTTCTTGATTGGGATCTTATCAACCAGTCGTCCAGATAAAAAGACACTCTGATCCCTCTTAAATGCAACCATCTCGCCCACATTGGTCATCATCCTCGTGAACACTTGGGGGCTGTGCAAAGGCCGAAGCACAGGGCCTTGAACTGAAAACCCTGTCCTGAATCACAAACCTTAAATACTTCCTGCTTCCTGGTATGAATCGGAATATGAAAGTATGCGTCTTGTAAGTCCAGGGTCACCATCCAGTCCCTGGACGTACCGCTGCCAGTACTGATCGTTCGTCTCCATAGTGAACTTGGTCTTTTCTACGAAAAGATTCAGTTGATTTACGTCCAGAACTGGCTCCAAACCTCCCGAGGACTTTGCAACCAGGAACAACCGGTTGTAAAATCCCGGAGATTCGTGATCCAGAACAGGCTCTATGGCTCCTTTCTCTAGCATGGAAGCTACTTGCTCCCACAGAGCCGCTTTCTTCACTAAATCGTTGTAATTGCCCCGAGGGCTCTCGGAGATGTTGCGAGAGGAGGTCTCTTCAAGAAAGGAATCTTGTACCCTTCCCGAGCTACGTTGACAGCCCAAGGGGGATCTGCCTCATGTTCTGCCAAACTTCCCAAAAACCTTGAAGTCTGGCTCCCACTGTCGTCTGGAGGACTGAAATCTCATTCTTTAGAGGTGGTCTTGGCTCCTCTTTTAGTGGGTACTCTCTTTCCCCTAAAGGCGGGTCGTCGAGCGAATGTTCTGCCTCGAAAGGGCTGTTGCGAAGGCCTAGTTTCCTTTGGAGTTTTCTTAACCAACTTGGATGGTAAGAACTTCTTAACTGAAGACGAGAGAAGATCTTGAGTGGCCTTCTGAGAAAGGGAGAGAGCTATATCCCTAATCACCTCTGAAGGAAACAGCTGTTTCGAAAGGGGAGAGAACAGCAACTCCGATTTCTGAGAGTTAGAAACTCCTTTTGAAGCGAAAGAACACAACAGCGATCTCTTCTTTAGTACTCCTGCTGTGAACAAAGAAGCCAGTTCTATTCGTTTCCGTTCGCTCAGGAGGCCTTGTCCATGGCCAATACAATAATTGCTCTTAGCTGTTTCTATATCCTGCGAATCCTCTTCTTCTAGGGAGTTCGCCAGTGCTCCCAAAGACCAATCCAGGAAAATTGAAGACTTCGAAAGTCCTAAAAATCCCTTTAAAAAAGATGGTCAAACTCTGAAGACGTCCACCAGACCTTAGCAGACTGTAACGCCTGTCTGCGTGAGCTGTCTACTATACTGGAGAAGTCCCCTGGGAGGAGGCAGGTACTCCCAGGCCTAGACTTTCCCAGTAGCGTACCATACTCCTGACTTCGATGCTAACTTAGCTGGTGGAAAAACAAAAGAGTATTTTCCCGCTTCTTTCTTATCCTTCATCCAGTCATTCACACGTTGAAGGGCCTTCTTCGCCGAAATTGACAGAGTCATCTTAAGGAAAGAGGACTTCTTTGGAGTCCTAGTCTGGAAAACTGTGATAAGGGAGATAACAGAGCTGTCGGTTTGAATTCCCTTCAAAAATAGAAAGAAGACGTGAAGTCAGAACCTTATAATCTGAAGAAGGTTCCGTATTCTTTTCCTCAACTAATTCCAATTCCTCTTCTGCTGAAGAAATGTCTTGTAAATCATTGTCGTGTTGACGCTTCGCTGACGGAATAACGTCCTGCCGCCTGCGTCCTGCTGCTAACGAGGAATCAGCGTCCTCCTGCCGCTCTCGATGTCCTGCCGCCTGCGTCCTGCGTCCATCGTAGACACGTCTGCTTCCTGTCGCCTGCGTCTTGCGTCCACAATTGATCCCGAGTCCCTGGACGTTTGCGTCCTGCTTCTTCCGAAACCATTTTCTTCTTCCTGCGTTCTGCGTCCTGAATAACCAAGCGATCGCCTGTCCTCGTAGCGCCAGTGCGCCTGAGTCCTCGGCGAACGCGTCCTTGTCTTCCCTTTTAGAAGACTTAACGGGAAGGAAATCGTCCTTCCGCCTCGAAGATGCTTGCACAGGCGCATCCCAAGACTTCACAAGAACTGCCAGCTTGGACTGCATTTCCCTTAAGAAACCCTTCGTACTATCTTCCTGAATGGTAGAGGACGAAGGAGGAGGATTACGAGCGGGACTGCGACGTAACGGAGAGCGATCTTGGACTCTACCCGACGGTGGAGAAAGACGAGGGGAAGATACACAAGAAGAAGGAGGAGAGTCTCTCTCGAAATCCAAGGACGAGAAGGACGTATAGCGCCATGTGCGCCCTGAGTCCTCTTTAGCACGAAAAATCCTTTCCTCTTGATCGGAACTGCGTCCCCGTCTTCCGAGGAGGACAACACCTCAGGACTACTCAAGCTCACGATCTTGAGCATGTCTCTCGAGAGCCGTTGATGTCCTGAAAGTCCTCTTGAGGGGGCGAGACACAACTGCATACCGACGTTCCCGCTCGGAAGTCGAACCATCCGAGGACGCACACTTCCCAGTTACGCCTTTTCTGCGGCGAAACTGCAACAGCCTGGGAACTTGCAACAGGACTGTTCGAAGGGACGCCTGACCGCGACAAAACCTCTCTCGCCTCCCTTCGACTGTCGACATGCCTTCTCCCTTGGGTCTGGGAGCTTGACAGAGGTCTAGGTCTAGGAGCACGAGAGAGACGATCAGACGCCCCCTCCACTACACTTTCACTGACATCAAAAGCACTAACTTTATCCGTAAGTCGCTGTATCTGGTCGCCCATGGACGCAAGGGCAGCAAACACCTTCACAATATGTGTATCGTTCGCCTCCTCCGATACAGCAGCGGGCGCAGGAGATACCTGGGGAGAAGGAAATACCAATCTACGTTAGAAGGAGCTGGAGAGGAAATACATTCATCCTTTTACTAGAAGAATTCGACTTCTCACTACGAGAAACAGATCTCCTTACACGATCTTTCTCAAGCCTCTCAACATATTTCATAAAATATCTTCCATTCCTTCTCTGATAAATTCTCACATTCAAAGCACCTATTCTCCCAAGTACACATTCTCTCTACATTCTTACAAATGGTATGAGGGTCGACCGAAGCTTTCGGCAACCTTACCTTACACCCCTCTTTTACACAAACTCTAAACATACTTCCAGTATCAGACATCTTTAAAGAACAATCCAAAGCGAATGCCAAGCTAACGTTTCCGAGTACAATACCAAAGATCCATGAAAAGTCAGCAACGAGAATGAAAATCCTAGCAGGGAACCACCAACAATGTTGCCGGTTCGGCTGGCAGAGAAAATCTGGCCCAATTGGGAACGGTTCCTAGCGCTAGCGCCACGGTAACGGGGTGGTGGTTGCCTGAACTACTAATAGGTTACTAGCGTTTGCCGCGAGTTTTGAAAATTTCTGCCAGGTGGAACAGAGAATATAGCTATATATATACCTGCCAGGTAAGTGTCATACATTAAACCACGAGTTAAGGTGATCAATTAGCCAATGCCAAGGCTACACAAATGAGAGGCCTGAGTCCATTAGCAAGGGTGTGCAAGAATTGCAGAAAAGGCAAAGGAAATGCTTCACCTCTTCCATAGCTTCTGAATAGGTGATGCCAGCAAATATGTTACTCGGGTTAGAAATAAAGGATTTGGTTCAAAGTGAACTGGTAGCTCCATAGAAAAAAAGAATATTGATGGAATGAAAAAGAGGTTTGACACATTACAAACTGACATATGGCCCACAATTAAATTGATCAAATTATGTGGTTGAAGTTCCGAGTACTCGTACAAAAAAAATACTAGTCCATTTTGGCAAATCTAATAAACTAGCCTTATAAGTAAAATACAAAAATTAAAATTAACACTTAAATATAGAAACTTGTGCTGCAACTCTCATATACAGTACCTTGAATCCACAGCCAATTCATGATGAATAAAATGACTTCACAAATCCACTAGCCGTTTCGTTGTTGAAGACACTCAAGTCAGACTTGTTGTATGATTATAAGACAGACAGAAGATTTAAACCTGAAATGTAAGGAGAAAATAAGAAAACATTCTCATACCTTTCATTTAATATGTATCTGCAGGTACTGTACTACATACTTTATGACTTACAAGTCAGGATTAATACTTTTTTTGTACTCATAAGTGGTTGGTACAAAAGAAAAATGGAAAAATTTGTATTCTACATGTCAACTGCAAAATCCAACTGGCATCTGTGGTACTGAGCCCCTAAACCCCAAGAATTGCAATATCCAAAGTGAGGAAAGGGCATGAGTTACATACGGAAAAAGTAAAATGGATGACTGGACAAAAAGAAAAGAAAAAAAAAAAACAGTGACTGAATTGCTATATACATACAGGGCCACTATTTTTTATGGAATAAACAACCGTCATCTTTTTATGGATTTGATATCACACTCTTAGCTTTATCTCAGATTACTAGTAGTAGTACTATGATAGTTGTGGCAAGATCTCACCATTAGTGAATGTCGTATCAAGCACCAAAAAATTACTTGTACATTTTGACAATCTGCTGACTATTTACAGAATGTGTGTTTGGTCCTCACAGAAACTAGGCCAGTAAACTAGCCAACACAGTAGACGCCATACATTCAGGGCTAAGATGCCTTCTAGAACTGCAAAAACTAGGGAAGGACTGTTAGGATACTTCAAATTTTAAGAGGTCAAGCAAATGAGAAAAAATACAACATGAGTCAACTAATTCTATTTAGCAACTATTACCACCTAATTCATGTTTTAAAATATAAATAGAAAAGGAAAAAAAGCTACCAAGCAAGTACAAGCCTACAGTATAGGCCATAACTTGAGAATATCAATAAAAGAAATTAACTATTGGTAGTCTAAAAAAATTAGATTCGGTTCCACTCAACCTCTACGTTATACTGTTTTAATCTATCTTCTCATAACATTCTCCTCCCACCACATCAAATACAACCACAAAAGACAACTCTAGCTAACCTTTCGT
>NC_087224.1:13370951-13435951 GCF_015104395.2 Macrobrachium nipponense
CACCAATGAATTTGCAAAACTTCTAAGAGATCTGCATTGGGTAGCTTCTGTTACCAGGTGATGTGCCATCAGACCCATATACTAAGTGCCACAATTTATTCCTGCCATTTATGTCATGGGAATCATGAAGAATATATTGAAGCTGATGTTTCCTTATGTGATATTCAGAGGTATTTTTTTGTCATGAATATTGTTTCATTTATGGCAGTCTGTATAACTTTTTCAGAGTAAAATAGTAGTTCCCAGCATTTTGTGGGAGTTGAATGTCAATTTGATAGATTTTTACCAAGATAGATGTTATTTTCCTAATGTTTTTTCCTTATAGGAAAAACAGAATTTGGAAGTGCCTTGATAGTTCAGGTGACTATTATTTCTGATGATCATAGTATAATGGTGCAAAGGGTAATGCAGACATTTGTCGTAAATTATAAATTTTTTATATATAGCCATTTTATTGCCACTAATATAAGTTTTTATGTAAAGGCATAATAATAATGGAAGTAGGTAGTCGTATATAACTCAAGGTATTTTTTACCTGTTACAGCCATTTATTTTACAGCTTATAAAGATTAGTAATGTAGGTAGACTTTTTTAAGAATTTTTTATACAAAATATAACTTTATCCAGAAACTATAATTAGTAGTGTGTCATAGTGCTAGCCACGGAGGTGATTATGAATGGGTATGTATACACTTGTACATGTATACAATATGTAGTATGATAGATATATATACATATACAAATATATTTGCATATATATTTTTTTATATTTTGAGGAAGCTTTTGCATCTGGAAAACCAGTACTATCTGTAAAATGACTAACATCAAGGCTAGAATTTTTGATATTAAAGTGTATATTTTTTTATTCTGTGCCATTCATTTACAGAGTTACAAACTCTCCAAAGCATTGAGGTTATTAGTGTGTAGGACTAGTCAGGATAGGACTCCAATCTTCTGCTAATTCGTACAGAGAAATACTAACTGAGTCTTAAAAGTTATTTTCTGTCACTTTATGTAAAAAACAGATGCATCTCTTTGTTTAACACACTTTAACAAGAAGTTAGTTTAAAAGCTTCATATGTAAGCTTGCTCAAGTGAAAAGCTTTTTTACCTATGGATTGGTAAAAGTTCATCTTCAAAGAAGTTATATTTGTATCATCCTTAAAGTTTCCAGATGAGTATCAAAGAGTGTTAGATTTAAAAATGACTTCAGTCATCTCAGTGATTGGTTCCACTGCCTCATAATGCTGAATTATGTCACGCAACGCCCACAGCTTGCTTCAGCTGCGGAGTTAAGTCAAGTTAGAGCTATTAAGGATTGTGGGGAATTTATTTGTTCCTTATTTTCTGAGGTTAATCATGTCCCTTTATATCCAACAGCGTTGATTATTCTCTGGTAATGAGAAGGAAATACTAAATGGTATTTCTGCCAAATTTGGCTCGTATTTGATGCATACTTTCTAAATATCATTGCAAGTCCTTGAAGTAAGTTCTTCCTTGTAGCACCCACATCGTGTTGGTGTGAGTGAGCTTTGCAGCAGTCCAAGGAGGCAAGAGTATTCAGCAAGCACTTTTAGTAGTAAACCCATGGTAGTTACTTCAGTTGAAGGTGGTCTGATTCTCTGCCTGCTGGTGAAAGTACTGTATTCAGCAAAAGTTATGTGGGTTTTACAGGAACCAGGTGGCTTTGAAATGTAACATTACACCGTAGATGACTTGCTTGATGCTGAGATCTTTAGAAAGAAAGTTTATTTGGTCTTGCAATCTGTACTGAATTATTTTATTGTTATTTTTGTTACTTTTTCCAAAGAAAACCCCTGTGGCTCACATGTCCCTGGAGACTTGTGTTTCGTTTATTGGTAAGTCATTCTTTGGTAATGTTTTAAACATTTTGTCATGTATGCATCAAATATGAGCAGTTCTATAGTTTCAGAGTAAATTATGCTAGTCTCCATTTTAAGAAGTTGTCTTACATTTGGTTTTATTTTTGTTTTGCTTTTTACCTTGTAACCTTTTTTTATGTTGTTGTTACGTAGTATTAATGTTTTTTGTGGTGGTCAAGGAATCTGTCTGAAAAACTGATGTCAGCTACTAATTGTATTACTAGATCATTTTATGATCTAACCTGAAGTTTGTTAACTACAATTTTGTTCAGTTTATCGTACAGAATTTGACATGTTTTTTATACCTATTGACCCCATTTCAAACATAAATTTTATTGCTACACTGAATGATTTAAAAAAAAAATTTGTAGCATTGAGCATAAGTAAATGGAAAGCATGTGTTGGAGGACAACCAAATATCATGTTCTGAAATTTATAATTGCTAGGTTTATGGGTGTTAACCTTTGTGATGACTGGTTATGTTGTGCTTTTATGTTTTGCCAGGAGCTATGTTTGTAATTGTGAATAATAATTGTGCATTAACTTTCAAAGGTTGGAAAATTATTAAGGAGTATTTTTAGCCAAATATTTGAGAGTATAACAAAAGTCATATGTAAATGACAGACCAAACCTTTAGAAAGCATACAGTAAATGTTGCCTAAGTGCTAAAAGGTGTTATGAAATCTGTAAAGGTGAAGATTTGATGTTGTTATGAGTGACGATTTGTGTTATGTCGAATTTTTTGCTTTTTAAGTGAGTGTCGAAGGGTTGTAACCTGTCTGTGCCTCCTCCTGTTTAGGTGAGACATATTGTACACACATTTGTCTTTATGTTGTACGCATTGTCTGCCAACACACTGACATTGACATAACCGTTGCATTATTCACCATATTCCTATAGTCTTTCAGTGTACATTTTTGCAGTGCGCATTACTATGTCAGCCTATAATAAGGTTTCAGTCTGCAGTGTGCATTATACATTGAAGGGATTTTTAAAACATTCCTTTGTCCTTGGCTGCAATGATTTCTGCCTTCTGCATCTCATCTGCTCATCCTGTTTTGCACTGCACAGTCCAAATGTTTACTTCTCTTTTGCCACATGTGCCTTGTGCTTCATCAAGAGATGCTCATATCCCCTATCTGCTCTTCCTGCACAGTTTCTGATGCTGTAACTGACAAGAATCTCATTGAATTCAGTTTAGTTACTTGCTTGATACAGATATCCCAAGGTCCTCTTTTTGTAACCGTATGAGTAGAATTGTTTTACAGATCTGTGCAGTAGTGAGGTCACTTAATCCCAAAGTTTATCAGACTTGAGCGTCATCATTTTGCATCATTAATTTATTTTTCTTTACAGGATTTCCACCCGATATTTTTTGTGAATGGGGTCATCTAATATTTGAAAATGCCTTCTCGTTTCCAACCTTGTTCTAATTGTTAACCTGCAAGTTGACAGTGCCCCATTATTTATCTTTGCTGTGCATTTATCAGCATTCTCATAGCCTCCAATGCCATGCATGCAGTATAATGCCTTTGTTCTTTCTAAATTTGTAACTCACAACTGCTTTTTACTAGTGTCCTGGAATCCTTTTTGATTATCCCCATATATGTAGTTGATCATGTTCCATGGAGAGCAGGTAGTGTCTCCTCATTTGAATAAAGTTTTGTATCTTTGTAGAAATCCAACTAACATTTCCTGTAATAATTTTATACTGTGGCAGGGTATTTATCATTTTACAGTGGATGTATGCTTCCTTACGTAGGGTAATTCACTGCATGTAGGAGAGTGGTAGTATGGGTTAACAGCACTAAATGGAACAATATACTTGCATGTTACTCTGAAACCATAACTAAATATCTCTTGGCTGTAATCTTCACTTTAATTATCACATATGTAATGTTCTGTATCCTGGTAAAGTTCTGTGGAATTTTACGAACAAGATTTCACCTGAGAAATCAAGAGTGGAAGTTAAGTATTTCATATTTTCCCATTATTTTTCAGTGACAGAGAACCCCTTCTTCCAAGTGGAGGTGATGATTCTGTATTTACCATTAGTGACTCTGTACCTGCTCCAGTACACCTACCTCAACAACACTATCCTAAACCTTTCAAACAGCACCAATCTCAGCATGTTCCAAGGCCCCTCCCTCGTAGGACTTTAAGCCACAAACCAGAGGTTTCTCTGATAGCTGAATTACAAAATGCATTAATGGCTTCATCACAGCATGTCCCTGCACTGCCTTCAGGAAACATTTCCACTTTGGAACCAAAATTTCTTCCAGGAGCCAAAAAACAAGAAACTTTTAAGACCCCTTCACATCTCCCTGTTTTACCTTCAAAAACCTTTTCCGCAACAGAACCACGGCAAAAACTTATCAGGGCTTCATCACATGATGTCGCTGAGCCACTCTCAAAAGTCACGTTTACAACTGACCCAGAATTTCTTCCATACACCAAAACTCAAGACACTTTTAAGGCCCCATCACATTTCCCTCCACTGCCTTCAAAAAGCATTTCCACAACAGAACCACAACTTCCTAAAACAAAAAAGCAAAAAACCTTCAAGGCTTCATCACAACATGTCCCTGCAGCACTGCCTTCAAAAATCATTTCCCCAACAGAACCACAGCTTCCTAAAACTAAAAAGCAAAAAACCTTCAAGCATGACCCCGAGCTGCTTTCACAAAACACGTTTAAATCTCAGCCACTGGATGTTTCCAATCTTCCAAAGCCTACAGTGCATTATGAATCTGAGAATGGGACTTTTAATAAGAATGCCTCCCGGTATAATCTGGTAAGCCCCGAAGAAAGTCCTCGCCTTCACCTTAGGTTCGGTGACCTGCGCTTTAGAGAAGTTGTCAAAATTGATGCGTATGGCTTTGTCACACTAGACCTTCATCATATGACTGTGCATGAGGCAGAACAAATGGCCAGCGATTTTATCGACGACTTTACCAACAAGGAAAACAAAGTGCGAATCATCACGGGACGGGGTGCTCGAAGTAAAGATGGCATCCCGAAAATTAAGCCTGCCATAAAAGACCTCCTGGAAAGTGAAGGTTTAGAGTTTTGCGAGATTCATGCTGGAGGTTGTTTAGAAGTCTGTCTCCCTTGACTCTTGGTGCTTCTTGGATAAGGTGCGTTTCAGTGCGGTTCAGTATTTAATGTCCTGAATAAATAAATAAGAATGTTTTTATTGTAAATATCATAACATTTTCTGTTCGTAGGGCGCGTTTTTAAAAAAATAATGTAACATTTTCTGTTCGTAGGGCGCATTTTTAAAAAAATAATGGAGAAAGCTATCAAGAGCAGTTCATTTGGAAAGTATAAGGATCACTTTATTTCTTTTGATTAAGTTTGTATTTGCAGCTGCTTTCATTTTTCATACTTTTTTGTGCAAGCCACACAATTGCTCTGATAAACAATTTGAACGGATAGCCACTGAAAGGAAAAAAATTTTTCCCAAGAAGGGTATCAAGTAAATTCTCTCTCTCTCTCTCTCTCTCTCTCTCTCTCTCTCTCTCTCTCTCTCTCTCTCTCTCATCCCTCCTCTTCTCTCTCTCTGTCTCTCTCAATTGCTCTGATAAACAATTTGAACGGATAGCCACTGAAAGGGGAAAAGTTTTTGCCAGGAAGGGTATCAAGTAAATTCTCTCTCTCTCTCTCCAAGATTTATTGCAAGTGGTTTTGAAATATTTTGCACTTAATAACTTGCACATGTAATATGATATTAGATGACTTATGGTTCAAGAGTGATTTAAATTCATGGGAGACACATAACATGCTCTTAACATGGGCTTGGCATCATTTCCAACTGCATTACTGGTTTTTTTTTCCAATGTATTCAGGGAACTCACTGCTTTAGCTTATGTCAGTGTTTGCATATTTTGACATTTTGCTTTTATTCATTACTGTAGCCACTTGTTGTTGTTGTTGTATTAAGCCAAGACTTCTTGTTGGCACGGGCCTTTCCCTTGTTCGGCCCGTAGGGGATCTGAAAAGATTCATTAGGTTCATGTATAGCCACTTGATATGAACCAGATTTAGTTGTGTATATTTCGTCTGCTGTTAGTTTTTCTTTCTTGAGATTTGTTACGAGTATTAGTGTTCATATCTCTTCTGTCACTGTTTTGGTAAAGTTCGTCTGGTACCTTATTTTTTGGTTTTATCTCCCTTTTTTTTTTTAGAGTTGTCTGTGTCATATTTCTGTATTGACTCGCTTGAGGAAGGTGTTGTCATATTCTGGTATTTGTACAGGCTACAGTTTACAAACGACGTTGTTTTTAATGCCCGTGTGTGTTGTTAATTGTTCAAGTGGCAGTAATTACCTGGGTCCCCAATTGTGGCTGTCAAAATGCTGTCATTCCTCCATTTTGGCTTCGAAGAGGAACAGCCATGAGACTTCTCCTCTGACTACAGGTTGTTTTCGCCATTGTCTTTTCACTGGAACTGACTCCAAATCATTTCCAGTGGGAATGAGAATGGTACTGAGTCTCATTTTGTAACCTGTTGTTTTAATCTTACTTGTTTTTCTCTGTTATACATGTATTTTATGTATTTTATTTTATATTTTGTATTTCTTCCTCCTTATGAGCAGCTTGTAGACATTCTTGCTTTAGCAATTAAAATTGCAGCTTGGCTAATAATAATGATGATGGTATTAAACGTGTAGTAAATATGATAAATTATGCATGTATTGGAACAAAGTAGTATTTGAATCTAATATCTTCTCTTTAGCTAATCTTAGTTTTTATTTTTAATATCTCCCTATGTGAAGATCAAAGGCCCATTGTCAATATTTTCTCGAATGCATATAACACTGCCTCACTGTTCCTTACTACTTTTCAGAGCTCAGGATTCTGTTCTTCCAACAGCTTGTGATGCAAATGCCTTTTCAAATAGCGTTTCGATACCACCAATACATGTCGCATCAGAGGTATCGCCCAAGCCACACAATACACAGCAAATAATCACTATATCATCCAAAGAAGCTGAAAAGGCAACGTCAAAAGGCCAGTTTCATGGAGAACCAAACATTTGTGTGCCTCCTTCAAAAACAACAACACAAAGGGTAACCCCAGCAGTACCAAAACCACAGGCAGTGCATGTACAAATGGACGATACCCTGGGCCCACTTCCTACTCGAAAACCACCTTCAAAAACAACAACACAAACGGTAACCCTGGAAGTACCACCAAAACACGGCAGTGGCATGTAAAAATGGACGATACCTGGGCCCACTTCCTACTCAAAAACCACCTTCAAAAACAACAACACAAACGGTAACCCTGGAAGTACCAAAACCACAGGCAGTGCATGTACAAATGGACGATACCCTGGGCCCACTTCCTACTCAAAAACCACCTTCAAAAACAACAACACAAACGGTAACCCTGGAAGTACCAAAACCACAGGCAGTGCATGTACAAATGGACGATACCCTGGGCCCACTTCTACTCAAAAACCACCTTCAAAAACAACAACACAAACGTTAAACCCCTATAAGTACCAAAACCACAGGCAGTGCATGTACAAATGGACGATACCCTGGGCCCACTTCTACTCAAAAAACCCACCTTCAAAAACAACAACACAAACGGTTAACCTGGCAAGTACCAAAACCACAGGCAGTGCATTGCACAAATGGACGATACCCCTGGGCCCACTTCCTACTCGAAAACCACCTTCAAAACAAACACACAAACGGTAACCCTGGAAGTACCAAAACCACAGGCAGTGCATGTACAAATGGACGATACCCTGGGCCCACTTCCTACTCAAAAACCACCTTCAAAAACAACAACACAAACGGTAACCCTGGAAGTACCAAAACCACAGGCAGTGCAAGTACAAATGGAGGGGGGGGGGGGGGGGGGGGCGATAACCCTGGGCCCACTTCCTACTCAAAAACCACCTTCAAAAACAACAACACAAACGGTAACCCTGGAAGTACCAAAACCACAGGCAGTGCATGTACAAATGGACGATACCCTGGGCCCACTTCCTACTCAAAAACCACCTTCAAAAACAACAACACAAACGGTAACCCTGGAAGTACCAAAACCACAGGCAGTGCATGCACAAATGGACGATACCCTGGGCCCACTTCCTACTCGAAAACCACCTTCAAAAACAACAACACAAACGGTAATCCTGGCAGTACCAAAACCACAGCTAGTGCATGCACAAATGGACGATACCCTGGACCCACTTCCTACTCGAAAACCACCAACTCACAAAGCTCCTAGAGCAGCATATAAATATTATCCGGAAAGTGCTGGAGGCAGTCTTCATTTGCATTTCAGGTATGATAATCTTTCGTTGAGGAAAGTGTTTACCTATCAGGCAGGAAACATACCTACTTTAGATCTCCATAAGATGACCGTGAAAGAGGCTACTCAGTTAGTCCATGGTTTTATTGACTCTTGTAGTGATCAAGAACCTAAAATTAGGATCATTACGGGACGAGGAGCTCACAGTAAAGGTGGCATCCCTCGACTGAAACCAGCCATAATTAGCATTATAGATAGCTATGGCTTTGATTACCGGGAAATTTACAGTGGAGGCTGTCTGGAGGTATACCTTGACTAGAAAGATTTGTTAGAATATATTGTACGTTATACATTATAGTTAAACACTTTATGGTGAATCATAGCAAACTGCCTCTGTAAAACTGTGACAGAAGTTATTTTTGTTAAGGCAGAAATTTTAGGGGCATCTCCAAAGAGGTTTTCAGCCCAAAGGCAGGGTTCATCAAAGGCATTTGTTGTTCGCATCTTTTTAAGATATTGGGCTCTTTTCAAAACACTGACTAGTCATTTGCTTAAAACAAAAATTGCAGTTATGTATATGAAATAAATTTCTTCACTACGAATTGTTAATTGCTGTACAAAAAAAAATTGCAGTTACATATACGAAATAAGTTTCTCTCCACTATTAATTGTTAATTGCTGAACGCAGATTTTTGGTACATTTTAATTTGGTGTTGGACTGAATGAATTTTTTTATGTATGGTCTTTTAGTAAAAAAAAAAAAGAAACATAATACACATCTACCTGCAAAACAAAGTTTAAGGACAAATGCTATTTTAGTGAATACAGGGACATAACTACGTACTGTATTCCAATGGAATAGAATTGCTAAAAGTTCTTAAAACTCAAAGAGTACAAGTTTCTGAAGACAGACATTCAAGTACAAAGAGTCTAAACAAAAACAAATCATTTGAACCAGGTCACAAAGGTTAACATCTTATAAGTACAAATTTGTCAGTATTATGTTTTAGGAAAGTGCTTTCCAATTATTTGATGTATGGTAATTTGTTTTCTCTTAAACTTAGAATTTACGTGTGTCGTGCCCTTTAATATTTAGCATTTATTGTTATTATAGTAAATTTTAAAGGGCTCTGCTTTTGTAACGACATTTCTACAACTCAAATTATATCTAACTTTGTTTTACCTTGTTTAATTTATCCAATATTTATGACCTCTGTAGTGTTTATGTATGGCACTACATTCCATTAAATGTAGTATTTTGTTTACATAGGAAATACCTATATGAGAAAAATGTCAGTGGTACTTTTCAGTAGCTTAACAGATCATTCAAGCTGTCTTTTGAGCATCCACGGTGAGAAGGGCTTTGAAAACGTATCCCTAGAATATGCAAGCCTCTTATGAACCTAAAATAGTATCTAATGCAAAGTTTCAATTGCATATATTCTCTGGATCTCTTTATCTCTCTGTCCAACCACTCCAGCTTCCCCTTTCCTGTAGGGGTTAGTACCGTCAATGGACCTCATGTGGTGAACTGTAGGCATTGTGTAATGTTCTTTGTACCGTGCCTAAGGAGGCCCCTAGCTGCAACTAGTCCCGCAGCCCGGACCATTGAGATACAACGAACGAGATACCGACTGTAACCCCTACTGGTATTTAGGAGTAGACTTGTAAACTGTGAAACTGACCGTCTGCCGAAAATATATGGGTGGCTTACTTAACAAGCACCACTAATTGCTTGTTAGATTTTGGGTCTAGATCCAATTTATGAGATACCAGATGAAACTAATATATAATATATCTGCAGACTCTACTGATTATAGAATGACCAGTGACAGACATTTTGGAGGGTGGGTTCCCCCTGACAGACGCACTGAAAAGGGGGGGTTAATTGGATCTAGATCCAACTTAGGAGATACCGAGTAAAATTTACACTACAATAGCACTGCACATCCTAGAATACTGTGGTGGTAATGACAGACATTTTAGTGGGTGGTTAACCCCTGACAGATGCCCCACAACGAGTGGGGTGGGGAGACAGGATCTGCATCCAACATTGGAGATACCAAGTAAAATTTGTACTACAATTGCACTGCACATCCTAGAATGCTGTGATGGTAATGACAGACACTTTAGTGGGTGGTTACCCCCTGACAGACATTCCCTAACAGGTGGGCAGGGGGAAGGGCAAGCCCTGATAATGAATGTCTAGATTAGTATAGTGGGCTACTATTGACCCGTATTATACATTATCGTGTTATATTTAATAAATATTGTTATACTTTCTATATCCTTTGTATTTATTTGACACAAAAATTGTTTATTTGTTTCATATAAATAACAGTCATCTGTAGGCCCATAATAATTCGGTCATATTATTTTGTCAAGCAAGCAACTGACTTCAATTACAGTACTCGCTTTAGCTTTATTTAAGAGATGAAAATTAATGTAGCGGTAGCTGGAAGACTGGCACTGTAAAGTAGCATATAAGTTCTTATCATTATTGGAGTTATTGCTGTAAAATGTCTATATGCATAACATTTGTTAAATAGAGTAATACGCACCCATTAAATAGACAGTATACTACGTGTGTAATATAACGTTATAGTCAGGGTACAGATCATACTAACCCTTAAACGCCGAAGCGGTAAAAAAAAAAAAATGTCTCCCGTGTGCCGGAGACGTTTCAGAGTGAGCGCGGGAGCGGAAAAAATATTTTTTTCAAAAAATCATAGCGCGCTTAGTTTTGAAGATTAAGAGTTCATTTTTGGCTCCTTTTTTTTTTGTCATTGCCTGAAGTTTAGTATGCAACCATCAGAAATGAAAAAAATTATCATTATCATATATAATAATGCGATATATGATAGCGCAAAAAACGAAAATTTCATATATAATTGTATTCAAATCGCGCTGTGCGCAAAACGGTTGAAGGTAACAAGTTACTTTTTTTTCGTTGTAATGTACACTAAATTGCGATCATTTTGGTATATAACAAATTGTAAAACGATAAATGCAACACAGAGAAAATATTATCACAAAATAATGCATGAATTCGTAACGCGCAGACGTAAACACATATTTTTTTCAAAAATTCACCATAAATCTAAATATTGTCCTAGAGACTTCCAATTTCTTTCAAAATGAAGACAAATGATTGAATATTACTATACTGTAAGAATATTAGCTTACAAATGCAGTTTTCGACCATATCTGACGAGTTAAATTTGACCGAATGTCGAATTTTTTTTATATATATTTTTTATATGCAATTATTTCGGAAATAAGAAAAGCTACAACTTTCAAATATTTTTCGTTTTATTTCTACATGTGAAATTGCGCACATTTTCATATATAAAACTCTATGAAATGCCTAATATGAAACGGAGCAAATATTCCGAGAATGGGACTTACGCATTTCGGAGATTTGTGGCGGAGAATCCGCGCGCGGAGGGAAGGAAAGTTTTTTTTTTTAAAATTCACCATAAATTTAAATATTGTGCTAGAGACTTCGAATTTGTTTCACGATGAAGATAAATGACTGAATATTACTAGACTGTAAGAGTTTTATCTTACAATTGCGTTTTTCGACCATTTCGGTAGAGTCAAATTTGACCGAACGTGGTTTTTTTTTCTATTTATCGTGATTTATATGCAAATATTTCGAAAATGAGAAAAGCTACAACCTTCAACTATTTTTTGTTGTATTATACATGAAATTGCGCACATTTTCATATATAAAACGTTATGTAACGGCTAATTTAAAATGGTGCAAACATTACCACAATCGCACGTATGATTTTTTCGGAAGAGTTACCGCGCGGACGTAAAGAAAATGTTATTTTTTTCATAAATTCACCATAAATCGAAATATTTTGCTAGAGACTTCCAATTTGTTGCAAAATGAAGGTAAATGCTTGAATATTACTAGAATATAAGCGTTTTAGCTTACAATTGCGTTTTTCGACCATTTCGGTAGAGTCAAAATTGACCGAAGGTTGAAAATTTGTCACTTATCATTTTTTATATGAAATATTTCAAAATTGATAAAAGCTACAACCATGGGTTGTTGTTTTTAAGTTGTATTGTGGCATTGAAATTGCGGCACATTTTTATATATAAACTTTATGTAACGGCTAATTTAAAATGGTGCAAACATTACCACAATCGCATGTATGATTATTTTCGGAAGAGTTACCGCGCGGACGTAAGGAAAAAGTTTTTTCATAAATTCACCATAAATCGAAATATTGTGCTAGAGACTTCCAATTAGTCGCAAAATTAAGTTAAATGATTGAATATTACTAAAATATAAGAGTTTTAGCTTACAATTGCGTTTTTCGACCATTTCGGTAGAGTCAAAGTTGACCGAAGGTTGAAATTTTGGCACATCGTTATTTATATGAAAATATCTCAAAACTGATAAAAGCTACAATCATGAGTATTTTTTTGTTGTATTCTACATAAAAATGCGCACATTTTCATATATAATAGTCCATGTAACGGCTAATTTAAAAGGGTAAAAAAATTATGTCAAAGTGACGAAATAATTTCCGAGATGTGTCACAGATACTTTTTAGTGCGGCAAGAAAGAAATTCGCGCTTGCGCGCCTGCGTAACGATTGTAAACAAAACAACACCTTGATCCGTGAACTCCCAGCATCCCCCAAGGCGCGTGATTCAAGAGTTTTCGGCTGGTAGGCCTAAAAGTATTTTTCCGCGAATTTTTAAAAAAAACTTTTGTTTGTCGACGTAAAATACGTTCAGTCGGCACCCGAGAGACAAAAAATGTCGACGTAAAATACGTCCAGTCGGCGTTTAAGGGCTAATTGCGCTATAGCCTACTCTGTTTGTTTTATCGAAGCAGGACTACCTTCTTTTGGTTTCAACTGACTTTCATACTAATGAAATCATGGATACATTTTTGTGTTATCGGTTTTATGAATGAATAATGTTGTTACTATAGTCGATTTTTTTTCGGCTGGTGTAAAATTCGTCAGATATAATACACCAAGTTATTTCGAACATTTCCATTCTCTCAAGAAGATTATGAATAAATATAAGAGCAAACTAGACCAAAGAAATAATCACCTAGCATTAATGTAAAGAAAACAAGAGAAATTAAAAATTAGTGCGATTGTGAATTTTTTCTATCGTTCTGTTTAATGAGTAAGTTTTTAGCGAATTGTTAGGGTTTAGTGAGTAAGCGTTTGATGAATGTTTAGGGTTTAGTGACTGTTTAATGTGTCAGAATTCAGTGAATGTTTTGTCTTTAGGGTTTTAGTTAATGTTTTCTGAATGTTAAGTGAGCGTTTAGTGAATGTCTTGTGAATGGTAGTGTTAAGCAAATGTTTAGTGTGTAAGTATTCAGTGAGTGTTTAGGGTTTTAGTGAATGTTTTGCGAATGTTAAGTGAGCGTTTAGTGAATGTCTTGTGAATGTTAGTGTTTAGCAAATGTTTAGTGCGCAAGTGTTTATTGAGTTTTGAATGAGTGGATGTTCATTCACTGTTTAGTATTTAATAAATAATTATGGTTTGGTAAGCATTTAGACTATTCAATGAGTGCTTAGGGTTTAGTGAGTGTTTAGTGTTTAATTAATGTTTAAGATTAAGTGAGTGTTTAGTGAATGTTTGCCGAGTGTTTGGGGTATAACGAGTATTTAGTGAATTTAATGTTTTAAGTATTTATAGTGAGCATTTAGTGTATAGTGAGTGCCTAGTGAGTGTTGGGTATTCAGAGTGTTTTGTGTTATTGAGTGTGAGTGTATGTGAAGTGAGTGTGTGTGTGTGTGACTGTATGTTAAGTGTGTGTGTGTGTGTAGTGAATGTATGCAAGTGTGAGTGCTTACTGAGTTTACTGTTTTAGTTAGTGCTTCGCTACCGTATGCAAAGAAAGTCCTGTATTTACATAGGAACCGTATATGCTTGACACTGCTTAGATCCAAGAGCAAATGCTTAGGCCTTGACCACAATGGTTGGTGTGCTTAGGCCTGTTTTCGTAAGGTAATTTTTATCTGTGAAATTGGGTCGAATAATAATAATAATAATAATAATAATAATAATAATAATAATAATAATAATAATAATAATAATAATAATAAAGATTTTAAAAAGTAATAGTAATAAAGTATAGTACTAAGAGCTGGACCGAGACCTTTCAATATGGCCTTCCGAAGTCACTCTCGGCAGGGAGATCGCTACTCCAGGGATTGACTACCTATGCCTTGCACACAACTGACATATTTGCACATTCGGTTGTCCGATTTTTATGACTGTGTTGGAGACGCATCATAAATCACATTAGCAATGGTAAATACATTGAACAGACGTGAGGATATGATATGATGTTATTGCCTGTCTACTGGATATAATGAACAATTAAAGTAAAAATATTACTAGAGAGAAAATTAGCCGAATGATGGTCGTCAAAGCCAGCATCGATAGAATGTATTGAAACACATTACATAGGCTGCCTGTGGTGCGCGCCGGCGGGAAGTTAAGAGACAAATACACTCAGCTGGCTTTAAACATCAACCTGCGTAAGTATAATTTTTATTTGGGCTACGAACCTCGACATGGCTGCAGTGCCCTAACTATAGGCAAGAAAAGAAAATGAACAAAGACGCTATTAAAACGAGAATACTTATCTTACATTTCTTGCTTTAGAGGAATTGAGAGTGGCACCACATGACTGGTTTAATTATTCAAAAATGGCTCAGCACACATACTTGTAGCTGTTGTCATTTGTGACCCCCTCCCATTCAGATAAAATACTACTTTGTGTGAAGTAATAACTCCACACCAAAGGATAGTGCTAATATCTAATATATATATATATATATATATATATATATATATATATATATATATATATATGTGTGTGTGTGTGTGTGTGTGTGTGTGTGTGTGTGTGTGTGTGTGTGTGTTGTGTGTGTGTGTGTGAAACTATAGAAGTAGACTAGGCCTAGTAAGTCTCATACATAGTTTTCTATATAGATGTGATGGAATTAATGAAGTGAAATATTCCATCCTTCAGTAGGAATTTAAAGAAATAACTCCGGCAGTAATTCTTATCCTGAAACATCACAATATTTCTTGAATTTTTTGCCTTTTACATGTTATCAGGCTCACGATTTTCAGATAATTATCATATTCATAATATTAATTTTGCCTATGATAGATTTTGAATCATTTCAAGGTGTCCCATCACTCCCTTCCAATCGTAGGTTATGTCTGTGAAGGGGTAACCACCCACTAAAATGGCTGTCATTACCATCACAGTACTCTAAGATGTGCAGTGCTATTATAGTACAAATTTTACTTGGTATCTCCAATGTTGGATGCAGATCCTGTCTCCCCCCCCCCCCCACTCGTTGTGGGGCATCTGTCAGGGGTTAACCACCCACTAAAATGTCTGTCATTACCACCACAGTATTCTAGGATGTGCAGTGCTATTGTAGTGTAAATTTTACTCTGTATCTCCTAAGTTGGATCTAGATCAAATTAACGCCCCCTTTTCAGTGCGTCTGTCAGGGGGAACCCACCCTCCAAAATGTCTGTCACTGGTCATTCTATAATCAGTAGAGTCTGCAGATATATAATATATTAGTTTCATCTGGTATCTCATATATTGGATCTAGACCCAAAATCTAATGAGCAATTAGTTGTGCTTGTTAAGTAAGCCACCCATATATTTTCGGCAGACGGTCAGTTTCACAGTTTACAAGTCTACTCCTAAATACCAGTAGGGTTTACAGTCGGTATCTCGTTCGTTGTATCTCAATGGTCCGGGCTGCCGCTCTAAACCCCTTTCATTCCTTTTACTGTACCTCCTTTCATATTCTCTTTCTTCGTCTTACTTTCCACCCTCTCCTAACATTTGATTCATATAGTACAACTGCTCTGAAGTGTTCCTTCTGTTACACCTTTCAAACCTTCTACTGTCTATTTCCATTTCAGCGCTGAATGACCTCTTAGGTCCCAGTGCTTGGCCTTTGGCCCAAATTCTTTATTCAATTCAACTCAACTCAAAAGTCGCCACTCATTGCTTGTACCATAGTTTTTATCCAAGTGGGTATCTGGGTCAACCGCCCACACGGACCCACTCCAGCTGACATGATCCCACGATATTCTGCCAGGGGTGGGGGCGGGGGCGGGGGTGGTGGGGGGGTGACGCGAAGGACATGCCCAGGCAATCGTATCTCCATCATTATCTTATCTACAAGCGAAACTTGCATAACTTCCTCACTTCCATAAAGCAATGCAGATCGTGCAAGGCTGAGCCATTATAATACAATATTGTAATTCAGTTGAGATGTCCTATAGGGGGGTATTGCTGCCATTCCACCTCACGGGGTGCACTGTAAGCATGCGTTCCTTCATCCAATAGCTGCAGCAACCTCTCATGTCTTTTATTGTAACTCCGTGCATATTTCAAACCTTACTGACTATCAATAGGTCCCAGAGCTAGTAGACCTTAGGCCTGGAGGTGCCCTCTTCCCTGGTATCTGATGCGTTTGTGTGACGTCACTGTGACGTCACACAAATGCATCGGTTACATAAAAAATACCCACTTCCCTGGACATTGGACGAGTATTTCTTTATCGTGCCCATACCATTGAAACACCAGGCAGGCATTTTATATCCACTAGGTCACAGAGGGCATAAAATTAGATGAACCTAAGGGGGTATTTGGTGCCCTTATCTTATGATTTTCGTAATAGGGAGAGCGTGGGAACTTATCCATTGGTGCTCCTCTCAAAAACATAACATTAGGGGAAAAATGCCATTTGGTGCTGTTTGTTTTTTTACTTTTGAGTACTGATTTTTTTCAATACTGAATCTTCTGATTTTTTTAAAACTTACGCTTTACTTGAAAAAAGAAGAAAAAATGCTGTTGGTTGTATTTGTAATGGATTAATTATTTTGTTAACCATTTTTATTTATCTGAAGAATTCATGTTTGTTTTCATCTCAATGCATTACAAGAGCAAAATTGGAACTGTTTACAAGTAATAATGAATAATTTAATTTAAAAAAGGAAAGGCTGATATATTAGTTATAATAATAGCGATTAATTAACACTAAACAGAATTGTGCAATATCTAAAATGCCTTAATTTCTTTGGTTACTAAACAGATGAGATTCGACTGTGGTATCCAGAGTTGCTACTTACTATAAATATTCCAGTTATAAACGTGGTGATTTTACCAGCAAAGTTACAGCCAGGAAGGATAATTTCTCTTAATTTCACACTGAAATGTCCGAACTTGAATTCCATAAAGGTGGGGCGGCTCAACGACCTCCCAGTGAAATCCTACCTTGACTTCAAACATAGTCTATATCTGGCCAGACTTTTGCACGTATATCTATAGGCCTATGCTACTATAAATCTGAGTAAGATGCCTATCTATCTATTCAGAGTTTTGTCAAGAATTGTAAATCGAAATAAGACGTTCAATGAAAAGTCTCACGTCGTAGAAATATTTCAACATACGTTCTATAAAAAAAAAAAAAAAAAAAAAAAAAAAAAAAAAAAAAAAAAAAAAAAAAAAAAAAAAAACGGAAAAAAAAGGTCTCTCATCTATAGCTTAGAGATTCTCCGTGACCTCGAAGATACCAAAAAGGGTTTATATAAGATGCGACTTTATCTACTGCTGGTTACTATCCTTTCTCGAACCCCGTGTTGTGAACAACAAGTCACGGGTGCACCAGAACTGCGACCATTTATTGTCGCACCTTAGGACCAAGATGGCGCCTCTCTTGTATCTGAGTTTGCTGTTACTCCTGTCTGGTGAGTTTTTAAACATATTTAAAATTCGTATTTTCTAAAACAAATTTACATGTTAATTCCATTACAGGCATTCCTTGACTATTTCTTTTATGTGTGTCTTATTCGTTATTTACTTCATATATAAAATACGCTTAAGAATTATTAAACAGAAAAACAAAACCTGTACAGAGTTACATCAGGCCATCGATGACGTCACTGACATAATACTTTTGCATTGAAAAAAAGCCTTAAAATCTTATTTTGAAATTAACATGAGTCAAAAACTGACATCTGAAATCTCACACAGTTATTATACATCGCTACAAAACTTCATCATTTCCTAAAACCAAACGAAAAATACGAAGAAGAATAATAGAAAATTCTACTTCAACTGGAATTCAAAGGCAGGCAGCCCTCCGAAAGACATCTTATGAAAATAATAATCTGCATTTTCCTCCCACAAACCAGGAGTTCATTCCGAATTGAATCTGGCAGAAGAGGAGGAAGGAGGATTATCACACGTCCGCGAAGGTGACTGGGATTTGGGACCAGAAGATGATGATGGCGATTACAGTTACGAAGATGCGTCTATGGATTTCAAGGCCGGCTCCATTGAGGAGTTAGTCGTCGCGCACGCTCCTTTTTTGAGGTTCCATAAGACGGTGAGACCATATTAAAGGTCAAAAGGTGCTGTGGGAGTGAGAATTTGTCCCGGCATAAGGCCACCTTAGCTTTATTTACGATTAAGTTGGCCATTATCCGTCAAAAACTAAAAGAAGAATATTTTTTATTCTCGACATCAAACGCTCTCTGAATGAACATTGATTTTGCATTTTGTTTTTTGTCGTATCTTTTCATCCATTATTTGTTTATTTATTTCTTTTTCTTCTACAACAGGAAGGTGAAAATGACTTCTGTTTCCCCCACGATGCAACTGACTATTACAACACGCGAGTGAGCGAGGATTGGTCCAGGCAATGTAACATGAACTACAGCACATTGCACGGCGAGATCCCGACTTACTGGCACGCGCAGGCGTGCGGTGAGCACCTCCATATTGGTAAGTGACGTTCCCTCCCTATTCGTGCCGAAAATTAATTTCCATATTAGCCAGTCATCGTCATAATTGTTCGTTATATTTCTCTTCAATTGGTTATGTCTCAGCCTTTGCAGGCGAGTTTTTAAACCATATAGTAATGGGAATAATTGCTGTTTATAACTCAGCATTGGTTAGTGAGGTTTCAGCCATATTGAAGGGTGACATCCTTCGAATATTAGTTAATATCTCCATATTAGAAGATGATATCCACTGGATTTTGGAAGAAAACACACACCCTTTCCATATGGGCAATACAGATGAATCCCAATGAAAGGTCAAATCAGATTGGGCAGCGTGGAACATCTCGCCCCTCTCGACCTTAACCCGAGGCGCGAAAGTGGCTGCAATGTGATTCAGTGCTAAATTAACATTTTTAACACCTGTTAAATTCAACTTTGGTTTTTAGCTTCTAATTTAAATAAAACTTTCTTTCTTTTTTTTTACATCCTTCTTCGCAGCTTACTGGACATTCACGGGATACAATCATAAATGTGACCTGATATCTGGCGAGAGAGACGCTTGGTGGGAGTTCATTGTCGTCAAGGTGAGTGTATGTTTCTATTTGTGCACACATACACACACACGTACACAAATACACACCTGTGTATGCTTATGAAGTGGTTAATATCTTAGGACTTTTCTGCATAGGATTTCATCCACGATTTCATAGTCGAAGTCTAAGAGTATGTCTGTGGGAGTAGGACTTTATATCCTATTTTGCTTCTTCTAATAACTTGACCTTTTGAGCGTCCCCATTCCAGGTCAGAAACTGGGAGACGGCTCCCTTCATGGCCGAGGTCATGTTTGGTCAGAAGGAAGGGTGGTACACCAGGGTCCCCGGACGCTACGACGTCATAGAGCATACCCACCCCGTGGCTTTCGTAGGACATGCGAGTCATGGGTTCTACCACGATGACGGTGGTTCTAACAGCTGCTGTTACTTCGAGGACTTGCGGAACCCTGGTATGTGGGCCTGTGTGTCTAGACCTCTGTTGCTAGATCTATGTGGCTCGACCTGTGTTTCTGGACCTCTGTTTCTAGACCTATGTGGCTCGACCTATGTTCCTAGACCTCTGTTTCTAGACCTATGTGGTTCGACCTGTTTCTAGACCTCTGTTTCTTGAACTATGTTTCTAGACCTCTGTTTCTAGAACTATGTGGCTCAACCTATGTTTCTAGACCTCTGTTTCTAGACCTATGTGGCTCAACCTGTTTCTAGACCTCTGTTTCTTGACCTATGTTTCTAGACCTCTGTTTCTAGATCTATGTGGCTCGACCTATGTTTCTAGACCTCTGTTTCTAGATCTATGTGGCTCAACCTATGTTTCTAGACCTCTGTTTCTTGACCTATGTTTCTAAACCTCTGTTTCTAGATCTGTGGCTCGACCTATGTTTCTAGACCTCTGTTTCTAGATCTATGTGGCTCGACCTATGTGTTTAGACCTATATTTATAGACCTCTGTTTCTTGACCTCTGTTTCTAGACCTATGTATATAAACATGCAACAACAAAAAAAAAAAGAGGTCAAAATGCGTACAAAACTCCTAAAAATTTAATTTAAAAAAATCCCATTCTAAAACCAATCGATAAAACCGGATTGATCGAAACCATTCCAGGTTTATCAGACACATTTATGCGCACCCACCTCAACCTGGTTGAACTGAAGGATGACGGGACGGGTGAGGAATGGATGACAGACCCCAGCGTCCACTACTGGAGTGGTATCCTGGCTCCTACTTACAGAGACAATTGGGATCTCTGCAGGCTACTTGGCTGTACAGGATCCTACTTACAGGTAAGCCGCCTGGTTGCAAACACACACACACACACACACACACACTTATTGTAAGCCTGCTCCCAACTCTCTCTCTCTCTCTCTCTCTCTCTCTCTCTCTCTCTCTCCTTCCTTCTCCCTTCTCCCCCTCTCTCTCCCTCCATTCTCTTCTTCTCCCTTTCTCCCTCTCTCTCTCTCTCTCTCTCTCTCTCTCTCTCTCTCTCTCTCTCTCAAACGCACAATTAATTCCGATCTTAAACTCCTTTTTCCAGATCTGCGGAACCTGTGGCTGCCACAAGAGCGACATCGGAGGTGACCCATTTTGAGAAGCTTCGGTTTCCTTTAGTTATCCCTTCAAAGTCTCGGACGTAACCTCCATTTTCTATGATTAACGTCATTAGTTATTCTATAATGACCATAATCTATAATAAATCATTGTTTCTTTTTTAACAGTAACTGATAATAAAAACTCGATAATTAAATATGCAATCTTATGATTATCGAATAATGACATAGACTTCATAATTCACGATGCAATGTTCAATGGCTCCATTGAACTGAAATATAAATTAGAAAAGTAAATTACTTTCTGTTTTTTATTATTAAGCCCTTGAGAGAGAGAGAGAGAGAGAGAGAGAGAGAGAGAGAGAGAGAGAGAGAGAGAGAGAGAGAGAGAGCACTTATCAACATATATGAAAGCAGTTATGAATAATATTTTGTATTGCTACAATTTTTGCGTAAGCGTATATGAGAGAGAGAGAGAGAGAGAGAGAGAGAGAGAGAGAGAGAGAGAGAGAGAGAGAGAGAGAGAGAGAGAGAGTCTTATTATTGTTATCACAATAATAAGACATGTTCGATTCCTGATGAGACGAGCCACTGAAAGTTAGCCATAGTCTCTCTCTCTCTCTCTCTCTCTCTCTCTCTCTCTCTCTCTCTCTCTCTCTCTCTCTCTCTCTCTCATATCTGGCTTCTGATTGGCCAGTATTGCCTGGGCCGATCACATCGAGCCACGGGGGGCGGGGGCGATGGGGGAAGGACCACAACAGATTATGTTACTATTATTTTCTTATAACAATTTTTTAGCACACAATGGCCTCTTTCGAAACCAATTCTTGAACACAAAAATATAACTTTTCAACAATTTTTAAAAAACACAGGACGCATCATGAATTGAGTGTTTGTTTGTCAAGATACAGAACAAACAGCTGTTGTTGTTTACAGGTACTTTTGTTCAACAATAAACAAACCACACACACACACACACACAAACTCAGAAATAAACAGCTCCTCCATCCATACAAGTTTCCAAACTGGTTTCTAAGATGTCACCTTGAAATTGCTTGTGTCTGAAGTCAGCCAAATTAATTCGTGTCTCATGGCAGACGTGATCGTTAAGTTCGTAGCACGTTTCCCCATTGTGCTCGATACCCCACGAGACTGGTAATTATGCCCTAAGTGTCTTCGATATTATGCCATTATCATGCTTGCTTACGTGTCTGAGCATATATATATATATATATATATATATATATATATATATATATATATATATATATATATATATATGAATTTGTGTGTGCGTGTTTTGCTAGAATATTTTGTTAGAATATCTATATATTTCCTTCCGTAATAGGTATAAACTTATCTCCTTTTTTCTCATCCTGGCGAGAGAGAGAGAGAGAGAGAGAGAGAGAGAGAGAGAGAGAGAGAGAGAGAGAGAGAGAGAGAGAGAGAGAGATTCTGATTTCACTATAGCCCAATAATATTAAAATGCTTTCAGAGCTACACGAGATAAATAATGATTATTAGAAGAAAAAAAAATTCTTAAGTTATAAAAAAATAATAAGTTTTCTATCATATTTAACAGATTTCTATTATATTTGTCGAATTTCTCTTTCAGATCGATCAATTGATTCAGATTTATCATAAACCTAACGTAACTGAGAGTCATACTTGTCTAATTCGCTCTAAATATTATTAATCTTTTCGGTTATGTGGTTGAAATGGCCATCACATAAAACGACAGTGAGATGATATACTTTAGTTTACCACTCAGATCTCGTTTTCTGTGACGCGTTTTCTATGGAATAATTAATCTTCAACTCTGTCAATTCTTTCATATTCTACGTTCATTGTCGTTTTATCAAATTCCTGATGATTAGAATATAATTATGGTCAATTAATGGTTTTTATACAATTATTACATGATAAGAGGTGACAATTAATGCCCCAACGACCAAAAGAATTGATAAATAGCTGTGATTTGAATATTATATAAGGCATAGGCCTACCTCCAGATAATTGCTTCAAAAAGTCCATATAAATTTAAACTATTTAAGCCTAAAGATGATTTTTTAAAATGATCATATATTATATGATTATTTTTTGTAATAAAAATATTTTTTTATTATAATTTTTTGTAATAGATTATTTTTTGTACTTGATTATTTTTTGTAATAAAATAATTTTTTTATTATTTGTTGTAAAATGGATTATTTTTTGTACTTGATTATTTTTTGTAATAAAATAATTTTTTTATTATTTTTTGTAATTGGTTATTTTTTGTAACTTTTTTGTAATGAAATATTTCTAACATATTTTCTCCAATTATTATTTGGAATAGATTATTTTTTTGAATAAATTATATTTTTTGTAATAGATTATTTTTTTGAATAGATTATATATTTTTTTAGATTATATTTGTTTGCAATAGATTGTTTTTAATAGATTATTTTTTTGTAATAGATTATAATTTTGTTATAGATCACGATCAATTTTGGGGACAAAGGGCGCTGGTAGTCAGTGATGGCCACCCATTCAATTAGTGACCAGACCTAGTGGTTATTAGTCTAGGTAACCAAATGGTCCTCAGTATTATAACTTGATTAATTATTGGTTATCTATTATTATTCAACAATGATGCATTAAGAGTAATTATCAAGAATTATATATATATACAAATTAGGCCTACATCATATATTTAAGCCAACAGAAGGAATTAGACATTTTGACCCACTCGGGGATCGAATCCGGGCCTGTTACCGGTGAGGCGAACGTCCTAGCAAGTCCATGCCAATATCTTGTCTTCCTATTCGGGCCTGGGCTAGAAAAAAGGGTTATTAAGGGGTATTAAGTCGACCCCCCTCCAGTTGACCTCTGCAAAATTTATTTATTTATTTATTTATTTATTTATTTATTTATTTATTTATCTATTTATTTATTTATTTATTTATTTACTGTTTTTGTCGTGTTAAAGATTTATTGTCACCTGTTTATTTATTTATTTATTTATTTTGTGTTTAAGACTTCTCGCCTGCTGTTTATTTATTTATTTATTTATTATTTATTTATTATTTTTTGTCGTGTTTAAACCTCGTTACCCACAAGACCTTCATGACCTGAGGTCATTTTCTATCCTAAATCTTTTACCGACCGTCGCATCGCGTGACCCGTAAGCAGGTCTCAAAGTGCGGGTCAAAATTGCCAAAACGTTTGTGCATGTGTGTGTGTGTGTCTGTGTGTGTTTGTGTCACTATCACCTCTTCAAAGTCGGGAGCGAATGCAGTGTATGTTTGTGTTCGTGTTTTCGTTTTCTGAACGGGATCACAAAAGAGCAACGTAGCCTGTGTCATGTCGTAATACATAATTTTTCTATTTTTCTTTGAAGAATATACTTTTAAGTGGAATATATATATAGAATATCAGAGTATATATATATATATATATATATATATATATATATATATATATATATATAGATAATATAATATATATTATATATATAATTAATAATATATATATATATTTATTATATAATTATATAGCCAACTAAAAGATTGGAAGGGGAAAAACCCACCACTAAAAACAATTAAAAACTGAAAAAAAGTGTAAACGCTCGCGTAATACAAAAATGAAACATGAAAGAGAAAGCATCCCTGAACCGACTTCAAGGTAAGAATATCAATATCACGAGAAAGCTTACAGAAAGCAAAATTCAGGCAGCGAAAAAGTATAACGAGAAGAAAGTGTTGAGACGATAATTGTGCGCTATGTCCGAAAGGGCTGTAATTTATCATTTTTATACCTGGCAGAGCTGAGAGGCATTACTCAAGTGACGGAGAAGAAGCATTACAATAAGGTATACGCCAGGTATAGCTAATAACGAAAGAAGTTTACTTTATAATTCCTCTGAGAACCCTAATGGCCTTGATAAGGAATTTATGACGCATCGCCGAAGTTTGGGTAGGTGAAGAACAGCGTGGAAATATAATATTTTCTCTATGTGTTAAGCCAATTAAGTTGCGTTCTTATTGTTTAGTATTCATAAAGAGAGATTATTAATGGTGTTGACTGTGATGAATTGACTCGTTAATGGTGGTTTGGAAGGGGAAGAGCAGTGAGGATTTATGTGAGAAACATTAACAGGAGATTGAAGGTATTTTCGAGGCACAAAAAGTACACACACACACACACACGTATATATATATATATATATATATATATATATATATATATATATATATATATATGCACCTCTCTCTCTGCCCCCATAAAAAGAGCAGAGAGTTATGGAGTACCCAGAATGTCACATATTAGAAGCCTCTAAGAAACATTACAAGGTCAATCAATTACTTCCAATCCTCCAGTCAGAATGATAAACTTCCTAAAGTGGTTTAGGGATTCATGTCACTTCCAATCTCCAGTCAGAATGATAAACTTCCTAAAGTGGTTAGGGATTCATGTCACACGTACCAAAAGAGCATGTGACATGTGCATGCCCTGGGGGCACTTTGTTGGGGGTGGCCGGGAAACCGGTCTTCTTGCATGTCGAACAAGTTTCTGTTCTGTATTGACACGGCGTCTTCGGAACAATTGCCATAAGTGGTTCGCGTGATTATTCTTTGTTCCTGTAGTCGTCGGTATATTTAAATGTAAATGTTTGTTTGTTCAAAATCTCAAATCTCCGAAAGCTCTTCACCGATCGCTTTGAAATTTTGACACAACATTGCGTACGACTACGCGCATGTTTTTATAATGGGGTTTTTCATCCTACCTCCTCCCCACCCACCACCCCCCAACCCCCGGCCCCCACTTTCCGAAGAGGGTATGGGTGAGAAATGGGATTCCCTGAAACGGAGGTTCCGAGTTCCGAGTTCTGCCCGTGAAGCAGGGCTGGTTATGCCCGTAGACTTTTAGTTACTCTACGAAATTATCGTACGTAATTTTTGTATACTATACATATGACTTATCATAAGTCATATCACATTACCGTGATTCATATACATCTATCGAGCTACAAATGTCCTTTAATATCTAATTCGCTCCACCTCGGAATTAATATATTTTCATATACGTTTAACCAAAGGGGAATTTTATTCAGCGATAATAGAATTGCCGGCCGACGGGCACAAACCATCGACATCTTCAATTCCAGGACTGGCAGTGAAGCCTTAGCCCACCCCGCCACCGCATGCATCACTTGGAAACATCAATGACATCAAAGAGGGTGGAGTTTGAGAAGAGGGGTTGGCAGAGAGAGAGAATGAGAGGGAGAGGAAGTGAGAGAGAGTAGAATGGGGAGAGAGAGAGAGAGAGAGAGAGAAGAGTAGCTGTTTTGGGAGAGAGACCCGAGCAGTGAATTCTGTACTTGGTAGACATTCGACTGGTGTGGGCCAGCCAGAGTAGGAGGATGGTATCGGGCCAGCGACTGCATCCCACAATACTTTATTAGAAACAGTAGGTTCTCAGGGATGAGGTTGCCAGACGTACTATGTCCGATTTAAACCCTGGTTGTGACCATCTCAGTCACACCACTGCCAGGTACAACTGGGGAAAACAAGTCTCTTCTGCACAATCAAGTTTTCTGTACATCGTATAATCAAGGCCACCAACTTTAACCCCGGCCAGGTGGTGGCCTGGCTTAAATAGTTGCCAGATGTATGGATTATGGCTAAATTTAACCTTCAATAAAAAAAAAAAAAAAAACTATTGAGGCTAGAGGGCTGCAAATTGTTATGTTTGATGAATGGAGGATGGATGATCAACAAACCAATTCGCAGCCCTTTAGCCTCAGGAGTTTTTAAGATCTGAGGGCGGACGGACAACCTTCTATAAAACAAAAACTACTGTGGCTAGATAGCTGCAATTTGGTATGCTTGATGATTGAAGGATGGATGATCAACATACCAATTTGCAGCCCTCTAGCCTCAGGAGTTTTTTGAGATCTGAGGGCGCACTGACAGACAAATCAGACACAATAGTTTCTTCAGAGAACTAAAAACACGATAAACAAATAATGCCACTCAAAATAAACAGGAAGAGGAGCAAGAATAAATACATTAGCGCCTGAGGTCAGTGCGCCATTTAGTACAAAACAGTCTTGTTTTTTTCCAACGTAGGTGGGCTTTCTACTCTCTCTCTCTCTCTCTCTCTCTCTCTCTCTCTCTCTCTCTCTCTCCTTTACTGTTAGGCCAATGTTTTAATCTGTCTTCCTGTACACCCGTAAATCTTGCATATTTGTCATAAGGACAAATTGAGTTCATATATTCCTTAACTGACAATCAAGTTCTTTAAGATAACTTCCTTCTATAAAACTGAAATAAAAATCAATTTTTTTCATTTATATTATAGAGATAAATCACCTTTTCAGATATTTTAGCATCTAACTTACATTTTTATTCATTAAATTGTCAATTTAGCTGGTTTTATAATATATATTTTTTTTAATATTTCCAATTGCTTTGAGTTACTGCTTTCAAATAGGGTTCATCTCCTCCAATAATAATAATAATAATAATAATAATAATAATAATAATAATAATAATAATAATAATAATAATAAATAATAATATCAGTGGTTAGACAGATATTTCATTCCAAAACTTATTTATTGTAAAGAAGTTGTGTTGTGGAATCCAGTCTTATAAAACTTATATATATATATATATATATATATATATTATATATATATATATATATATATATATATATATATATATATATATCATGCGCCAAAGAAATACGTAAAATGTGTATATTTTAAGGAAGGGGTATTTTGACATAGGCCTAACAGCAAAAAAAAAAAAAACGCGAGAGAGTATTTCAGCAAGAAAAACACGATAACGTTTAATGGAACACTGACCTAAAACTATAATGTAATGCTGCCTTTTCCTGTTTCTTTTTTTCTAACTGCCTATACGTTCGTTTGTTCTGTCATCTTAGGGTATATATTGTGAATTTGTATCAGTCTATATATTCACAGATAGTTCAGATCAATAAACCCAACAAAAATGAGTGATGTAGATGAATAAATTCATAAGAAATATCTCCACTGTACTGCAAATTAACTAGGATATTTTAAACTTAAACCTTCACAGGAGAGGTCAATTTTTTTTTTAGAATGAAAATTCCGTTTACAAGGAAACTAACTGACTCAAATAAGAGGGAAATGTCAAATGCGTTCCAGATATCGCATGACTTGGAAAATACAGTTGGAATTGGCGGGTAAGTGTACAGAGAGAGAGAGAGAGTATCTTTCTCTCTGTACAGTTAAGTAATAAACCTACGCTGGCTTACCCATGTGTACAGGTAAGCAAGCAATTGACGGAGAAATAGAGAGAGAGAGAGAGACTCGGTCTATCTCTCCCCAACTGTAGCTCTCTCTCTCTCTCTCTCTCTCTCTCTCTCTCCCCAAATGCGTGTGTGCGCGCGTGAACGCACGCACGAACTAACTCCACCGATCCCCAGGTGAGAGAGAAAAGTCTCTCTCACCTCAGTAAGTAGGCAGACGCCTTCCTGTAAGGGTGTGGGGTAGTGCGCATCGGGCCGCTCTCTTGTCTGTGCGTCCTCTTGTCCGTGTGTTTTCCGGGACCCACAGATCGAGGTAAAAAGACGAATTCTTCCTTCGGTGTTTTAGCCCGCCCTAGTCATTCGTCCATAAGTGTTCTTTCACTTAGAAAGTTAGGAGTCACTTTATAAGTAGGTGAAAATGTGCTTCTAAACTGGATTTTTTCATTTTTTTTTTATATATTCTTCTCTCCCAAGTTTGCCGATGCGATAGTTAGCCGTTATAAGATTCATATTATATCTCCCGGTTATATACATGAATAGTGAATTATTCTGTTCTCTTAAGTAACTTGTGGAAAAGACGATACTTTTGATTTCATTACACTGTTAACTCGATTTACTTTTATAAAGTTATTATACTTTAATTGTACTCAAAAGCTTTCTAACCATAAGTGTCAATTCTATCTTTATGATGAAAAGTTCAACCACTTTTTTACATCGTGTATATATATATAATATATATATATATATATATATATATATATATATATATATATATATATAATATTCGTTTGATTAAATAATTTATCGTGGTTTGCAAAATTTACACAATTCAATGTTAAAAGGAGTTAATTTATCATGTATTAAATATCATAAAATATTGGTTGAATTAAATCATCAAACTTGTTTTTGCAAATGTGCAGAATTCTGTGTTAGAATTGTTAATTTATCTTCTGTTAAATGTGTTAAATATACGTTAAACTAAATTGTTTAACGTGCTTTACAAATGTAAATATTTGATGTCAAAAAGGTTCAATGGATCGTGTTAAATATTTGAAATATTAGTTAAATTAATCAATTTAACGTGTTTTGCAAAATAACAGAACTTGATGTTAAAAAAAGCTTAATTCATTGTGTTAAATTGATAGAATACTCGTCAAACTATACAACGTGTTTTTGCGACTTAGCAGAATTTAACGCTAACAAATGGTTAATTTATCATGTTAAATGTTTGAAATATTCGTTAAAAGCACGTGTTCCCAGGCTCGACTCCTTGGTGTAGGTTTGACCTTGGCGGTTATAGTACAATTTCCGGTGTATGGTCTAGCTATACGAACGGTTGGGACACGAAGATGATTACATTATATATATATATATTATATATATATATATACTATATATATATATTTATATATATGTGTGTGTGTGTGTATATGAATATATGTTATATTACTATATATATATATATATTATATATTATATATATATATATAATATATATACCTTCCATATATATATAAGTACATATATGTCAACTCGGACTTTGAAATAATAAAATAATAATAATAATAATAATAGTCATAATAATAATAATAAACTTTCTTCTAATATATAATGTCCATGCCAACTCGGACTTTTGATATAATAATAATAATAACAATAACGTTACTTCTAATGTATTTGCTTGTATTTAATTTACAAGAGACTTTGTTTTTTAAGTAATGTATGCATGCATGCATGAATGTTAACGTATATGTACTTTATATATATGGAAGGTGTATATATATATATATATATATATATATATATATATATATATATATATATATATATATACACCTTCCTTGTATATAAGTACATATACGTTAACATTCATGCATGCATGCATACATTACTTTACTTAAAAACAGACACTTGTAAATACAAGCAAATATAGTAGAAGAAAGTTTAATATTATTATTATTATTAAACCAAATAAAAACTTCTTTCAGTTTTCTTCTGAAGATTGAAAAAGAAACCCACAAAATCACTTTGTAACTTGTTTACTTAAACTAAAAGTAAATACTTAGAAGTAAACAAGTTACAAAATGATTTTGTGGGTTTCTTTTTCAATTATTATTATTATTATTATTATTATTATTATTATTATTATTATTATTATTATTATTATTATTATTATCTTAAAAGTCCGATTGATATAGACATGATGAAATGAAGATAAGAAGAATATTAAAGAAATATTAGAAAACTTAGTATTACAGAAAAGTGATTAAGATAGAATCAAGATAGCGAGCTAAGATGTGCTGATACACCAAGATAATAAACTACCAAGAAAATAAGATTACAAATTGGTAGGCTGAACAAAGCGTAAGAAAGTAAGATAAAGAAAATAGAGATAATCGATACTATACTCTGTTTTTTTCATCTGTCCATCCGCCTGTGGTGTTTGCGCATGGTAACACTGCGTCCCGGGCTTTAAATAACATCCTATTTCGAATGTTAGCGGTGTAATTCGCATACAGTAAATTATTAAAAACACTTTTCAGTTGTAAATGTACACCAAGATATCCTTTTATTTACCTAAAACTATTTAAAGCCCGGGAAGCAGTGTTACCATGCGCGACCACCACAGGCGGGATGGACAGATGGAAAAAACAGAGTATAGGATGGTTTTCTCTATTATGAAACCACATATATAAAAAAAAGTAAATTTTAAGTCGAATAAGGAAAGATTATTCCTTTTTTAAATTTTTTGGGGGAAAATCATATTCAAAACCGGAAATGACGTCTATACCCACTTCCGGTTCAGTTTAGAATATAATATATATATATATATATATATATATATATATATATATATATATATATATATATATATATTCAAGATCTGGAAAAATAATGACATTTTCTTTCCTCGTGTAATTCATAACGCAAAAAAAACTATTTTGGGAGTCAACTGTAATTAACCTTAAATTACAGAAACCTGTAATTCCCGCGCCACTTCTCCCAGAAGCACCAGGATACGCAGGTCGTAAAAGAACTCGTTGGAGTGTAATAATGACGTGATAATTACATTGATTTCTCTGAGAATTGACCTTTGGGGAATACGAGTACCTAAAAGCAATTGCAGCAAAGTATAATTATATATATTACTGTTTTTATTCCGTAGTTTTGATTCAGAAAGTGTGACTGATAATAGATGCGCTTCAAGGATGTATTACACAGATTTTTAATGTTTAAAATCAGTCACAATTACCTATAGATGGAAGAGAGATGTGATTGTCAGAATATGTGTACGGGAGAGTGACTAGTTTTTTTTTTTTATTTCCATCCGCCTGTGGTGTTTCCGTATGGTAACACTGCGTCCCGGCCTTTAGATAGTTAGTTACATTCAGCTTATATTCAACAATAATAATAATATCCCTATTTCGAATATTAACGGTGTTACTTCGCATACAGATAAATTATTAAAACACTTCAGTTTGCAAATGTACACCCAGATATCCTTTTATTTACCTAAAACTTACACATAGCCGTAACTATTTAAAGCCCGGGATGCAGTGTTACCATACAAAAACACCACAGGAGGATGGACAGATGGAAAAAAACAGAGTATTAGTTTGGTGTAAAAGTCCGTCTGAGACAGGGGTGTGTATCTGGGACTTTTGACTCGCAAATAGTTCATATGGTTTTGTGTCATGAATTTTTATTGATTTTTTCGCTTACTCGATGAATAAGCCTACAAAATACTTAGTTGGAAGTAGTACTATTATCTAAGCCTTCAAAATTGGCTTCCTAGACCTAATTTTTTAAATAGGCCTATGTACTGAAAAAAAAAAAAATTAACATTTACCATATTCAAATCATCTCCTTTGAAGAGTTTCGTCTAGAAGGTCAAATGCCGTGACCTCTGACCTTAGAATTAAGGCAGCGGGTTCATTAATGCAATAATAAGAAATTATTCACAGGCGTACTTGGCCTCTGATCCTGCGCCGCCATTTTCCTAGACCTATCAGTTATCGTCAATCTTTTTTTAATTGAAGTGTTAGTTAATAGGGTACCTATCATTTCGATATATATATATATATATATATATATATATATATATATATATATAGAGAAGAGAGAGAGAGAGAGAGGAGAGAGAGAGAGACGAGAGAGAGAATGAGAGAGAGAAGATTTAGAAGACGAGAGAGAGAGAGAAGAGAGAGAGATTGGTAAACAGGCAGGCAGACACTGCTTAACCTTGAGAAACAGCAAGGTTATATTATGTATCCTTGAGGAATTACCTATGGATTCACGTAGCCTTTGAGAGAGAGAGAGAGATAGACTGTACCAAATGAATAGCTGATTGACAACATAGCTATACATTGTGGGAATACAAGAATAGGCCTAATCTTTGACAACAGAAAACGAGCGCAGTGTTAGACCTATACGATATTTAAACAAACTCTCTCTCTCTCTCTCTCTCTCTCTCTCTCTCTCTCTCTCTCTCTCTCCTCTCTCTCTCTCTCTCTCTCCATTGCCGTGTGTGCTAAGAATACATTTCGCCTCGCGGCTATAAACATTCGCTGGAAATTGAGGTAACAACAGAGTCCCCGAAAATATTACGGTCGTAACTCGGTGCTCAGGACGATTCTTGTACGACTTGACTTGTCGTAAAACACGGAAGGGGTCTCTCTGAGAGTTTTACTATTAATACAAACTGGAATATTATGAATACTGAAAATAATAAAAGTAAAGAAGATGGAGATGCATACTTGATAGTTAGAACGAATATCGGGTGGGGGTTTTTGCATCCGAAAGTGATTCAACTATGGACGAGGTTTGCACGCGATAGTACCAGACCTCTCTCTCTCATTCTGCCATTTCTCTCTCTTTCTCTG
Source organism: Macrobrachium nipponense (assembly GCF_015104395.2). Taxonomy (NCBI): domain Eukaryota; kingdom Metazoa; phylum Arthropoda; class Malacostraca; order Decapoda; family Palaemonidae; genus Macrobrachium; species Macrobrachium nipponense. The sequence goes on from NC_087224.1 coordinate 13,404,197, forward strand.
CGTGCACAGACTGACGAGAGATTATTGCATCATATCCACCGCTGGAAAGTTAGAGAAAGCGCGTCAGAAAACGAATATAGGAAGAAAATAAGAAATATCTCTCGATCAAGGAAAAGATGGTCCCAGGTTACGTGTAGCGAATCCGGTTTCGACCCGAGAGAACTTCCCGGGTATTTCCCTGGAGTTCCGCGAACTCTGCTTAACCTGGGCATTCCCACTACGTGCCCCAGGACTTATTTGCATTCAGGTGCTTGCAGATGCCACCGATGTCCTTCCTGGAAGCTCGTCTGTCCGGTTGTAATTGGTGGCTGTCAGTGTTTGCTATACCTCAAGGTTCCTCCGCATCCAAGACGCTCAGACTAATGTGTTCTGCAGTCATGTTGGGCTTGATTGTGTCTAGTCATTGTTCGGGACGAGAGATGACGGTTAATTTCGGTTAATTTCCGTCCGCTGACGCAGTATTAGAGAGAGAGAGAGAGAGAGAGAGAGAGAGAGAGAACCACAATGGGGCTGGCCTACATCACAACGAATAACGGTTATAACGTGAAAGTTCCATCATGACATTTCTCCATTCATACAATTTGCGGGGGTCAATTTGCTAAACATTTTGAAAGCTCTCTCTCTCTCTCTCTCTCTCTCTCTCTCTCTCTCTCTCTCTCTCTCTCTCTCTCTCCTGGTCAGTAGAACATCCCGGGTGTGTTCCTCTGAAACAAGTCTTTTGTTCCATTGTTCCTCGATTAAAGGAACAGTTACCGCGGTCGGTGCCCGAATTGTTACTGTAAAATTTTGGGTTGTACCGAAACTGTTACTGCTACTTGTCTGTTGTACTGTTTGCAAAAAAAAAAATTAGATATATTATTTTATTTCTTGATTTTTAGATTTAATTACAAGTTACTTGAGTCCAATAATAATAATAATAATAATAAGTATTATTATTATTATAGTAGCCATGATTCCCATGACAAAAGTACTGCAGAAGATGGATGCCGGGTACCAACTCAAGAAAAGAGGCAACAGAATCAACCATCTGATGTTCATGGACGACATCAAGCTGTATGGTAAGAGCATCAAGGAAATAGATACCCTAATCCAGACTGTAAGGATTGTATCTGTGGACATCAGGATGGAGTTTGGAATAGTAAAATGCGCCTTAGTCAATATACCAAAGGGCAAAGTAACGAGAACTGAAGGAATAAAGCTACCAGATGGGAGCAACATCTAACACATAGATAAGACTGGATACAATTACCTGGGAATAATGGAAGGAGGAGATATAAAACACCAAGAGATGAAGGACACGATCAGGAAAGAATATATGCATAGACTCAAGGCGATACTCAAGTCAAAACTCAACGCTGGAAATATGATAAAAGTCATAACACACGGGCAGTGCCAGTAATCAGATACAGCGCAGGAATAAAGTGGAAATGACGAAGGCAGAACTCCGCAGCATAGATCAGAAAAACCAGGAAACATATGACAATACACAAAGCACTACACCCAAGAGCAAATACGGACAGACTATACATAACACGAAAGGAAGGAGGGAGAGGACTACTAAGTATAGAGGACTGCGTCAACATTGAGAACAGAGCACTGGGGCAATATCTGAAAACCAGTGAAGACGAGTGGCTAAAGAGTGCATGGGAAGAAGGACTAATAAAAGTAGACGAAGACCCAGAAATATACAGAGACAGGAGAATGACAAACAGAACAGAGGAATGGCACAACAAACCAATGCACGGACAATACATGAGACAGACTAAAGAACTGGCCAGCGATGACACATGGCAATGGTTACAGAGGGGAGAGCTAAAGAAGGAAACTGAAGGAATGATAGCGGCACAAGATCAGGCCCTAAGAACCAGATATGTTCAAAGAACGATAGACGGAAATAACATCTCTCCCATATGTAGGAAGTGCAATACGAAAAATGAAACCATAAACCACATAGCAAGCGAATGCCCGGCACTTGCACAGAACCAGTACAAAAAGAGGCATGATTCAGTGGCAAAAGCCCTCCACTGGAGCCTGTGCAAGAAACATCAGCTACCTTGCAGTAATAAGCGGTACGAGCACCAACCTGAAAGAGTGATAGAAAACGATCAGGCAAAGATCCTCTGGGACTATGGTATCAGAACAGATAGGGTGATACGTGCAAATAGACCAGACGTGACGTTGATTGACAAAGTCAAGAAGAAAGTATCACTCATTGATGTCGCAATACCATGGGACACCAGAGTTGAAGAGAAAGAGAGGGAAAAAATGAATAAGTATCAAGATCTGAAAATAGAAATAAGAAGAATATGGGATATGCCAGTGGAAATTGTACCCATAATCATAGGAGCACTAGGCACGATCCCAAGATCCCTGAAAAGGAACCTAGAAAAACTAGACGCTGAAGTAGCTCCAGGACTCATGCAGAAGAGTGTGATCCTAGAAACGGCGCACATAGTAAGAAAAGTGATGGACTCCTAAGGAGGCAGGATGCAACCCGGAACCCCACACTATAAATACCACCCAGTCGAATTGGAGGACTGTGATAGAGCAAAAAAAAAAAAAAAAGTTATTATCATTATTATTATCATTATTATTCAGAATTTTGAACGTTTATTCCAACTGTCATGAAAAAAAAATATTAAATCTAGCACAAGAACAAACTAACAAACTACAGGGTAAAAGGGAGAGAGAGAGAGAGAGAATAGTTGGACCGTAACCACACATTCCAGCTGAATTCTCGAGTCTCTCGTAAGCGTGATGTCACGTTTTGGGACGAAATTAAAAAAAGGTGTTATGTCACCCGTTGGGAACTGAGAGAGAGAGAAAGCTATTTGGAGTAGATGCGTATCATTGTCACTCGTAATTGTAAATAATATTCAAGGTCTACTTGCATTTTTGTATAAACGTATTTATGTATGTATAAATAGATGTGTGGATATATATGTATGCTTAAAAAATCACAGTAGATGCACGTGACTTCCAATATGTAAGCGAATACCACAGGAAAAAGGATAAGCAGAAATTTAGTACTAAGCGCTTTCGCCTTTATTCGGGCATTTGTTAGGGCGCAGTGCCCGAATAAAGGCGAAAGTGCTTGGTACTAACTTTCTACTTATTTTCCTGTGGTATATATATATATATGTGTGTGTGTGTGTATACATAGTATATATGTATAGTGTGCTTTAGAAATATATTTGCAAAAAATGAAATCAATATCATTTCCAAAAAAAAAAAATTAATATAATTATTTTTTCTTATTTCCAGTGCCAACAGTACCCGCAATGCCCAGATGTGTTCGCTGCAAGGGAAGGTAGTGTGTGACTAAGACAAGCACAAATACCTTGAGGTCTCTTCCAGCCACCCTCTGCTCTGGCAAGCACAACAGCAACCTTCATTACATATTGTATGTCCTTTCCTTACGATCGTCTAGTGAGATGAGTGGCTTTTTTATCTTAATATTTATTCATTGCTATTTTTGAGTCAGTGAGTTGTCTGTGCAGTGTTTTCTGAAGTTCTGAAACTGTTCGGTTCTGATTCGCGACGGAAATAGAATGGTTGGATGAATTCTTCGGTTAAGAATACGTCATGACGCCTTTTGAAGAATATATGAAAATCTGCTCTTAGGGAAGAATAGTTGAAAATATTAGAGGAGTATAGATCTACAAATATCCAAGGGCAATATTACAGGAACACGTTCGTCCAGTTTCCCAGAACCCAGAAAGACCTTCTGGCAGAGCAAACCTACTAAGAAGAAGAAGAGGCAGTAAAAAAGTAAACAAACCCAGAAAGACCTTCTGGCAGAGCAAACTTTTCCAAGAAGAAGAAGACGCAGTAAAAAGGTAAACAAACCCAGAAAGACCTTCTGGAAGAACAACCTTTTCCAAGAAGAAGAAGAGGCAGCTAAAAGGTAAACAAACCCAGGAAGCCCTTACGGCAGAAGGACAGACAGTCTCGAGAAGAAGAAGAAGAAGAAGAAGAAGAAGAAGAAGAAGAAGAATTAGAGGAGCGAGCCAAACACAAACAAAGCCATGGAGCTCCTGACGACCAAGATCATCGCCCTGACCCTCCTGGGCGCCCTCTCTCTCTTCTTCGGCCTCCTGCCGCTGCGACTCAGGAGGTACCTCAACCAGGGCAGCAAGAAGAGGGAGAGGATCACCAGCTGCCTCCTGTGCTTCGGGGGCGGCGTCCTCCTGGCGACGGTCTTCATCCACATGCTGCCCGAGACCAGGGAAGGTTTCAGCGGCGCCTTCGCCATGGGCTACCTGTCCGTCGGAGGGGACTACCCTCTGGCGGAGCTGGTCGTCTGCGCAGGGTTCTTCCTGATATACATCGTCGAGGAGTTTGTGCACAAGGTAAGGGAGCTGAGACAGGCATATTTTTTAGTTGGTTTTCACGGTTTTTAATTCGCTGTACTATTTGATGTTCCTCTTGAATACCTTTGGGGTAAGGTGTAGGCCCTGCAGTTTCATCCCTCAATAATATATTTGTTACAAGCTGCAGGTAATTATTAACTATTCAAAATTCTCAGGAAATGCTCTGGGATGAGGATGCCAGGCTCATGACCTATTTTAAACCATAGTTGCAGGCACCACAGTCTTATAACTGCCAGGTACACTATTCATTGCATAGGTCAAAGAGGGTATACATTGAGTTTTTATCAGTGGGCATATCCGTTCGTCCTCCTTCCCTCCCCTCAAGGAATCGAATCCTGGGCGCCAGCCTCATCAGCGAGAGACCTGAATGAATGAATCACGTGGATCGAAAGGAGAGAATTAGGTATGTGGTCGTTAGTCGAGCGTGTTGGGGCTAAAAAATAGGTCCACGCTGACGCCTGGAAACCAGATCCAACTGGAAAATCCAGGCCCCCCAAAATACCACCTCTTCCATTATTCCCTCGAGAACAGACGACACTTCTCGCGTTACTGTGACCTGTCTGACATTTGACCTTTTCCTGACCTCTGGCGCCCCGAGCGCTGACATCTGACCTTCTTGCAAAATCGAGGGCAGGCAGATTTCGTTTGAATGAACGAATTCTGGTTTTGGTTGGTCATGATGACTGGAATATTTGGTGATTCTCTCTCTCTCTCTCTCTCTCTCTCTCTCTCTCTCTCTCTCTCTGTGTGTATATATATTATATATATATATATATATATATTATATATATATATATATATATATATGTATGTATGTATGTATATATGTATATATATATATATATATATATATATATATATATATATACTTCCTTTTATTAGTTTTCATTTCTTTCGCTGTAAAAAGTGTGTATTTACTAAAGCTATCTTACCATAAGTATACTCACAGACATGCCTGTTTGTTGCACAAAGAGAGAGAGAGAGAGAGAGATGCGGAAATATAAGTTTGCAAAGCATTCTGGCCTCAAAACAAATAACTAATATACCAACCCAGTTTCCTTGAACAGAACGCGTCTATATCCAATGACGCAATATAAAACAGGATTATCTTGACTCTCTCTCTCTCTCTCTCTCTCTCTTCACGTGGATTTCCCAACACTTCTGACATTATTCCTTATCAGTGTGTGAGAAAAAAGACCTTGGTTTTCACACGATGTAGCGAGCTTGCGCGTGACAGCAAGCACGCAATGATACGGCCCCCACCCCCCCAAAACAATAAGGGGTTGTGGCTGAGGTGGGCTTATGCCCAGTGGATTCATGTACCAGCTATTCTTAACTTTCTCACTTTATCTGACTGTGCCAGAGGGCTGAGTTGTTTATGGAGAGAGAGAGAGAGAGAGAAAGAGAGAGAGTGGGGGGAGGGGGGGGGCGTCTCTTTCCAACCCAGCTACCACCCCACATAAATCGACTAGGCTATAGTTTAGTTTTCCCAGCAAGTTGCAACACTTCAGTTTAATTTTTCAGTCAAACTTTTACAGTACAATTCAGTTTCCTTTTCAACACTTTCAAAAAAAATCAGTTTAATTTTAATTGCACTTCATAACACTTCAAAAAAATAATTCAGTTTGATTATAATTGCACTTCACAACACTTCAAAAACAATCAGTTTAATTTTAATAGCACTTCATAACACTTCCAAAAAATTCAGTTTCATTTTAACTGCACTTCATAACACTTCAGTTTCACTTTCTCCACCACAACCCATCTCTTCAGTGCTCTGATCCGGTGTAATTTCCCCACAAAACCCCCACAGATTCGATTTCCCACCCCCCACCTCACGGCGCCCCACAAGAACAAAACCACACATAACAAACCACACACATACATCACCTGACCACAACAATCGTGACGGGTAATCACAGGTAATAATCTTTTGTTAGGGAAATTCCCTGGCACATGGGCGTGTTTTATTCATCGTTGCCGAGTGACGTCATCATTGTTTTCCTCGCGTCTTCTCCTGCTTCCATGGTCCTTGCGAGTCACACCACATCGGGTTTTGTTTATCCTTGGGGGAGTGACGTCGTTGTGTGACGCGTGTTTTCCCGCGCGCGTGCGTGGTTTAGCCTATGTGTAGCCTTTCATTACAGGCAATTTTAAAGATTAAGCTTATTGGTTATCTAGTTAAAAGCTTTTCTATACTGCGTTAAATCTTTTTTTCCCATTCCACGTGTGGGGGTAGGCTATACGTGTATACAGCACGGGACAATCGCTCTTATGTGATTTAGAAGTTGCTTTCTTCCAAACGAATATCATCTTTGGTCACTTTATTTTTGTAAACGATTACCTGAGGGTACAGTGTTTTAGACATCACTTGAGGTATATACCATTTCTGAAAGAGCTGTTAATAAGGCTTCATTATTTAAAACCATTGTTATCTAAGGTACCACTACTTCAAATCATTATTTTCTAAGATACCATTATCTAGAAATGTTTTTATCTAAGATAAAAACATTATTTAAACAACCACTATCTGAGATACCATTATTTAAACAGCACTTGATGAAGGTACCATTATCTTAAGCAATTACTTGCTATGGTACCATGATTTTCAACAACCATAACCTATGGTACCATTATTGTAAACAACTCTTAGCAAAGATACTATTATTTAAAACTATTATTATGTAAAGTACCACGCTTTTTAAATAAATTATTACCTAAGATATCTTTATTTTGAACAACATTATTAATGGTACCATCATCCTAAACTACCATCACTCAAACCTGCCATTATCTGAGGTATCCTTCCCTTGAACAAAAATCCTTTAGACTAGAATCCTTCGTGTTCAATGCATCTTTAGGATTCCCACACATAACTTCCTATACTCCTTGAAAGGGCACCCCCCACCCCCCGTCCCCCATCTCCAGCGAGACAGTGAGTGACCTTGCCTCTCCCTCCACCAGGATTCAGACGCATCCTACGAGTCCTACGATATTGCAACAAATATATTTAGGAGTCCTAATTCGCCATTTTTGTTTTATTTTTTTTTTTTGTGCTGAATTTAATTCTTATATTTATATGTTAAGACGATTTATTGTGTGTATATTCTACACCCACATGTTCACGGGTTCGATCCTCGGAATGGGCGAGGAAGGCCAGTATATGGGCGTTTTCTTGTTTATTTGAAAAAAATAAAAGGCTAAGTCGTTGCCCTATTGACATTAAGAAGTGACTTTGTGAATTTTCACCTGGTGGTCAGTCGACTGTTGTGTGTTGCAGCCAGGGTGGTGAACGGTGTGGGTGCAGCAACCTCATCCCATATATGTAAAGCCATCCCCTTCAAAACAATTATTTAGGAGAAAGACAATGAAATTAGTTAATACAAATATAAGCTTATTGTCTTTATCAAGGCGATTGTAACAATTTAGTTAAAATAAAGTTGATTATTTTCTTTATTAGAGCAAGAGTAGAAACCTCCTCAAAACAACAAAATACAACTAAAATAAAAACAAGAAAAGAATAAAACAATCAAAACAAGAAATCACAAGTAACCAGCTTACAAAAATCAAGGTCTCAAGAAACATAGACAAAGAAAAGGCATCAAAACAACGCACTGAAACAACGGAAGAACGACAATCAAAACAACGCAAGACACAAAACAAAAAAGAGAGAACGTTGTCCGCCCCCTAACAGCAATCACACCCCCCCCCCCTTTCAGGGCTCCATATTGACAAACTTTCCACTGAATTATAACTGGCGGGAGATTATACAGGTGAACCCAGCCCAGGTACCGTGGAGAGAGAGAGAGAGAGAGAGAGGTTCATGGTCAATATTTGAGGGTGGGGGTCACTGTCTTTGGTCCCCGGGAGGTCCTACAAATCCCTAGGACCACCGGAGGTCCCGTGGGAGGGGGGGGGGGTAATTTTTGTGCATTCGAGTGGCTGGGACGGATTGGGACTCTTGGGGGGGGGGGGGGGGAAGTGGAAGCTTCGTATGTCATAAAATTTCGCAGGGTAATGTATGGGGTCTCTCTCTCTCTCTCTCTCTCTCATGCTCTCTCTCTCCTCGGCAAACAAGTACAACCAAAGAAGGTTCTCTCTCTCTCTCTCTATCTCTCGGCAAAATAGAAAGGTAAGAGAAGTCCTCTCTCTCTCTCTCTCTTTCTCAGCAAATAAAGGCAAGAGAGGGCTCTCTCTCTCTCTCTCTCTCTCTCTCTCTCTCTCTCTCTCTCGTGCAAACAAGTAACGCAAGAGAAGGTCCTCTCTCTGTCTCTGCCTGTCTCTATCTATCTATCTATCTATCTATCTATCTATCTATCTATCTATCTATCGGCAAACAAGTAACACCAGAGAAGGTTCTCTCTCTCTCTCTCTCTCTATCTCTCTCGGCAAAATAGAAAGGTAAGAGAAGTACTCTCTCTCTTTCTCAGCAAATAAAGACAAGAGGGGGCTCTCTCTCTCTCTCTCTCCTCTCTCTCTCTCTCTCTCTCTCTCTCTCTCTCTCTCTCTCTGGAGAGAAACGCACAGAGAAAGTGATTGAGGCAGAACTGTTATAGCCTCTAGTTAGTCAGTTTATTCCAGCGTGTAAATCCAGCAGATTTAAACCTTATTAAGAAAAGGGGGAGAAAAAATCAGCCAGAATAACAATAACAAGGCTGACCTGCTCACCTTGTCATTAACCAGGTTGCTCGTTGTTGCCGCAACGTGCATTATTTCCTTTTTTTTTTTCGTACTATTGGTATACCGATGCTCCTCAGTGTATATAGGAATATGGAAGCCATTAGAGACGCTGACACATCTTCCTCAGTCCCAGTTATTCGTCTTCGTTTTACGTAGAATAAAATCGTAGATGTGGCATATACGTACGCGAGTGTTCCTGTCCTCTCTCTCTCTCTCTCTCTCTCTCTCTCTCTCTCTCTCTCTCTCTCTCTCTCTCAGTTACCAAACTATTTGTAGTCAATGAAATAGTGACCTCAGAATACTTTCGTAAATTGGGAATCTCTCTCTCTCTCTCTCTCTCTCTCTCTCTCTCTCTCTCTCTCTGTCTCTCTCTCTCTCTATTTTTACTAAGAAAAAAAGGGGTCCTGTTCCTTTCAAAAAGTAGTAGTACATACAAAGAGAGAGAGAGAGAATTTGGCAATATATATATATATATATATATACATATATATATGTATAATTATAATATATTATATATATACATATATATAGATATATATATATTAAGATATATATTATAATTTAATATATATATATATTATATATATATATATATCTATATATATAATATATATATATATGCAGACAAATAAAATGAAAAAATATACAAAATAATAAAAAAACTATGAAATAAGATTATTCAAAACAAAACTATTTCACTTTTTCTATTTGCAAATAGAAACAGAGATAAAAAGGACAACGAAAAAAAGCAAAATAAAAACACACACAAAAACAAAAATAGACAAATCTTAAAAAAAGTCGTTCACGAAAAACAAATAAATAAAACACATATGACGTCATACTGTTTTCAGGCCAAAGCAATTTCGGTTATTGCCATTTCACGGGAACCTTTTCTTTCTTTTTTAGATGACAACTGACAGAGACAGAGAGAGAGAGAGAGAGAGAGAGAGAGAGAGAGAGAGAGAATCTGTTAGATATGCTTTTTATTACTTGACGAAGGTGATTACCTAAACGATGTGCTCTCTCTCTCTCTCTCTCTCTCTCTCTCTCTTTCCATACCTATCAGCGACCAACGGCAGTCGATTGATGATATGGTACATCATATATATATATATATATATATATATATATATATATTATATATATATATATTATATATATAGATAAGAGAGAGAGAGAGAGTTTTTACTCATTTCAACAACAATAATTTTTGGGGTTATTGACCAACTAACCCGTATTCAAACACCACCCCACCCTCCCTCCCCCGTTCACACACGCCCAAAAATAAAAACTGGCCCACGAGTAAAAACTTTACGTTCGTTTAACTCTGTTTGCATGACGAACGTCAATCAAAGGACGTCACGGCACTGGGGACATTGACTGGAAGGGTTACCGAGTACAAAGCAACACTGATCACACTCTGTTATTACTAAGTTAATTCCAGTTTTGGTGTCGTTCGGTTAAACGGGTTCAGATTCTTGTCTGTCACGTGATATCTTTGATTTTTTTTTACTTCTTAAGTAACTTTTTGTTGTGTAATTATACTTAGCTGGTTTGAAATGGATAGGTTTTGGTATTGATGAATGGGTTGTGCATGTGTGTGTATATATATTATATAATAATTATATATTATATATATATATATATATATATATATATATATATATATATATAGATATATATATATATTATATATATATAAATATATATGATATATATATAAATATATTTTTATATATATATACACACCATTATATATCTATATATTAATATAAAAGTATATGATATAGAATATATAACACACACACATATTTATATATATATATATATATATATATATATATATAACAGGAGAGAGAGAGAGAGAGAGAGAGAGAGAGAGAGAGAGAGAGAATGCCGTAATTTTGTAATCTAGCATTATGAAAAAAAAGCAGAGAAACTAGATGTATTACAAAGTAAAACCACTTTGTTTATGCACGACTTGTCCAGAACCTGTCAATGAAAAGAAAAAAAGAAAATAATAATGACAGGTTCCGAAGGGACTGGACACAGTGTTGCCAATCAATTTTTGGTTTATATTCTGGCAACGATGCTGAGCCAGCTGACAGTTTCGGAATCACATAAGCGTTACGTATTTGAATCCGAAAGTCTATGGTTGTTTGCACTTTCCCTCTCTCCTCTCTCTCTCTCTCTCTCTCTCTCTCTCTCTGACACAGATTCCAACCGTAATTGCTCGCTTTTTTGGGGGGTGGGGCCAAAGGTCGCTTTATTAAAGTAAAATGGGTGGGTGTTTTTAGATACTATTTTGATACTGTTTTTCAAGTACGTAAAGAGAGAGACAGACAGAGAACGGCGAATATTCATGATATATCACAGTAATTAAATGACCGACTGTGTTTCTGTGTGTGTGTGAGAGAGAGAGAGAGAGAATTGCCTAAATATTGCTTGAGCGACATAAAGAGAAAAGCAAGAGAGAGAGAGAGAGAGAGAGAGCGATCATGTCTCTAACACGAGCTAACATCTTTTCTCCCAGTTCCCGAAAATAATAATTGGATTGGATCCTTTTTCATTCTCTGCTCTTCACCTTTTTATTTATCAAGGATTTTACCTTCATTCTCTTCTTTCTCGCCACTAATAGCTACCCACAACATGCAACTAACACCCGCGTAGCTAATTCACAGCTTAGGGCAACGTGGGCGTGATGGGTGCGTAAGGAAAAGCGCCCATATTGTCCATCTCTTCCGTAAAATCTCAGCTACTTCTACAAGAAGAAGATAAATAAACAAATGGCCAGCCTGACTGTTGACAGGCGTACCAACCTATCTGACGTCATAGACAAAATGTAAACAAAGAGAATTCTCAGAGAATCCTATTTTTGTACAAAGAAAGTTAAAGGATCCTACGACAACGCAAAGGACTCCTGTTTAGGATATGCAGGTGGCATTTAACCGTCCAAACGAAGCTTAATGACCTAGTTACATCACTTGGCACGCAATGACGTCACTGTAACCCAGAAGTCTGGTGGCTTCTGTGACGTCATGTGGTACCCTTTTGTTGTTTTTGTTTTTATTCAGTCGCTGGAGAAGTTCACTGGCTTCTTTCAAAAATGTTTTCAATATTATGATGATTATTAATGGTAATGGTGCAAGATGCTAATTACTGCTGAAGCCCTTTTTAAGCTTAGAAGTTTGTTCATTAGTTATGGCTTATGAACTTTCTGTTAACTTGTGTTGGTGTATACAGGGGTATTAATTTTTTTTCTGAAAAGTTTGCAAGGTCTATTAAATACTTAGAGGTTTTAAACTTTAAAAAGTCTAGTATCTAATGTACCTTTGTGGTTATGGTTAAACTTATTAAGAGGCTTATCATAATAATAATAATAATAATAATAATAATCGATCAGGCAAAGATCCTCTGGGACTATGGTATCAGAACAGATAGGGTGATATGTGCAAATAGACCAAACGTGACGTGGGACACCAGAGATGAAGTGAAAGAGAGGGAAAAAATGGATAAGAATCAAGACCTAAAAATAGAAATAAGAAGAATATGGGATATGCCAGTGGAAATTGTACCCATAATCATAGGAACACTAGGCACGATCTCAAGATCCCTGAAAAGGAATCTAGAAAAACTAGAGGCTGAAGTAGCTCCAGGACTCATGCAGAAGAGTGTGATCCTAGAAACGGCGCACATAGTAAGAAAAGTGATAGACTCCTAAGGAGGCAGGATGCAACCCGGAACCCCACACTATAAATACCACCCAATCGAATTGGAGGACTGTGATAGACCAAATAATAATAATAATAACTTTTATATAAGTCTTAGGGGATAGAATATAGACTTTGAAGATTCTTGGATGAGGCTGTTAACCCCAAGTTCCTTTCCTACCCAACCCTACTTGCAACCCACAACAGTCAAATAACTACCGAGCCAGTTTCTACTGCAAAAGACAGCAGAGTCACAATGGCATATGGCAGAGCTTATCCTGCCCACACCGGAAATGACATAAACTTTTTTTTTTTTTTTGTAATTGGAAAGATGACACATTGGGAAACGGAAATGTGATTAGTGAATGAAGTGTATGGAAATAGGTTATATATTTCCATTATTCTTATTTTATAAATTGGCAGTTTAGCATTTTATTTATGCTTATATGAATAATAACAATAATAATAATAATAATAATAATAATAATATTAATATTGTGACTGTAAAGGAAATATATTACTAACTCCACCAACCTCCCAAATCAATTTATTTATCTAAAAGAACATTTAAAAAATATATATCTTAAAATATTCAATAAAATATATCTAAGTGTAAAACACCCCAAAAGTAAATATATTTAACGCAATATAGTTTTATAAACTTGTTTCGTGCAATATAAATTTAAGAATATATATCATGTAATATAATTTTAAGAATATATATATCATGTAATAAAATTCTAAAGATATAATACATGCAATATAACTTTCTAAATACATTTCACGCAGTTCTGCGAATATACTTTCCCGCAATATAAATTCGCAAGCGAATGAGACTTAAGGAAATAAACAGCTTTTTCAATACGACTTTCTAGAGAGCCTTAGGTTTGTAGGTCAAGCGGAAAAAGAAAGTTCTTAGTCAGGAAAAAATATATTTTTAGACCGTCGATTCCGGATAGGAAATGACGGCCAGGTAACGGTCAGAAAGTCTACGACAGGAAGAGAGAGAGAGAGAGAGAGAGAGTTCTCTCTCATATATACGCATGCAGTTGAACTGTCAATTTTTAAAAAAAAATATTATAATAGGTATCATAAATAGGAGAAGACGAATAAGTTAGAGAACAGAGAAAAGTGAGGATAAGTAGAAGAATAGTAAGAACAGAGAAGAATAAGGATAAGTGAAATAAAAGTAAGAACAGAAAAGAATAGTGGTCAGTCACGTGACATAAGAGTAAGGGCAGTACAGGTAATAGCTATACATTAAGAGGTAATTGAGATGGAATATGTATACTTGAGTACTAGGTATACTTCGTTTTTATAAGGGTGCGTGACCTCTCTCTCTCTCTTTCTCTCTCTCTCTCTCTCTCTCTCTCTCTCTCTCTCTCTCTCTCTCTCAATTTCCCTGGAGATATGTACTGCTTCTGTTGACCGATGATTAGCATTATACATCTGATAGTTGCTTGACTGTTGTGGGTTTCAGCCGGTGAATAAAGGTATGGACCAGCAACCCCATCCACAACAAAAGAACCCCTAACGTATGGTGAGAGAGAGAGAGAGAGAGAGAGAGAGAGAGAGAGAGAGAGAGAGAGAGAGAATGAATAACAATCAATACGTAATTGCAAGTTACCCACAAACTCCAGAATCCCTCTCCCCACACGAAAAAGGTCAGTGTGTGATTAAGACCCTTATGACACGGGTCAGTAAATGTCATAATACCTTGCATATGAAAAAAAGGAAGTTCAAGAAATAGTTATGGAATGAATTTGATCTCTGTGTTACGTTAAGTTAAAGGTGATTTTCCCTTGCGTTTGGTCACGTGGTGGAAATCATTCCTGCAAGGGACTGTCAACTCTACGTCACGATTCCTTAAGGACGAATTTTGATTAAAAGATAATAGGAAATTATTGCAATGAAAAATGACATTTGTGGCTGTTATAAATAACGACTATATAGACATTTTAGAGGGAAATCGCTTCTGTATCTTATAACCATAAGGATTACTATCCCTTACATGCCTTAAAATGCATTTTATGGGAAAATCGCCCTTATTTCGTATAGATATAAAGGTCCATTTTCTGTTATATAGCATTGACGGACTTTTTAAAGGAAAATCATCTCTTTGGCCTCTGAGCATAAGGGCTATTATCTTTTAAAGCTTATAAACGAGATTTTATTGGAAAATCGCCTTTATGCCATACGTTCGTAAGGACTATTTCATCCCTCTGTTGTCCAAAATAAGCCCCCACTGTCCGTGCGTGTCCGTAACAGGTCGGGAATGAGTTTTCCCAGGTTACGCGAAATTCGTGACACGCGAAGTTCGTGTAATTCGTATTTGTCGTGAAAAGACTCAAAGGGAGATTTAGCGTGATTTGAATAATTGAGTTTGGGATTTGTGAATTGCATTGAAATTTTTTTTTTTTTCGTATTTTGAATGTTATTGTAAATTCAAAATGCATCTGATTTTCCAGTTAATTTTTTAAAATTTAAATTTTTAGTTTGCGTTTCTAGATTGTGTTTAAAATTTGTACATTTAAATCCAAAAGGCATCTTCTCTTCAATTTATTTAAATTTGAATTTTGAGTTTGAATATCCGAAACATATTTTAATATTTTTTTCGTTTAAATTCCTGTTTTTTTTAATTTGGTTTTTAATTCAAATAAGGAAAAATTTTGAGTTTGTATTTACAAAATGTATTTTGAGTTTAAATTGACAAAACGCATTGAATTAATTTTTCTTTGAGTTTAAATTTAACATTGAAATCTAATTAATAAAATACACTTTAACCGGTTTATTAGAGGATTTATTTAAATGTATCAATAAAATTAAATTTTTTTTCTTCTACTGACTATAATCATTGCAACGACAAAATGCCGAATTATAGCAATATTTCTCGCTGACTTTCGTTTGTTGTTGTTTGCTAACAAACAACAAACGAACATACACACACAAACAGTGACTTGTGCTCTCTTACAAATTGATGTTCTCTCTCTCTCTCTCTCTCTCTCTCTCTCTCAGATTAATGCTCTCTCTCGCTCTCTTATTCAAATTAATCTCTTCTCTCTCTCTCTCTCTCTCTCTCTCGCTCTCTCTCTCTCTCTTTTCAATTTAATGTGTCTCTATCTCTCCCTCTCTCAGATTAATACTCTCTTTCTCTTTGGCGTGTTTAGCAGATTCGCAATACGATGAGGTAGCAGGAAGGGAACTGGCATTTCTCATCTATGAAATCAGCAACAGTCCTAACCAAAAAGATACAAAAGCATTCATAGATATATTAGAAGGATATAATCCTTCAAACTGGAACAAATCTAATGAAAACATCTTGAAATAATTGAAGAAGTTCCAAATAAAATCCTAAGTGGTCAAGAGACTCATAAAGAAAATATACATAAACCACATATTCCGACAAAGAAATGAATAAGGTTGAATCTTGTGAATATACTAATTGATGCATTAGGAAAAAGTAATGCCAAAAGCATGCAAACTGTGTAAGGTTTGGTATAGCATAGTCAATCCACAAAAACCTAATCAGCAAAATGTGCTGCATGCAACATTCGACCCCATCCACAGTGTGCTGAGGTAATACAAGATTTGAGAAAAGATACAAGAATTTTTTGTTCAACATGTCTATCATGGATAAGACAATGTTATTAAATCAAGATTGAATGTAGCAAATAGTTGAGGATGAAGAAGAGAGAAGGAGGAAGAAGAAGAAGAAAAAGAAGAAGAGGAAAACGGAAGAAAAGTAAACAAAAATGAAATGACAGAAAAAAATAAGGAAAACAAAGAACAAGATAAAAGTATGGATGCAGAGATACTCATTGATACTACATATGAGGCAATAAAGCAGCATACCTACGAAGAAATAAATTACGATATGACAACAGAAAAGCAAATCCGAAGAGGCTCTACCCCAGATCTATACAATGACGGGAAAGAGGAAAAAATAGAAAAGAAAGACAAAATCTGCAACCTTTTGAAAAGAGGGAATTGCAGATTTGGAGAAAGATGAAACTTGATTGTTACTACAAACATCCTAAGATATGTCCAAATATTATATGGTAATAAATGAAATGTTGCAATACTTAGGGATGGATATGGGTATGATTGAAGCCAGAGATATGCATCCCCAAAAAACCAAAAATATGTAAAAAACCTAAAAAGGAAAAGAAGAAAAGGATGTTAGTTCGAACAAAAAAAATTGCAAAAAAAGGCAAAATATATGCACCCTGTAGCCATGATCATAAATCAAATAAATAACCAACCAAGTATAAAATCCAAAATAGAAAAGAAACAAAATAAAGAGAGAAATCAAGAATATCAGGTAAAATGAGAGGAAAAAAGCAAACACCAATGAGATATGCAGAGGTGTCAGCAAAAAAATTTCAAAGCATCAGCTCCGAAATTCTACTCAAGAGATAATAAAACTGTATTTATTATGCAAGAGGATATTGCAGAGAGAAACGGAGAAAATTGCAGATTCAGACACAAAATAATAATTATGATGAAGGAAGATCAAATATTATGGAAAAGTTGGATTTTTTAATGTCAGAATTTCTGGAAATGAAAAAAGAACAACATACCAGAACAGGAAAGAGACATGGGAAAATCCTTATTACTATCAGTATTAATGAAGGAGAAAAACACAAACCACATATGTGATGAATGCGCAGGGTTTAGTTACGAGTAACTCAAAAAGAAAAATAGAGTACTTAGAGAACTAACCCAAAATGAAAAAGAAAAATAGATAATAATGAATATAAGTGAAACCTGGTATTCCCAAGAGACTGGGAATGATGATCAAATAAAAGGGTTCCAAACTTCATAGATCAGATAGAAAAAATAGGAATCAAGGGGGAACCGCAATATATGGGAAAGACAAAAAACAAGGAAAAATATATTGAGAAATATAGTAACTCAGAATGTGAACTAATAGCGGTAGAATTTGAATCTGAAAAATTGAATGAACCATAGTATATATAGACCTCCTAATACTAAAGAGTTTGACTTAATAATTGAAAAATTGGATGATATATGTAGAAATCACAAGGACTGGACTATTCCTCCTATCTGGTGACTTCAACTTTCCTTTCGTAGAATGGAAAGAACGAATAGGAGATTGTGGTTGTACTTATACATATAAAAAGAGGAGTAATAGTAGTGGCAGAAGATAAGAGGCAATTTGAAAAGCTATTAGTATATGCTACTAGAATACAACATTCAACAAATAAATCACCTGCCAAGCAAGAAAGGAAAATACTTTAGACCTAGTATTTGTGAACGAGATGAATTATGTTAAAGAAATAATAGTTTATAATGCGAGTATTTCAGACCATAATGTCATAGAATTAACAGTTCATCCAAAGCAAGTGAAAATAGAGATAAGCAAGAAATGAAAAAGTGGGAAGGATATGGAAAATACAACTTCTACAGTAAAAATATAAATGGTCAGAAAATTAATGAAGAATTAAACAAAGATTGGGATAACATTTTCGTAAGTGATGACATAAGGGTAAATACGGAGATATTATATAAAATATTGGAGATAATAGTGGAAAAAAATATATACCGAAGAAGAAAGTAAACATCATTCATGCATACCAAGAGACAGAAGGATCTTGTTCAGAAAATCAGAAAGTGGAAAAAGGTCTTGCAAAAGAAAAAAAATGCATGGAAAGTTATAGAACTAAAAAGTAAGATAGAAATGCAGAACAAAAGATTATACAATCAAAAGAAAATGAAAAACGGGACTTGGAAGAAAAAACCCTATTAAATATCAAGCAAAACCCCAAACTATTATACTCATATGCGAAGAAGATGAATAAAAGAAGATAGAAATAGGCCCTCTGAGAATTGAAGGGAGATTAACAATGAATGAAAAAAAGGAAATTTGCAACATATGGCAGAACGATATAAGAGAGAATTCACCCCTAGAATAGATAAATGAAGATAATGATATAGAAGTAAGGATGAAAATAGTGAATATTTAGCTGACATAGATATTAATGAAGCTGATATTGTGCAGGCTATTAATGAATTAATTAAAAATGGAGCTGCTGCAGGGCCTGATGGAATTCCTGCTATTTTGTTAAAGAAAGTAGTTTCATTCTATCGCAAAGCCACTTGCAATATTATTAAGACAAAGTGTAGATACAGGCAAGATATATGATGAGCACAAAATTAGCATATATTACCCCTACTTTCAAAAAGTGGATCAAGACTAGAGGCAAGTAATTATAGGCCTGTGAGTCTAACATCACATATTATGAAAGTGTATGAAAGGGTAATGAAGAAAAAATATTAATGAAACATTTAATAAAAAATAATTTGTTTAATAAAGGACAACATGGTTTCGTACCCGGAAAAAGTACACAAACCCAACTGTTAGTCCACCGTGAAAACATATTCAAAAATATGAAAAGCGGAAATGAAACAGAGTGGTTTATTTAGACTTTGCAAAAGCTTTTGATAAAGTAGACCATAATATATTGGCGAAGAAAATTAGAAAACACAATATCGTGGATAAAGTAGGTAGGAAGATGGTTAAAAGAATTTTTACACAACAGAAAACAGATAGTTATTGCAAACGACGAGAAATCGGATGAAGCCAAGGTAATATCCGGTGTGCCGCAAGGTACGGTGTTAGCTGCAAATACTGTTTGTTATTATGATTGAAGACATAGACAATAATGTTAAGGATTCGGTAGTGAGTAGTTTCGCAGATGACACAAGAATAAGTAGAGAAATTACTTGTGATGAAGATAGGAACGCTCTACAAAGAGACCTTAACAAAGTATATGATTGGGCAGAGGTAAATAGGATGGTATTTAACTCTGATAAATTTGAATCAATAAATTATGGAGACAGAGAAAGAAGCTATATGCATATAAGGGACCTAATAATGAGACCATCACAAATAAGGAAGCAGTTAAAGACCTTGGTGTGATGAATAGGAACATGTTATGCAATGATCAAATAGCAACTCTGTTGGCAAAATGTAAAGCAAAAATGGGAATGTTGTTACGGCACTTCAAAACAAGAAAAGCTGAACACATGATTATGCTTTATAAAACATATGTTCGTAGTCCACTTGAATATTGCAATATGATATGGTACCCACACTATCAAAAGGATTATTGCACAAATAGAGAGTGTACAAAGGTCTTTACAGCTAGAATAGAAGAAGTTAAGGACCTAGACTACTGGGGAAAGACTACAATTCTTAAAATATATAGTCTAGAAAGGAGAAGAGAACGCTACATGATAATTCACATGGAAACAGATAGAAGGAATAGCAGTAAATATCATGGAACTAAAAATATCAGAAAGAGCAAGCAGAGGTAGATTAATAGTGCCCAAAACTATACCAGGAAAAAGGAAGCACACAGGACATTAATCCACTACGCACCAGCATCGATAATGCAGCGTCTATTCAATGCGTTGCCAGCTATCTGAGGAATATATCAGGAGTGAGCGTAGATGTGTTTAAGAATAAGCTCGACAAATATCTAAAACTAAATGCATCCCAGACCATCCAAGATTGGAAGATGCAAAATATACCGGAAGATGTACTAGCAACTCTCTGGTAGACATTAGAGGTGCCTCACACTGAGGGACCTGGGGCAACCCGAACAAGATGTAAGGTCTGTAAGGTAAGGTCTCAATACAGATTAACTTAATCTCTCTCTCTCTCTCTCCTCCTCTCTCTCTCTCTCTCTCTCTCTGATTAAGAAATTCTCTACATCTCAAACAAATTAATAATCTCTCTCTCTCTCTCTCTCTCTCTCTCTCTCTCTCTCTCTCTCTCTCTCTCTTGTCAAACTTTATACCTTTCTCCCTTACCTTACCTTACAGACCTTACAGTTTCGTTCGGGTTGCCCCAGGTCCCTCAGTGTGAGGCGCCTCTAATGTCTACCAGAGAGTTGCTAGTACATCTTCCGGTATATTTTTGCATCTTCCAATCTTGGATGGTCTGGGGATGCAGTTTAGATATTTGTTCGAGCTTATTCTTAAACATCTACGCTCACTCCTGATATATTCCTCAGATGAGCTGGCAACGCATTGAATAGACGCTGCATTATCGATGCTGGTGCGTAGTGGATTAATGTCCTGTGTGCTTTCCTTATTTTTCCTGGTATAGTTTTGGGCACTATTAATCTACCTCTGCTTGCTCTTTCTGATATTTTTAGTTCCATGATTTTTTCTGTTATTCCTTCTATCTGTTTCCATGCCTGAATTATCATGTAGCGTTCTCTTCCTCCTTTCTAGACTATATAAATTTTTAAGGATTGTAGTCTTTCCCAGTAGTCTAGGTCCTTAACTTCTTATGCTAGCTGTAAAGGACCTTTGTACACTCTCTATTTGTGCAAGATCCTTTTGATAGTGTGGGTACCATATCATATTGCAATATTCAAGTGGACTACGAACATATGTTTTATAAAGCATAATCATGTGTTCAGCTTTTCTTGTTTTGAAGTGCCGTAACAACATTCCCATTTTTGCTTTACATTTTGCCAACAGAATTTGCTATTTGATCATTGCATAAACATGTTCCTATTCATCATCACACCAAGGTCTTTAACTGCTTCCTTATTTGTGATTGTCTCATTATTAGGTCCCCTATATGCATATAGCTTTCCTTCTCTGTCTCCATAATTTTATTGATTCAAATTTATCAGAGTTAAATACATCCTATTTACCTCTGCCCAATCATATACTTTGTTGAAGGTCTCTTTGTAGAGCGTTCCTATCTTCATCACAAGTAATTTCTCTACGTATTCTTGTGTCATCAGCGAAACTACTCACTACCGAATCCTTAACATTACTGTCTATGTCTTCAATCATAATAACAAACAATATTGCAGCTAGCACCGTACCTTGTGGCACACCGGATATTACCTTGGTTTCATCCGATTTCTCATCGTTTGCAATAACTATCTGTTTTCTGTTGTGTAAAAATTCTTTTAACCATCTTCCTACTTTATCTACGATATTGTTGTGTTTTCTAATTTTCTTTGCTAATGATTATTAGGTCTTACTTTGTCAAAAGCTTTTGCAAAGTCTAGATAAACCACATCTGTTTCATTTCCGCTTTTCATATTTTTGAATATGTTCTCACGGTGGACTAACAGTTGGGTTTGTGTACTTTTTCCGGGTACGAAACCGTGTTGTCCTATATAAACAAATTATTTTTTATTAAATGTTTCATAATATTTTTCTTCATTACCCTTTCATACACTTTCATAACTATGTGATGTTAGACTCACAGGCCTATAATTACTTGCCTCTAGTCTTGATCCACTTTTGAAAGTAGTAGGGGTGATATATGCTAATTTGTGCTCATCATAATCTTGCCTGTATCTACACTTTGTCTTAATAATATTGCAAGTGGCTTTGCGATAGAATGAACATACTTTCTTTAACAAAATAGCAGGGACTCCATCCGGCCCTGCAGCAGCTCCATTTTTAATTTCATTAATTGCCTGCACAATATCAGCTTCATTAATTTCTATGTCAGCTAAATATTCACTATTTTCTTCCCTTACTTCTATATCATTATCTTCATTATCTATTCTAGGGGTGAATTCTCTCTTATATCGTTCTGCCAGTATGTTGCAAATTTCCTTTTTTTCATTCGTTAATCTCCCTTCAATTCTCAGAGGGCCTATGTTTCGATTCTTCTTTTATTCATCTTCTTCGCATATGAGTATAATAGTTTGGGGTTTTGAGAATACTCATTTTTTCTTCCAAGTCCCGTTTTTCATTTTCTTTTGATTGTATAATCTTTTGTTCTGCATTTTTCTATCTTACTTTTTAGTTCTATAACTTTCCATGCATTTTTTTCTTTTGCAAGACCTTTTTTCCACTTTCTGATTTTCTGGAACAAGATCCTTCTGTCTCTTGGTATGCATGAATGATGTTTACTTTTCTTCTTCGGTATATATTTTTTCCACTATTTTCTCCAATATTTTATATAATATCTCCGTATTTACCCTTATGTCATCACTTACGAAAAATGTTATCCCAATCTTTGTTTAATTCTTCATTAATTTCTGACCATTTTATATTTTTACTGTAGAAGTTGTATTTTCCATATCCTTCCCACTTTTTCATTTCTTGCTTACTCTTATTTTCACTTGCTTTGGAATGAACTGTTAATTCTATGACATTATGGTCTGAAATACTCGCATTATAAACTATTATTTCTTTAACATAATTCATCTCGTTCACAAATACTAGGTCTAAAGTATTTTCCTTTCTTGTTGGCAGGTGTGATTTATTTGTTGAATGTTGTATTCTAGTAGCATATCTAATAGCTTTTTCAAATTGCCTCTTATCTTCTGCACTACTATTACTCTCTTTTTTATATGTATAAGTACAACCATCTCCTATTCGTTCTTTCATTCTACGAAAGGAAGTTGAAGTCACCAGATAGGAGAATTTAGTCCAGTCCTTGTGATTTCTACATATATCATCCAATTTTTCAATTATTAAGTCAAACTCTTTAGTATTAGGAGGTCTATATATTACTATGTTCATCAATTTTTTCAGATTCAAATTCTACCGCTATTAGTTCACATTCTGAGTTACTATATTTCTCATATATTTTTCCTTTGTTTTTTGTCTTTCCCATATATTGCGGTTCCCCCTTGATTCCTATTTTTTCTATCTGATCTATAAGTTTGGAACCCTTTTATTTGATCATCATCCCAGTCTCTTGGGAATACCAGGTTTCACTTATATTCATTATATCTATTTTCTTTTCATTTTGGGTTAGTTTCTTCTAAGTACTCTATTTTTCTTTTTGAGTTACTCGTAACTAAACCCTGCGCATTCATCACTATGATGGTTTGCGTGTTTTCTCCTTCATTTTAATAATGGTAGTAATAAGGATTTTCCCATGTCCTCTTTCCTGTTCTGGTATGTTTGTTCTTTTTTTCATTCCAGAAATTCTGACATTAAAAAATCCAACTTTTTCCATAATATTTGATCTTTCCTTCATCATAATTATTCATTTTGTGTCTGAATCTGCAATTTTCTCCTGTTTTCTGCAATATCCTCTTGCATAATAAATACAGTTATTATCTCTTGAGTAGAATTTCGGAGCTGATGCTTTGAAATTTTTTGCTGACACCTCTGCATATATCATTGGTGGTTTGCTTTTCTCTTTTACCTGATATTCTTGATTTCTCTCTTTATTTGTTTCTTTCTTATTTTGGATTTTATTACTTGGTTGGTTATTTATTTGATTATGAATTCATGGCTACAGGGTGCATATATTTGCATTTTTGTCGAACTTACATCCTTTTTCCTTCTTTTAAGTTTTAGCATATTTTTGGATGCAGATCTCTGCAATCATCCCCATATCCATCTAAGTATGCACATTTACCATATATTTCATAGTTTTGACATATCTTAGGATGTTTGTAGTAACATCTTTCTCCAAATCTGCAATTCCCTCTTTTCAAAAGGTTGCAGATTTTGTCTTTCTTGTCTATTTTTTCCTCTTTCCCGTCATTGTGTAGATCTGGGTAGAGCCTCTTCGGGATTTGCTTTTCTGTTGTCATATCGTAATTTATTTCTTCGTAGGTATGCTGCTTTATTGCCTCATAGTAGTATCAATGAGTATCTCTGCATCCATACTTTTATCTTGTTCTTTGTTTTCCTTATTTTTTTCTGTCATTTCATTTTGTTTACTTCTCTTCCTCCTTTTCCTCTTCTTCTTTTTCTTCTTCTTCCTCTTCCTGCTTCTTCTTCATCCTCAACTATTTGTACATTCAATCTTGATTTAATAACATTGTCTATCCATGATAGACATGTTGAACAAAAAATTCTTGTATCTTTTCTCAAATCTTGTATTACCTCAGCACACTGTGGATGGGTCGGAATGTTGCATGCAGCACATTTTCTGATTAGGTTTTGTGGATTGACTATGCTATACCAAACCTTACACAGTTGCATGCTTTTGGCATTCTTTTTCCTAATGCATCAATTAGGATATTCACAAGATTCACCTTATTCATTTTCTTTTTCGGAATATGTTGGTTTATGTATATTTTCTTTATGAGTCTCTTGACCACTTGGATTTTATTTGGAACTTCTTCAATTATTTTCAAGATGTTTTCATTAGATTTGTTCCAGTTTGAAGGATTATATCCTTCTAATATATCTATGAATGCTTTTGTATCTTTTTGGTTAGGACTGTTGCTGATTTCATAGATGAAAATGCCATTTCCCTTGCTGCTACCTCATCGTATTGCGAATCTGCTAAACACGCCAAATTACGCCACCTCTTCCCGCAGTTGGAAACTTACTGCCATCTTGTTCTGATTTATAGTATTACACTTGATAAACTAACTTAGAAGACGCTTTATCCTACTATTTCACACTAATCTTATCACCGATAGTTCACGAACACTTCTAGATATTTCTCAAATTCTAGTCGTATGTTAAACTTGTGATATCTGTTGATTAATCTGACTTCACGCGGGTACGTCTCACCAAGCAAGATGGCTAGGAAAAAGGGAGAAAAAGAGAAAAAGAAAACGCTAAAAAAAAGGAGAACCAGGAAATTAAAGAGAATGATAATGACAAAGGGATAGAGTCGCTGGTCGGCAGGCTGACCGAATAATGTTGCAACAAACGAGCACCCTAAATAAGGGGAGGGAGGGAGTTCTTTCAAATGAGCTGCCTTTTTTGTGGAGAGAGAGAGAGAGAGAGAGAGGATGAATACACTTGGTTAAGGTTAGTTAAAGATGAATTCATTTGAAAATGAGAGAGAGAGAGGAGAGAACAATTTAGAGAGAGAGAGAGAGAGAGGAGAGAGAGAGAGAGAGAGAGAGAGAGAGAGAGAGAGAAAACAATTTAAGAGAGAGACAGAGAGAGAGAGAGAGAGAGAGAATACTAATTTAATAGCAACAGACAAACAGAAAACATTAATTTGGAAAAGAGGAAGAGAGAGAGAGAGAGAGATAAAAATCTCAATAACACAACCTTGACCATTGATTTAATAAAAAAAAAAAAAAGAGAGAGAGAGGGAGAGAATATTGCTCAATACGAATTACAGAATTGGCCAACGGACTCCCAGTCAAAAATATTAGGGGCGTGAGTGGGTGGAGTGCCGGAAGTTACCCTGTAGTGGGCGGGAGGTGGACATTTCTTTTTATTTGTTGCATATCCGCAGTGGGCGTGATCATTTTCGGGCTCACGCCCCATGATCTGATAGCAGGAGTGGGCTTAACCTAGTTTATCTGGTGCCAGATAGTAGGCTTTGTGGTCAGTGTGTTGTTTATATATATATATATATATATATATATATATATATATATATATATATATATATATATATATATATATATATATATATATCTATATATATATATATATATATATATGATATATATATATATATATATATATATATATATATATATATACAACCATTCATTACTGTATTTAGTATTGAATCTCATATACAGGTATACGGGGTTATAACAAAATGTAGTTGTAATATTGTAATATATAACAACCAAATTGTAGATGCTACAACAGTTCTGACATAGATGGAAATAACATAATGTAGATATTGTATTCCCAAGTGCAGTCGTGATAAGAGAGAGAGAGAGAGAGAGAGAGAGAGATTTCTGATATAACCTTCCCATAAACATTTGAAACCACAGAGCAAATTGATCTTGAGCAATCTTCAAATGTCTAATTTACCTTCGCTATCGTTTGCAAAACCAAAAATATCACCGGGAGATCGAGCTTACACCCTTCCCCTCCCCCTTCCCCCACACCCCCACCCTTCTCAAAACCAGAGAAGAACGGTTTTGAATATTAAGAAGTTTTCGTCATCCATTATCAGTGTCATCTGGTGCCTGGAGGTCAATATATAAGTTAGCTTTTTAACAGCACCTCAAGGCTGTGAGAGTTAGTGTTTATTTTATGAACATACAAGGAGTCTGGTGTATGTTGGCTATTTGGCTTTCAGTAGCGTTTCGAAGGCCAGAATAATTGTTAAATATTGACATGCTTTAATTTCTATGGTCTTTTTTGAAGATCAGAAGCATTAGTCATGTTATTATTTCGAAATATTAATAAGTCCTTCTTAACATTTCGAAATCCGTGAGAATCAGTATTTGCAAGCTTGTGCAAACACAAGATCATTAGCTTCGGTTAATCAAGTTAAAAAATCAGAAAAATTTAACATTTCGGTAAATATCCAGTTCAATGTGTATTCATTTTTGTGTTAATTCTTCAAAAAAACTTCAAAATTACCACTAGTTAACACTTCGAAATACGTGAGAATTAGTACATCAGCACCTCGAGTCTGTGAGATTAAGCCACAAACCCGTCTTCTCGGCGAGGGAGGAACGAAGAAGAATGTGTCTCGTCACTTAAAACAAAACCGATCTAATAAGATGCCTCATTTAAAAGGGAACAGGTGTTGCGGTGGGTCGGCAACTGACTCAGAATTCGTTATTACCGCCAAAGTGACTCACGCCACAAGAGGGAGCCTCTCATTATGGGCGTGATTCACCGATTACTTTGAAATATTGTGGTAGTGAACGCGACCTTCATGTCACTTTGGGTGGGGGGGTGGAACTATACTAAAACTTTGTTCAATAAACCGTCAATTATTATTATTATTATTATTATTATTATTATTATTATTATTATTTATTATTATTATAACTGATGTGTTTGCTTTTATTTTTCATATGATGTTTTATCTGATTTTTACTGTTATAACCCTCATGGTAATTATTATTATTATTATTATTATTTTTATTATTATTATTATTATTATTATTATTATTATTATTATTATTATTATTATTATTTAATCTTAAAATACTTATGAGAGCAATAAACTGTTTTATTTTTATCTTTATTTTTCACTACCCGAATCTCCTTTTCTGGAATCGAGTCTATATTTTTAGAAGATTTCCAAAAATAACATCTCCCCTTGGCCCTCTTGACCAATCAGGTGACGGCATGTTGATGACGTCAGAGATATGGGAGCCCCGTCCAGCCAATCAGCTGATCGGGAGACAGCGACGTCAGACACCTGAGATTCTCGGCCAATCAGACGGCTTATTGGCGATGACGTTAGAGACTCTGCTTTCCCTTTCTAGCTGGGTGCTTTCAATTAAGGGCGATATGGTCGATAATCCGTTGGGTTTTTGAGGGAATTCCGACCTTATTGGTGTAGGGGTCTTTCTGGCCAATTTGTGGGTAGAAAGTGATACGGAGTAGCGATAAAAATGAATGTAGAGTAAATACAGATAAATTGAGTATACAGAGATGCCCACCGCAGTTGACTGCCCACCAGGTAAATAATACTTTGCTGAGGTCAACAGAAGGCCGGCTCTTCTCTCTCTCTCTCTCTCTCTAGCTTGTAATGCAACAAGCGTCTATTTACGCTGACCTACATAAGAGGGTCAATGCCCAGATGATCGTTATCTGCGTTATTTGTTCTCGTAGTCTGAGAGAGAGAGAGAGAGAGAGAGAGAGAGAGAGAGAGAGAGAGAGAAACTGCTATCTTCACGCAAGGATACGACAGCAAGATCTTTATCTTTCTGGGACCGTGGGTGGGGCGGCTTGCTAGGGCGGGGTGGGGCGGTCGCTACGAGCTGCTAAAGAACTGTCATTCATCTCCAAAGAGGCTTGCGTCTCTCTCCAACATGGCGGACGATCTGGAACTGCTTGAAGACAGACTTTGCTCTAAAATTGGCAGTCTAATTCTTCGTGTATATCTTTATATAAAAGCCATCAGCTCTTTTTCCAAGATGGCGGACGATACCTTCCCTCCCACCTAAGGAGAAGGTAAATGACATGTGTGTCCTATTCACGAAAATGTAGATAAGAGAGTCCATAAAGAGTCTTGGATATGGGACGAGTTAATGAATGTTTACACTCCTAAATGTCAGGACCGGAAAACGAGGTCATCTTTTGCAGGGTGGTAATTAATTCGGGGGACACCTGTATTTCTCACAGGTAAGGAGGGCGTAGACTGGGTAATTATATATATACTACATTATATATATATATATATATATAGTATATATATATATATATATATATACATACATACACAGAGCGCATTTAAATGAGCCAAAACAGATGATTCTTGAAAAGAAAGTCAAATCCTTAAACCTTAGAGACATTAAGTACCGTCCTGAAACTTCTCTGTGCTCGAAGGCTAGAGACGACGATAGGCCTAAATTAGAACTTTATCATCAAAGAATAATCATTTTAAAGTTGAAAATTCTGACGATAGAAGACCACTAAGTCTCAAGGACTTCCACGGGCAGGTGAATTCGAGGTCGAATTTTAACCACGCCCTAAAATCATCGCCACAATATTCATCACTGTCAGCATTATGACCATTCATGCAGTGAGTTTGTTCGTGTGTATGTGTGAGGACACCATAACACCATACAGTAGCAACCGGTTCAAAGGTTTCCTGGTCCGTATTGCTTTCCCAAACACACTTGTCAGAGAAGGAAAACAGGTGAGTCGACAACACCTTCTCCGAGGCTTTAATTATATTATTCTTCTTACCTGTAAACATCACCGTAAAGGCGCTGATATGTTATGCTATGTTATGCTAGGTCATCGAGTAGCCGGGAGCTCTGATATTCCAACACGGCTTGAGTCGGTTTCTAAATACAAACATTCGTTGTATGTTGATTTTTTTTTTTTTCAGTTGGTTACTGTTTGTAGTCGTCATGCCTATGCAAGTACAGTGTGCTATGAAATCATTACAGTGCTGAACTTTTTTTTTTTTCATCCTGAAACACAATACACTGTGAAGATAGTACTGTACGTTTTTTCATCCTATAACACAATACACTGTACATACAGTACATATATATATATATATAGATATAATATATATATATATATATATACATACATATAAACAAAGCTGTATTGCAAAAATACTGACCCGGAAGCTAGTCCCCCCCCCTCGCCCCCCCCCCCCACAAGTTATCTTGCTCTTTGTAAACAATGATACCGTATTTGCAAATTCAGGTCTGGAAATCCGTGAGATTGTTGACTCTGCTGTCTTTGTCGAGATAATAATATTTATATTCAAGTTTTGGTTATACACACCCTTACTTTTTTTCCCATAATTTTGAAGTATGTGAGATATACGAAGCGCTTGCTTCCCTTGATAGCCGAGTGGTGGCGGAGGTCGACGACTGTTTACCGCTGTATCTGACCCAAAAAGGCCCCAGGTTTGAATCCTGGCTGGGGCGGAAATATTAATCAATTTTAATTCCCTTCGGGTGTATAAGGTATACCCCCAAGGTAGTGTGTAAATTCGGTAGCGAATTATCTTTGTGAAAATCTCTCTCTCTCTCTCTCTCTCTCTCTCTCTCATATAGGGACGTCCTTATGCGCTTAAATGAAGCGACCTGATATTAGTAACGGTCTGGAGACGTCACCTGGTCTACGTCTACGTCGGAGGTTGTAGGGAAAACGCCAATTTGAAACAGCAGACGATGAGAGAGAGAGAGAGAGAGAGAGAGTCACGGCTGGTGAAGTAGAGTGTAGTATATTAGAGTTTAGCAAAGCGTAGAAGATGCAAATAACGTTAAATTCGTTTAGACAGAAGGTTAAAATGAGCTAAGCAACTGTTCATCCACCTGGTATCCAAGACTAGCATGTAGGACTTAGGCCTAGGGCCAAGCGCTAGAACCCACGAGGTCATGCAGCGATGAAAGGGAGCATTAAGAGCAGAAAGGCTTGAAAGGTGTAACAGGAGAAAAAAACTCGAAGCAGTTACGCTATGAAACAATAGGCAGGAGACAGGAGAGGAAGAAGGTATAAGAGAATACGAACGGAGGGACAGTAAAGGGAATGAAAGGGGTTGCATCAGCTATAGGGGCCGAAGCGACGCTGCAAGGAGCCTTAAAGGAATGCCTACAGTACGCCGAATGAGGTGCACTGAGGGCGCTAAACACCATAAGGGGGTCGTCCTATTGGATCCAAAATTTGGTTGCCAAACATCGACGAAGAATTATTATTATTATTATTATTATTATTATTATTATTATTATTATTATTATTATTAATTATTTAGGCCAAGGATTCGCCGTTGTTCGAAAGGAGTTCAAGAACACTTAGATAACCTGAACAAAAGATGAGTAGAAAAGCAATTGCGGTAAATGACGTCCTAATTGTGGGAATAATTTGCCTTACAATTGCTTAATGGCGGGAGATGTTTTCATTCTTTGGATTGTTACGTTCGTCTATTGTCGTTACGTAACAACTCAAGTTGTTATCTATATATATACAGGGTGTCCATAAAGTCCCAGTACCATCAGAATTATTTATTGCTTAGAATGGTAGTGGGACTTATGGACACCCTGTATGTTATATATATAGATATATATATATATATATATATATATATATATATATATATATATATATATATATATATATATATATTATATATATATATTGTGTGTGTGTGTGTGGATTTGTGTGTGTACTTGTGTAGAGAGATAGAGAGAGAGTGTGAGACAGAAATTCGTTTTAGCATTTAATTTGCATATTTCCACAAATACACATACACTCCTGACCCGCTGAGAGAGAGAGAGACCTTACAGACCTTACAGACCTTACATCTTGTTCGGGTTGCCCCAGGTCCCTCAGTGTGAGGCACCTCTAATGTCTACCAGAGAGTTGCTAGTACATCTTCCGGTATATTTTGCATCTTTCCAATCTTGGATGGTCTGGGATGCAGTTTAGATATTTGTCGAGCTTATTCTTAAACACATCTACGCTCACTCCTGATATTTCCTCAGATGAGCTGGCAACGCATTGAATAGACGCTGCATTATCGATGCTGGTGCGTAGTGGATTAATGTCCTGTGTGCTTTCCTTATTTTTCCTGGTATAGTTTTTGGGCACTATTAATCTACCGCTGCTTGCTCTTTCTGATATTTTTAGTTCCATGATATTTTCTGCTATTCCTT
>NC_087224.1:13440951-13458451 GCF_015104395.2 Macrobrachium nipponense
AAGCCTCTTTGATAATGAATCACCCTTTCACCTTTAACCCTAACAATGACACCTTGACCTATGATGATCTCTTAACAGCCCAAAAGGGAGTCGGGCAGGTGCTCCGTCTACTCCATCACGGAGGCGGTGAAGAAGGCCAGTGTGAGCAACCCGCCCGAGGCCTTCACTATCAAGAACAAATGGGCGGAGACGGGGGTCGACAACCCGGTCTTCGCAGGGGACACGGATGCCATGTCTTGGAATCCTGCCCTGAAGGAGTCCATTGTCACCAGTTCCCAGGTGGGTCCTTTGCCTTAGCTAGGATGAGCTACTCTTGCAGTAGTCATGGATAATCCCATCTTTGTTGAGTAAGCAGATGATATTCCTTGGAATCCTGCGCCGAAGGTGAGTGCCCTATCGGGATCCTATGTTGGAAGGAGCTCCTCATTACCAGCACCTCGAAAGATAGTGTATAGAGAACCCAGTCATTGTTGAGGACACCGACGCAGTTTCTTAGAATCCTATGTTGAAAGTCAATATCCTTTTGGAGTCCTGGGCTGTTGGTGACTCTCCTGTTGGAATCCTGCACTGAAGGTGAGTTTCATGTCAGAATCCTGTTGAGGGATCAGATGCTATGTTTCAGAATCCTACACTGTAAGTGAGTCTCCTGCTTGAATCCTTTGCTGAAGGAAAGTCTCCTCTTCTAATCCAAGCACTGAAAGAGTCCTTTGTTGCCAGTTCACAGGTGAGTTCCGTGACTGTGCTAGGAAGGCCAGAAACCAATAGTAAAATAAAGAGTGTCTGACATATATCTCAGAACTAAGTCTCAGTCAGTTGTTATCAGCTCAGAGGTGAATCTATTGTCCGAACTATAGCTAAACTATTGTACCAATTCTACCCCCGCTAATCTCCTTTGGGTATCATTGACCCACGATAAGAGAGATCTTGCATGTCCCTCAGAAATTAACTTGTTTTTCGCCACAAAAATATTCAGCATCATACGTTTTAGAAAAAATTATGGATTGTAACTATGATGCTTCCCAGTATTCTTCCCAGTATTTCATCTGTTATTCATTAATTCATGTCTTAAATATACAGCGTAAAATGTATGGATGACTCCACTCCTTTTTTATTATATTTGAGACAAATAATTCAAATTGCTCACAATACAAACCGTTCATGCTTCTTGTATGAAAAGGAAATATGTTTTTCAGTCAATAAATATGTTCTCTTCTTGTAACGTATTCCAATTAAATGATAAATTCGATCCTAAGGGAAAAATAGACTAAACCAGCAGTGAGAGCCTTAGCAGTAAATAGCATTAGCATTAGATTAAAGATTATTAATGTTTACGAGAAACAAAAGCAGAC
Source organism: Macrobrachium nipponense (assembly GCF_015104395.2). NCBI lineage: Eukaryota > Metazoa > Arthropoda > Malacostraca > Decapoda > Palaemonidae > Macrobrachium > Macrobrachium nipponense. The sequence goes on from NC_087224.1 coordinate 13,442,301, forward strand.
AAGGCGACCGCAGGTAACCTAGAAATCGGGTTTTTGCAATCACACAAAATTTCACACCCGAAAGCTACCAGTCTGCTATTGCTACTGTTAATTCAAGTAGCAGCATAGTAGCACAGTAGTAACAGCAACTAACAGCAACAGTAAGCAGCAATGGTGAATCATTGCTACAGAATCTTGGACGAAGTGTTGGTAGACAAGGTGAACGCAGGTAACAGGAAATGGTTTAGCTCTTACAGACTTCCCCCTCTACCTGAGAATTGTATAGGACCCCGGGTCATGTAGGAGAAGGGTCCCGTGGGATGACTCACAGGATGCGACTCATCCCGAAAGGATGGCGGGTAAAGGATATAGGAAGATTTTAGGATTACCTTTGGGGGTAATTTGTCTGTGTGTGGTGGGGGGGGGGGTGGTGTGGGAGGCGGGGTACGAAGAGAAGGGTACAAACTATCTATTTGTATGTTTGTATAAATGTGGTTTTACACAAACACACACACACACACACACACACACACACACACACATATATATATATATATATATATATATATATATATATATATATATATATATATATATATATATATATATATATATATATATATATATATATATTCAGAAAAGAGCAAAGAATTCGAGAAGTTAAGAGGTCATATATAGATATAATTATATATATATATATATAGATATATATATATATATATATAATATATATATATATATGTATATATATATATATCTATATATATATATATATATATATATATATATATATATATATATATTTTTTTTTTAATTTTTTTTTTTTTTTCTGACGCTTGTCATACAAAGCCTCGAGATCCAACTTTCAAAGAAATATGAAAGAAATCATGATGTCGGGTTCAGTGGTGGGGAAACGAACCTGCGATCCCATAATCGCGACTGAGGTCACCTAGATGGTTTCGTTTCTCACTACCAAACATCATGATTTCTCTCATATTTCTTTGAAGTTGGATCTCGAGGCTTTGTAGCGACAAGCGTATTCAGAGACGAGCAAAGAATATGAGAAGTAAGGAGGTCATTGTGGCTACTACATTTTACATATGTATCTGGTAAAAAAAAAAAAAAAAAATATATAATATAAAATATATACATAATTATAATATATTATATATATATATTATAATAAAGATTATTATCATTATTAAAGGGTCAGTTTAAAATAAATATATAGGAGCTTCAAGAAGGGGTGTCCCATATCAAGCATAAAAGGATCAAGTTTATTTTTCAAACGAAAAAAAACGTTTTCGCAACATGAAACTTTCTGTGCATCATCAGTCTAAATATATATATCAGAAAAGAGGCAAAGAATTCCGAGAAGTAAGAGGTCTTATATATATATATTTATATAATATCTATTATATATTCTTCTATGTATATAGTAGGCTCAGTATAAATATATCATGGAGCAATTTTCGAAGGTGTCATGATACGAAGCAGTAAAAGGATCAAGTATTTTCAACTGTAAAAAAAAAAATATTAATATATAAACTTCGCACATGAACTTCAATAAAGTGCCTTCAGATCATGATCTGATATATATGATTCAGCAGTAGCAAAGAATTCGAGAAGTTAAGAGGTTATATACATATATATATATATATATATATATATATATAGTATATATATATAATATTTTTTTTTTTTGTTTTTTTTTTTTTTTTTTTTTTTTTTTTTTTTTTTTTCTGAATACGCTTGTCACTACAAGCCTCGAGATCCAACTTCAAAAGAAATATGAAAAGAAATCAATGATGTCGGGTAGTGGGAAAACGAAACCTGCGATCCCATAATCGCGATGAGGTCACCTATATGGTTCGTTTCTCACTACCAAACATCATGATTTCTCTCATATTTCTTTGAAGTTGGATCTCGAGGCTTTGTAGCGACAAGCGTATTCAGAGACGAGCAAAGAAATATGAGAAGTAAGGAGTCATTGTGGCTACTACATTTACATATGTATCTGGTAAAAAAAAATATATTATATATATATACTATATATATATATATATATATATATATATATATATATATATATATATATATATATATAGTATATATAGAGGCTCAGTTAAATAAATATATAGGAGCTTCAGAAGTGTCCATGATACAAGCAGTAAAAGGAATCAAGTTTATTTCAACGAAACGTTTCGCACATGAAACTTCTGTGGCCATCATCAGTTTGTAAGAGAGCAAAGAGACATAAATAACATTCAATGATAAAAATAAAGGAACTCACAAATATTAAAATAGTCTTAAAAATTAAAAATCAACGTAAAAACAAACAAAGGTAAAGAGAGAGAGAACAACCCAAACACCAACCGTCCATGATGTAGAGAGAAGATGGAATGACTAAAAAACCAGTTGACGTCAACTGGTTTTTTAGTCATTCCATCTTCTCCCTACATTATGGACGGTTGGTGTTTGGGTTGTTCTCTCTCTCTTTACCTTTGTTTGTTTTTACGTTGATTTTTAATTTTTAAGACTATTTTAATATTTGTGAGTTCCTTTATTTTTATCATTGAATGTTATTTATGTCTCTTTGCTCTCTTACAGACTGATGATGCACAGAAGTTTCATGTGCGAAACGTTTCGTTGAAAATAAACTTGATTCCTTTTACTGGTAGTATCATGGACACCTTCTGAAGCTCCTATATAATCTAATAAACAAAAACAAATGAGGAAAAATCAGACAGGGAACCCCTTCTATCTAAAACTCCAAGTAGCATCAACCCTAACCTAACCTAACCCAACCTAGCCTAACACATTCCACTTGTCTCTCCACAGGTCATGCCGACCTCGAACCAAGAGACCACTGAACTCTCCACGTCAGCTGCTTCCACAGGAGGAGCAGGTCCCGAGCTGCAGAGCAACGGCATTGCCCACTCAGACCGCCACATGCAAGACCACACCCTCGGGGGGCCCCCACAGCAACAGCAGCCACGGGCACGCGAACGGTGATGCTGGGGGCCACTCTCACATAGAGATCACCAAACTGTTCTCGAAAGGGCTTGGGTCCAATCTGCGCTCCGTCATCATCGTCCTGGCGCTGTCCATTCATTCGGTGTTTGAGGTGAGGGGCCCATTGGATTTGTTCTTATTTTTTTTTCTCTCTCTCTCATTCTGCTTCTCTTTATCATCATTATTGTTACTGAAAACATACACACAGAAAATATATATATATATATATATATATATATATATATATATATATATATATATATATATATATATATATAAATATTTATATGAATTTGTCTCCCAGCTATTATTGATATTAATATCTACGTATTATTATTATTATTATTATTATTATTATTATTATTATTATTATTATTATTATTATTATTATTATTGTTGTTGTTATTAAAATGCTAAGTAAGCCACCACAAACCAGAAAAAAATTAAACAAATAAAATCATTACAAAACGCAAATCCATACAGAAACTAAAAGTAGACAGTCTTATCAACAACACAGAGATACAAGTCTAAGTTAAACACATATTTGAAGTAACTATTATAAAAAAAAAACATTCAAAGTTGCTCGGCACTTTCCAAGTTACAAACAACGAGGCCACTCCTCACTGAAACTGAATCATTACTATAACAATTGTTGGATCACAATTCCCCTAAGTTATGATTACAAACTGAAACGCGAAACGACTGTATGAGAAGTTTACTAAACAGAGATTCAATAGAGGAACTATTTGGTGTTTAATCATCTCCAAATAAGTGCCAGAATCGACCAGAAGGAGATTGTATTGAAAGGAGAGACAATGGCCATTTGAACTCTCAGCTTTTGTCAACTGAGCATGACTTGGAATAGTCTTCTCCATTACATCTCAAGGTTAAGTGGACGGTTCTGTGAGAGGGATCTTATTATCATGGGCGAAACAAATCTGCACTTATGTATGGGTACAAATATCTTTGAAAATAAATCTAAATTGAGAGCTTATGGTTTTAGATGTTTTATTAAATATATTTGTACTCACACATAACTGTGGACTTGTTTCTCCATTTCAAGATTCATGCTACTTTGAGTGTTTTTATGATATTGTCATTGTTATTTGCTATCATCATTGGTCGAATGTGCTTAGTTTTGACTCAAATGAAGTTAGGTTTTAACTTCCCTATCAAATAATTCACCATAAACTCTGTATATACATACATACATACATACATACATACACACACATACATACATACATCACATATATATATATATATATATACATATATATATATATATATAGATATATATATATATATATATATACAGGGTACCCCACAAGAGGTCACTGATTATACTGGTGGTTCTTCCGTACTTTCTCTTCACTTTCACCATGTTGTGCTCTCTATATTCCCACCCATTCTGCTAAGCCAGTAATACCTCACCCCATCTCACAAAAATGTCTCTATTCACCTTTGACCAAATGCCATCTGTGTCACCGCAGGGCCTGGCTGTCGGCCTGCAGGAGAGGATGAACGACGTCTGGTACCTCTTCGGGGCAATCGCCGCCCACAAGTTCGTCATCGCCTTCTGCCTCGGGGTGAAGCTCCTGACGAGCATGTCCATGGGCCTCATGGTGATCTACATGGTGGTCTTTGCCCTCGTGTCTCCTCTGGGTATAGCCATCGGCATCATCGTCACCGAGACTGCCTCCTCAGACCCCGGTGCCCATACGGTGTTGGTCACCATCCTGCAGGGACTGGCCGGAGGCACCATACTCTATGTCACTTTCTTCGAGGTGAGTTACTCCTTGACCTTTTTCGCTTCATTTTCTTCACTCACTCTTTAACTATTATTTGGCCCTCTGGCTAGATATGACTAGCACGCTGTAGATAGTAATACAGGTTCTTATTTTTGCTCTCATCCATCAACTTTTCATTTGTTTCCTTTTCATTTCTTTCCATTGAGATGTCACCTTCTCTAACTTTATCTTAGCCATTTCAGCAATACTCTAAGTCATTCCTGAGTCTCCATATTAAACAGTGGCTCTTTTTCTACTCCTGAATAAATTTGTTCAGATGAATAAACCAATTAATGTACCTGACTACCAACCACGAATAAACGTTCTTCGTTCCCTCGAATTCCAGATCCTGGAACGGGAGAGAGCTCGCGACGGAGGCAGGCTGCTGAAGGTGTTCTGCGTGTGCCTCGGTTTCATAGCGATGGCCTCCGTGGAGACCATCGGAGGCCACAGCCACGGGCCTCCGGCAAAAGGAAATGCCGGTGGACACAGCCACAGCCATAGCCATAGTCACCATGGACATTTCCACGGAAACCATGACGGGCACGATCACAGCGACCACGCCGACGATTTCTTCATGGACACGACGCCTCTGATGGCCGAGCACGCTATCGACAGCACAGAGGCACCGCTGAAATTCCTACCAGACATTCCACACGAAGATCACGGCGACCATTCTGCCCATGACGTTAACAACAACAATTTTAAGGCAGTCAGTGCAGATTCGGATGTACTACACAGCGGCCACAACCACGGGCCAGCATTCTCCGAAGGCGGCCTTACAGGCCCCCACGATCATAGCGCCAGTGCTCCCGGCATCCACCCTGAAGGTAATGTGAGGGGTTTCCACAGCCATGAGGAGACGGGTGTCCATTCCAGTCATGGGCATGGGCATGAACATGACCACGAACACCATTCTCACAGTCACTGATAGTGGGAGTAACCTGTTCTTAGATTGTTGCTTAGAAACCTCTCTGGTGAGATCAGCCTAGGGAGGTCTTGTTGGCCAAAATACAGTATTTCTGTCCACACATTGTTCAGGCTGTTGACTGGGATGTCAAACAAGCAGGTTTTACAGGTTTTCAGGGCATCTACAGGCGCCTACCCTGCTAAAATTCACATCAGGTGGGCAATATTGGTTCCAGGTAAGCCTCACACGTTTGTGATTTTGTGTAACCTTAACATATATGTGTGTGGCTTCCATCAAGTGCCAGTAAACTTAGAACATAAGCCACATTTGGTCGAAACTGCTGAAAAGATGGTCGAAAAACCTGCTGCTGTGTGAGACCACTCTGTGGGTCAGTTTTGCCCTAAGCCCTATGGGGTCTTGTCCAATAGAAAGACATTTTTTTTTCGATTTCTGTCCACAAAAATACAACAGGTACTGAGCGATTGTGATACTGTGATGCATCTCACAATTTCTGTGTTTTTTTCTAGTATAGATTAAGAGCTGTCCAATTTTTCCACTTTTTTAAATATAACGTACCTGATGTTGGCGTAAGTCCTATAACTGAGGTGTGTTTGCTGTTGGCGCTGTGGCCTTCTGGTGCTGAAAAAAAGGTGTGAGTGAGTGGATTCTTTGGAGAATTCTGAAGAAGAAGAAGAAGAAGTAAAATAAGAAGAAAAAGAAGAGTAATATTTAATTCTTGAAACGATTGTTAAGTAATGTCTCTGATTATCTTGATGTTTTTTTGAAAAAAAAAAACTGAACAAAAGGGAAATTCAGCATAAACCTCGTTTGAAAAATGAAATGTTTTGAAACAGAAATGTTTAGAAAAAGAGTAAATGTTTTTGAAAACAGAAGTCTCAAAGAGATTCAGCAGTGATTATTTTGAGAAAATGTGAAAGGGAAAAACTATTGAAAATAAGATATGTCTGATAAACTGAACAGAAGGAAAATTGAGTAATATACTCTTGGGTAAGTCTTTAGGTAAACCGCTCCCACCAATATATATTTTCAGCGTTGAAAAATGGATACATTTTGTTTTATAATGTTACATATTTTGGCAGAATCCATGAAAATCATTTTAGTGAAAAATCAGTTTATAAGAAAATACAATCAGGCTGCAATAAATATTATTGTCATAGCGATGAAGAATAGTATAGGCCTATAGGTAGTTACTGTACGAATTACACAAGTATGTATTTATGTACTTTATGTATGATTGTGTATTTTTTTTTCATGGTTCTAAATCTGACACGTTCAAATCACGCAATTGTACAGCATTGACCCCATTAATACGTTCAATTACACAAATACAATTAAGCCTGATTACGCTCACGTGGTCTGAAGGACCTATTATAGATTGTTGTTGATGACGTCATCAAAGTCACGCGACTTCTATAGACTCATTGTGTGAACTGAAGTTGATGATTTGATAATAATTATTATTTAGAAAGTGCCCTGTTGGTAACTAAATTAGTGGCGTGTACTTAATAGGTTTGTTTATATGTGTGTATATATATAAATGAGTTGATCGTTTTTTACCACATTTTCTGTTTCTTTCCGTCTGTTACAAAAGTGTAAGGAAAAAAATCACTAGACCGACAAGTTATTACCAAATAGTCATGCGTAAGTCGCACGCACGTCCGTATCCGTGCGCGTGCGTGAGAGTGCGTGCGTGTGCGTGTGTGTGTGCGTGCGTATAAGCCTTAGCGCATTATCTGAAACGTGACGAATCTCGAGAACAAAAACGCATCGTTTTGTTTAGTTTCAGTCTGTTTAATTCGGCTGAGGTCAGAGTCCTTGAAATGAATCACTGGTTTTACGAAAGCTCTCTCTCTCTCTCTCTCTCTCTCTTCTCTCTCTCTCTCTCTCTGTGACGTGTGGCCCCAGGTACGTACCTCTCATATCCGTGAGAAATCTTACCACGGCCCACCTGTGATTAAGCAACATCCTACACCATTCTCTCTCTCTCTCTCTCTCTCTCTCTCTCTCTCTCTCTCTCTCTCTCATTCCTCAGTCGCTTCACTCGTGAGTCATTACTCATTGTCTGAGGAAAACGCTAAAGAGGAAATGCTTAGGGAAATGAGTAAGCATCCTGGATCCCTTTCAACTTTTTTTCGTAGACCTATAGGCCTAGGCCTATATATTATTATCATTATTATTATTATTATTATTATTGAAAGAGGTAAAATGATTATTTTGCTATTTCTGGAATGACCTTCACGTCTTTCCACACTTAAATTTCCGCCCACACACGCCCAGAAATGAAAAACTCTCCCCCGCCCACTTTTTCCCAACCGTCATCAGTGAAGCCACGGAGCTCAAAATAGCAACGAAGCTGAAAGTCTCATTAAAAGTAAAAAAGCTTCTTGTTTCCGAAACTTTTTTGTCGGGTTCATTTTATGTTCTGGTGGGAATTCTTCTCCCAAGAACAAAGATTTCAAGGATTTCTACTTTTGCTGGCATGTGCCCAGCTCATGTAACGGTGAAATTGATTAGAAGGCTTGCAACAAGTCATTCGTATTGCTGGAACTTTAATGTCGCCTACTGGGACGATGATTTGCGTCTCACGGTCAAAATACCAACGGTTCTTTCATTCTTTCTAAAGGAATAGGGACTGATATCACAGCTTTTGGGACACACACACACACGCACACACAATGCTATCAGATTCCGTTCAACGGAAACAGGTTCTAGACCCTGTTCACATGACCTTAACATTTGAGCACCCGTGCAACAATTTTGCTTGTCTTTTGTTTTGTTTATATCGAACGTTTTTTCCCTTATGACCTATTATGTATAAAGGGGAAAAGTCTTAAGTGAGAGAAAGAGAGAGAGTTACCCAACCGAAACCGTCATAATTCCACCAAAGACGGGACTAGGCCTATATGACAGTTTACTCTTTACTCAAAAAATACAAAACTATCAGCTGAGAACTGCCATATTACACAATACAAAAACATTAACCTTTGGTTAATATATTAAATTAAATCTTAGAACAAGCAGCTAGAAAGCCCTTTAAGAATATATCTCATAATATAAAAGCAAATAACTCTGGCATAAATCCAGCCAGTTAGGTTGTCAAACGCTAGGCTGAACTTCGAGAACTTTACAAACCACATAATTCAAAAACATATCCTTTTGAGACAATACGGCGGATCAAACATGCAAGCAAATAACCAAGCAATCAAGCAAACATCTTCCACGCTTCGTGACTTGTTTAAGTAAGGATAAAGAAAAAAAACAGGTTGGCCATAAACATGAATAACTGACAAGGGCGAACGCTTGATGACTGAGTTGCCATGTGATGATTTTTATCATTATTATTATTATTTTACTGGTTTTGCGTGACCTTCACTCTTGGGTCTGGATGATTCGAGGTCATTTTTTTTTAAATGCAAGGTTGAGTATGACCACTGAAGAGATGTACGAGTATACATGTGTGTATGTGATCATGAATATGAAGATATTTATACGTCTATATGTATGAATGTATGTATCCTACAATGAATAATCTCAGTGTTGGGTTTAGACATTCTTCATCGTAATGAATTAATAACAAAATAATTAACCGAATAATAAATTAAATATATTCGTAATGAATTGATAAATACATAAGTGAATAATAAAATAAATATATTCGAAACCAGATAAAGTAATATTCATTCTTAATTCTGTACCAAACAAAAAACTATGTTTCGTATTAAGAGCAAATTACAATTAAAAAAAAAATACTCAATTTTCCTCTTGTTCATTTCTTAACAAAAATACAACAGAAACGGACAAACAAATAGAGAATGTCTTCCGTACTTAATGTATAATAATTTTTTTTATTTGCTATTTCAGTATATTTTTATTCCAAGTGTCTATTAGACATGGGTTGATTATACTATCTTACTCAGCATATATTATATATATATATATATATTATATATATATATATATATATATATATATATATATATATATATATATATATATATATAATATAGAACTTGATATGATAACTATGAAATACAAATCATAAAAGGCAAGAAAGAAACAGGTATCAGTTATCAATGAATTCATAATTTATGATAAGTATAATATTTATTCCTCTTCCTCTGAAAAAGCAAGGAATTCTGGATAATTGCTAATTAATTATTATAAATTATCTGATTGATACTTGTTTTTATTGATAGATTATCATTGTTATTTAACTAAATAAATCAGTTTTTTTTATTATAAGAAAGGCCCTACCATTAATGAACTAATAATACCTTCATTGTGCAACTGTTAACATCACAATTATTTATCAACTTGAAAAGCAATAAATTATCAAATTATTAACTTCCATAACTTAGGAAACAAAGAAAAGTGATAATTGCAATATATTATTATAATTGTATGGAAAAACTGGTCAAAACTTAATTTTATATCTTTCGTATATTGCAAGGTTGCATGTTCAATCTTAGGGCATTTATTTATGCAAATTAATCTGCGATTAATGAATAAAAAGGCATCTAGGTTCTTGGTAGAAATATTCGCCTATAAAGTCCAAAATAATTCTATAATAATTACCAGAAACATGGCCAGTCAACCAAGAAGAAAAATAATTGATTTAAAAAATCTATTTTAAAAAAATAATTTCTTTAAATTATTATTCCCTATTAAAAATAATTATTAAATAATTCCTAACTTATTCTCCTGAGAGGCCTAATGGTATATGTCTCTGTATTTATGCTGTGATACATTTTCAGCTTTTATTGTTAATAATTCCCTGTGTAAGCTGATTTGATTTCATTTCTTAATTTTTAAAAATTCCTCAATATTTTTAAATTCCTTAGTTTAAAAAAATCCTTAATTTCTTAAAATTCCATAATTTTTTAAAAATTCTTCAATTTAAAAAAATTCATGTTTTTTTAATTCCTCAATTTTTAAAAACTCAATTTTTTTTAAATCCTCAATTTTGTTTATTTCTCAGTTTTTTAACTCCTTAATTTTTAAAAAATCGTGTTTTTTAAAATCCTCAATTTAAGAGAAATTCCTAAATATTTTTATTTCTCACTTTATTTTAAATTCCTCAATTTTCAAAAAATCCCGTATTTTTCAAATCCCCCAATTTAAAAAAAATCATTTATTTTATAAATTCCTCAATTTAAAAAGATCGTGTTTTTCTAATTCCTCAATTTAAAAAATTCCTAATTTTTTTTTTCAAATTCCTCAATTTAAAAAAAGTTCCAAATTTTTAGTTCCTAAATTTTTATAAATTCCTCAATTTGAAAAAAAATATACAGCAAAGTAAATAATTCAAATTTTGAGTTTATGAATTAATTCCAATTCTGAGTTCTTGAATAAATTCTAACTGAAGTATTTTGAGTTTGGGGGATAAAGTTCAAGACTAACTTTAAATTCAAGTATTGTTTCGTAATTAATTGTAAACTCACGTTTTGAATCTTGGGACAATTTTTTAATTCATGTCTTGAGTTCATAAGTAACTATAAACTGTGGTACGAATTTGAATGGAGCTATAAACTCAAATATGTCTATTTTGTGAAAAACTCAAAATTCGCGTAAGTAAAAGAACAATACTATTGTATTTTGTTATGTATGTCTTTGATGTATTTCATATTGCAATTTTTTTATAAATCTTGTATATTAGTGATAAAATTCTTGATAAAACTTTTGTTATAGATATTATACATATAAGAATTATTGTTCATTCACAAAATTGTTGATAAATTCTTATTGTTGATCTATCTGTTGTACCTTATGTGAATTATTTTGGCATGTCAGAAATGTATCCTTTTTTGACAAATTTTGTCAAAGTTGGACCTATGTATTTTCGCAACTTTTACTAATGGAATTATTTGTTTTTTACCATCTTTTATCGAAATTAATTGGCCCTTTTTGACAAAACCTTACCAATTTCTTTTGCCAATATTTAACCAATTTTAACCATTTTTTAAAAGTCGAATTACGTCAAATTCTTTTATACCATTCTTAACCAATTTTAACCAGTTTCTTTATCGAATTACATCAAATTGAGGATGTTAATTGGAACCTTTTGGCAAAACCTTACCATTTTTTTTGTACCCATTTTACCAGTTCTGAACCATTTTTAACAAATTTTTAACAATCGAATTACATCTATTTGAGGATATTAATTGGCCCTTTTGTTTGACCAATTTTTAACCAATTTTAACCAATTTCCAAAACTGAATCACATCAAATTGAGGATACTAATTATCTCATTTAATAAAACCTTACAAAATTTTTCTCACCAATTTTTTACTCATTTTTTTGCCATTTTGTGCCAATTTTTCAAATTGGATTTTTTGTTCAAATTTCATAAACTCCTACGCTCTCGAAACGCGAGCTCAGGGAAACGAAATAGGCTTATTGTAAATAATAATAAATTTGTATCGTGTGATAATAATTTTATAAAGAACAACAAATGAAAATAAAACAGTCGTATTTGTTATATATATATCTCTAAGATTTTTTACGAATAAAAATATCATTACAATGTCTGTGTTTTTGTTTGTTATACCTTACAATGGACGACTCCGAGGTCATTATAAAGATACCTTGAGGAATGAATAAAGTTGGGAGGAGTGGCTGTGGTCAGAAACTTGTAGCAACCAAAGGGGGGGGGGGGGCGTGGGGTGGAATTCGGTGGACTATGAGTGAACCCTCTGTTTTGTGACGCCATTGAGTGATAGCCTGTAATATCTCTTGGGCAAAATGAGATATAAGGATACATATATATATATATATATATATATATATATATATATATATATATATATATATATAAATAAATATACAAACTGAAAATACTATATATAAATATATACATATCTATACACATAAATAAATAAGTACAAGCTACAAGCACACACATACATACAAAACGACAACCCATCCATGTATCGCCTCGATCCCATCCACCCTCCCCCTATCCCCCCCCCCCAGCCACCACCCCCACAAAACGAGAATAAGCATCAACATTGGCCCCACCCCTCGAAATGTCAGAGCGATCAAGCCAGAACGTCATTTATTAAACTCTCAATCAACCATAGAGTCAGTCAAACAAGGCTAAATAACCCTCTTCCACGTCAGTCATTTATAACCCCCAACTTCCTTTCTAAGATTTGGCTCGATTTATGCAAATTAGGCTGTCAGGCCAAGCACTGGATGGGTGGGGAAGTGGGAGGGGGAACTTCCGGACATTCACGAGGGTCTTGATGTAGTGGGTAAGGCGTTGGAGGGGTTGGACAGCGTAATAAGACTGATCTATATATTTTGTTTAAGTTTTGACTAGCTAACGTGAGGTCATCAGATAGACGCCTCAGGATTAACTTAATGTAGTTCATCTCATGACGATTAGTCGACTGTGGTGGATCGCAGCCGCGCCACAATTGGATGTGGGGGTAGCAGCACCATCCCCCAAAGTGGCTAACACCCTCTGAAGCCCCTCCTACCCCTTTTTAAATGGAATATTTACATTATCAAAAAATGATTTCTACGTTGATTAGCCCCAAGTACCAGCGGTCATGACGCCAACGTATCCTGCAAGAGAGACCTGGGGTTCGATCCCCTGTAGGAGCAAAGCGCATCAATCACGTTGCATGATGTCCCCACTGGACTTGCGCATCTGTACCTGGTGGTAAGTCGATTGCCGTGGCCGAAACAAATCTTCCAAAAGCTATGTTTTAGAAAGATTGACACACGCCACTGCATTCCTAAGACAATTGGTTCCATTAGTCAGGTTGATGAACACATTGAGTCATCAGAGAGAGAGAGAGAGAGAGAGACCAGGTGTCTTCTCTCTCTCTCTCTCTCTCTCTCTCTCTCTCTCTCTCTCTCTCTTCTGAGAGACACAACATCAATTTCATCTCTCATTAGAGGCTGCCGGATGCTGGGGTAAGCTTCATCTCTTGCTTGTGCGTTAGTTTGTTTGCGTAGGTGTGTGTCTGTGTGTGATTGCATTTGTTTGTTTGTTGTGCATGTGTATGTCTGTGCTCGTTTGTGAGTTTGTTTGTGCATTAATTAAGACCTCTCTGTCGCCCGAGCTCTGTTCCAGAGGTTTGTTTGTTTGTTTGTTTTTGTTTTGGGGGTCTTCTTAGGTTATTTGATGCTCTGTGTATTTTATTTTATTTTTTTTAATTTTAACTCTATCACAGTCCTCCAATTCGACTGGGTGGTATTTTTTATAGTGTGGGGTTCCGGGTTGCATCCTGCCTCCTTAGGAGTCCATCACTTTTCTTACTATGTGTGCCGTTTCTAGGATCACACTCTTCTGCATGAGTCCTGGAGCTACTTCAGCCTCTAGTTTTTCTAGATTCCTTTTCAGGGATCTTGGGATCGTGCCTAGTGCTCCTATGATTATGGGTACGATTTCCACTGGCATATCCCATATCCTTCTTATTTCTATTTTCAGATCTTGATACTTATCCATTTTTTCCCTCTCTTTCTCTTCAACTCTGGTGTCCCATGGTATTGCGACATCAATGAGTGATACTTTCTTCTTGACTTTGTTAATCAACGTCACGTCTGGTCTGTTTGCACGTATCACCCTATCCGTTCTGATACCATAGTCCCAGAGGATCTTTGCGTGATCGTTTTCTATCACTCTTTCAGGTTGGTGCTCGTACCACTTATTACTGCAAGGTAGCTGGTGTTTCTTGCACAGGCTCCAGTGGAGGGCTTTTGCCACTGAATCATGCCTCTTTTTGTACTGGTTCTGTGCAAGTGCCGAGCATTCACTTGCTATGTGGTTTATGGTTTCATTTTTCATATTGCACTTCCTACATATGGGAGAGATGTTATTTCCGTCTATCGTTCTTTGAACATATCTGGTTCTTAGGGCCTGATCTTGTGCCGCTGTTATCATTCCTTCAGTTTCCTTCTTTAGCTCTCCCCTCTGTAGCCATTGCCAATTGTCATCGCTGGCTAGTTCTTTAGTCTGTCTCATGTATTGTCCGTGCATTGGTTTGTTGTGCCAGTCCTCTGTTTTGTCTGTCTTTCTCCTGTCTCTGTATATTTCTGGGTCTTCGTCTACTTTTATTAGTCCTTCTTCCCATGCACTCTTTAGCCACTCGTCTTCACTGGTTTTCAGATATTGCCCCAGTGCTCTGTTCTCAATGTTGACGCAGTCCTCTATACTTAGTAGTCCTCTCCCTCCTTCCTTTCGTGTTATGTATAGTCTGTCCGTATTTGCTCTTGGGTGTAGTGCTTTGTGTATTGTCATATATTTCCTGGTTTTCTGATCTATGCTGCGGAGTTCTGCCTTCGTCCATTCCACTATTCCTGCGCTGTATGTGATTACTGGCACTGCCCATGTGTTTATGGCTTTTATCATATTTCCGGCGTTGAGTTTTGACTTAAGTATCGCCTTGAGTCTCTGCATATATTCTTTTTTTTATTATTATTATTATTATTATTATTATTATTATTATTATTATTATTATTATTATTATTTATATATTTTTTTGTGTCTCCTTTTTGCCAACTGCTGCTCACCCTAAGCTCTCACAAGGGCGTGGCTTGAGAGCCTGAGATTTAATGGTGGCCACACTTCCAGGTACTGACCATACCCAACGGTAATCATTTGATTAAGGCTGGAGAGAAAGCAGAGGAAGAGAGAGAGAGAGAGAGAGAGGTCTCTCTCTCTCTCTCTCTCTCTCTCTCTCTCTCTCTCTCTCTCAAGCAAAGAGAAATATACAGTAAAATGTTAAATTAACTTTTCTATCGATATATTTGTTATTTGTTGTAAATATTGATATTGTTATATTTGTTTTTATATTTCAATAACAAATAACAACAAAAAAAGCAATTCCAAGAAAAACAACAACAAAATCAACTACAAAAAACAACAAAATAATAAGTTTCATAACAACATACTAAAATGTAGGCTCCCAGGGGTACCAACCCAACCGCATCGCTCAAGAAGCTAAATATTACCAAACCCCGAAATAGAAAACTTAGTTTCACCGTCTCGTTGAACCAAGGTGAAAAAAATTAAAATGAAGATGGAAAATAAAAAAAAAAACAACTCCACAGGTCGGGAGAAAGTCAGGAAAATAACTCGGGAAAACGAGATTCTCTTTTTTTTCTTTCGCGTCCTTACGAGACGGGAATGAGAACATGTTGGCAGCCCTGGTTCTCAGGTAAGTGATGACATCTCTGTGAGATTCGGGGAAAAAAAAAAAAAAAGTTTCAATTTTCGAGATTGCTACGTTTTTTTCGGGTGTGTTTTTTATGGAATATATTTTACCGTTAAATGGACGATGTTTTTCTTTTTTTAATTTTCAAAATTCCGCTTATTATATATATATATATATATATATATAATATATATATATATATACATGTATATATATACTGCAATACATATAAAATTTCTAAATAAAATCGTATTTACGAGAATTACATCT
>NC_087224.1:13463451-13507120 GCF_015104395.2 Macrobrachium nipponense
AAATGAAATTGCGTGAATAAACAAAATATGATGATTAAATAAAACTATGTATTTGCGGACAGGGGTGCCGGTCCTGTCACAAAGTCCAAATCTAACCTTTTGACCTCTTGACAGAGCAACTCCCAAACAAACTCCCAAATGACAGGTGTCTTGTGCCAGTTTGATAGAACGGGAGATAGACCAACCCGTGTTCTGAATAGGTAAATGAGAGTGCAGGACGGGAAATGGAAAAAAAAAAAACATAAATAAATAAAAAGACAAAGGGTCAAGTCGCGTATGTTTTGCAGGGGTTAAGGACCTCTCGTGCTGGTTGGCAAATACCTAAATTGGCGAGGGGAATTGGACCTTCTTTGTCCGCCTATTTCCGGTGTTACTTATAAATAATGAAATGACCAGAACTGGTAATTAACAGCTCCTGGACGGTGTCATGTCCTGCGGATGTTTGAGGGGTAGGTAGACCGTTCCTTGCCAGACCCTTTCCCCCATTCCCTCTTTGGCATGTATTATCATTCATAAATACTAACAGAATACAGGACACATTTAATTAAGCCACAGATAGAAATCTACCTGCTTTCTATTTGCGACAAAAGACATCAGCTTCTGATATTCACCTAAAGTAACGGAGTTCAGATGAAGTAGGAGTTGAAGATAAGAATCTACTTATTTCCTCTCTCCAAGATATTCTTCTTATCTCTGCTTATACATTAAACTCTGGCCACTCATCCCACCAGCCATTAAACTTCCACTAAGAAGAACAGAAAAGAAAAGCTTTCACCCAGTTTGATATCACCTCTCTAATACCAATGCTGGCAGATGTAACGGTGAGAGGGATACATTACAAAACTTAAGATATAAATCTACCTGTTTTCCTTGTCTAGAAGTACACTTCTTATATCTACTTCCATCTAGAAAAAGATACTCAGATTTCTTGTTCTTACGAGAGCCATCTTTTAAGATAAATCATCTTTGTATTGTTTTGCTGATGTAAACTTCGTCTTAATGCTTGAATAAGTCACAAATTTTGGCCATCGCAGACGGCGCATGGATGGAAAATAAAAGCAGAATTAACAGCAATAACATTCGTATGATTGCAGAGCCAGGAAAGGGGTTGAAAAATATAAAAACAAAGAAACAGTTGTGCATTGCAACAAACGCACGGAACAGCGCACCGTTTGCAAACAAAGAACGGAGGAGCTTCCAACGGCCCAGATTATCAAGTCCGTTATTGATGTCTCTCATCGATTTGGGGAGCTGTTACAAACACTAATATCAGAGTATTACTACTACAACAACGTGATCCTCAGCCGTGACTGATATGAAAGCAGTTCGTCAAGGACTCTGAGCTCAAAGGAAGTCGAGTGATGCTGATTAAGGATTAAATTAGTGGCGGGAGAGAGGAGGAGAGGGGCCTTCACAGAGGTTTAGAATCCTTTGATGCTACTAGTATACTAATTAAGTTCGTTATGAAAGGTTATTATGAAGGTAAAATTCTTCTTGCTATTAATATATGAAATCTATGGAGTAGATTAGTGAGAATGCATGATCTCTCTCATAACGCAGCTATGACCCACGACATTCAGCTAATGACCAGATACACCGTCCCCTCCATAGGTTGCCAAAATCATTCTGAATTCTTGAGCCAAACGGCCATACCCTTTCTCACCTCGCTTGTCCTGAGTTGTCGAACGCTGATTCGCAGGTTGGCATTGACGAAGGTATCATTGCGCCTGTAGCACCAGAAAAGAGAGAGAGAGAGAGAGAGAGAGAGAGAGACCCTGTTTACATTTCAAATCAAGCCAGTGAACTACGTTTAATATGATCGACTTATTTAGCTGAAATAAGCCAGTCTTGCAATCCTGCCTAAGTTTGTTATTATTTACTGAAAGTGTATAGCAATAAAGTTAATAACGGGACATTCTTTGCATGTCTTATTAAATAACAAAAAATATAAATATAATCCAACACAAACAGGCAAGAAAATCAAGTATTCACAAAATATCCACGTAAAAGTTATTCGAAGAAAATAATTTAAATTACCAATCTTTGCATAAAAAAATATTTTTAAATGGCAAAAAAATATATTTCACGCAAATGCATAGAACCTATGCATAAAAAAAATTAGCCAAATGGATAAAATAATGATAAAAAACGCCCGCAGAAAAACCAAAGCAAAAAGTAGCAGATTCCGCTTCTTCGCACCCAGCCCGCCAACCGCGTTCCTCGAAACCTTCCTTTCCGACGACTGGAGAATGACGCAAATCAGGGTTGACCTTCGCAAAAAGGCATTGCAGGAGGTGATCCTTCGCTCTCAGAATGCCTAAGTGCCCCGCCGGAATTCCTGTGGTTGCACTGAAGAGATAAAGAGAAAGGAAAAAAATATTGCAGGGTGATGGGAAGCCCAAGCCAGCGTTGAAATAATGGATTCGGACAATAACTCATCGTTGTTTACATTTTGGTCGCGTCTTTGTTTCTAACATTTAAGAATTTATTTTTTATTTACTTTTTTTATCTGTGTCCTCATCCTTAACTGGTGGTCGTTTGTGAGTTTGTTTACATGTTTGTTAATTCAAATGTATTGTTCTTTTTGTCAGAATTTGTCTTATAGAGATATAAAATTAGCAAGTCGATGCTGTTGTTGGAACTTGCCACAAGAAATTGTCTATAATAATAATAATAATAATAATAATAATAATAATAATAATAATAATAATAATAATAATAATAATAATAATTGATCCTAGAAACGGCACACATAGTAAGAAGAGTGATGGACTCCTAAGGAGGCAGGATGCAACCCGGAACCCCACACTATAAATACCACCCAGTCGAATTGGAGGACTGTGATAGAGCAAAAAAAAAAAAAAATAAAATAAATAATAATAATAATAATAATAATAAATAATAATATAAATGAGAATGATGACAAACAGTAAAGGATTAATAACCAGGAAATGTAAAATGTTGAGAACAATAAGCACACGCATATAAAATATTAATAAATAATAATAAAAACAATATTAATCAATCAATTGAATATAAGTAACTTGACCTTCTCTTGAGAAACTGCAGAACCAAAAAATCCTCAAAAATTCTATCTAATTGGAGGACATGTCATTGAGAAATGTGACAGTTTACCAAAGATATACAGTTTAACATTCCTAGCAATGTTATTACCTGGTTATGTAAAAGACACTCATTATACAATAACTGACCTGTTGGTACCACTGGTTCAGACATCAAGATGCAGTTGGCACCCCTGCGCTCAGCAATGTATAGCGTTAACTATTTTTTTTTTCTCACATTTTTTTTAATGGATCGAAAACTTGTTTGAAATCAAGGTCAGAAAGACGGGAAAAAACTCGAAATAGCCGGCTTTTACAGTTAGTTGCCAGAGAAACAATTTGATTTAATATTATTAAATGTGGGTTTCGGAATATATCTGCTATGTTCTGTTTAAAACTGCAAGAATTCTCTCTCTCTCTCTCTCTCTCTCTCTCTCTCTCTCTCTCTCTCTCTCTCTCTCTCTCTCTCTCTATGAAGTGCCTAATTCATTGTCTAAATACAATTAATATTTAATGTAGATATATATATATATATATATATATATATATATATATATATATATATATGTATATATACAAAACGACAAACATACGTACGTACTCGAAACAGGCCGTGCGAAGCCACGTACTGCATTGAGACAGGTAACCAATGGCCACGTGCTTACGTGCCATGTTGAGAGGCAAAAGTCACTGACCCCAAAAGTCGAGCACTTTCGCCAGTCGTAGAGGACAGGTTGCATTCGATTGCGAATAAATGATGATGAAAATACTTCTGAATGAACGCGCCCTTGCACACACGTACACACATACACACGCACAAACAATACAAGCACACTCACGTACTTACCATCTTTGCTATGATAAGAGTGTAATGCATGTCTTTTGAAATGTGTGTAACTCCGTTTTGTTTGGTTTTTGTTTGTAGTCTCTCTCTCTCTCTCTCTCTCTCTCTCTCTCTCTCTCTCAGTGACGGACACAAGCAAACACCTGCGATGTGATAATAGCTACTTGTGTGTTTTCTGAAACACATGTACTTCTGTTGGGTGTGTGTGCGTTTTTTATATATATATATATATTGTAGTGCTTTTCTCTCTCTCTCTCTCTCTCTCTCTCTCTCTCTCTCTCTCTCTCTCTCTCTCCATAAAGATGAATGTGCCCTAACGTAAAAGTTATTTGCATATTTATTAAAGCATTGAGAATGTCTATGTCTATAACATGTTTATGTGTGAACTTTTGTACATTTATAGTCATGCCTATATTGTATGTATACGTCAGTCTGATTACTGTAATAATAATAATAATAATAATAATAATAATAATAATAATAATAATAAAATAATGGCATGGCATGGATAGACTATAAGAAAGCCTTCGACATGATACCACACACATGGCTAATAGAATGCCTGAAAATATATGGGGCAGAGGAAAACACCATCAGGTTCCTCAAAAATACAATGCGCAACTGGAATACAATACTTACAAGCTCTGGAATAAGACTAGCAGAGGTTAATATCAGGAGAGGGACCTTCCAGGGCGACTCAGTCCCCACTACTCTTCGTAGTAGCCATGATTCCCACGACAAAGGTACTGCAGAAGATGGATGCTGGTACCAACTCAAGAAAAGAGGCAACAGAATTAACCATCTGATGTTCATGGACGACATTAAGCTGTATGGTAAGAGCATCAAGAGAATAGATACCCTAATCCAGATTGTAAGGATTGTATCTGGGGACATCAGGATGGAGTTTGGAATAGAAAAATGTGACTTAGTCAACAGAGACAGGATACAAATACCTGGGAATAATGGAAGGAGGGGATATAAAACACCACGAGATGAAGGACACGATCAGGAAAGAATATATACAGAGACTCAAGGTGATACTCAAGTCAAAACTCAACGCCGGAAATATGATAAAAGCCATAAACACATGGCCAGTGCCAGTAATCCGATACAGCGCAGGAATAGTGGAATGGACGAAGGAAGAACTTCGCAGCATCGACCAGAAAACTAGGAAACATATGACAATACACAAAGCACTACACCCAAAAGCAAATACGGACAGACTATACATAACACGAAAGGAGGAGGGAGGGGACTACTAAGCATAGAGGACTGCGTCAACATCGAGAACAGAGCACTGGGGCAATATCTGAAAACCAGTGAAGACGAGTGGCTTAAGAGTGCATGGGAAGAAGGGCTGATAAAAGTAGACGAAGACCCAGAAATATACAGAGACAGGAGAATGACAAACAGAACAACGGAATGGCACAACAAACCAATGCACGGACAATACATGAGACAGACTAAAGAACTAGCCAGCGATGAAACATGGCAAAGACTACAGAGGAGAGAGCTCAAGAAGGAAACTGAAGGAATGATAACAGCGGCACAATATCAGGCCCTAAGAACCAGATATGTTCAAAGAACGGTAGATGGAAATAACATCTCACCTATATGAAGGAAGTGAAATACGAAAAATGAGACCATAAACCACATAGCAAGCGAATGTCCGGCACTTGCACAGAACAAGTACAAAAAGAGGCATGATTCAGTGGCAAAAGCCCTCCACTGGAGCCTGTGTAAGAAACACCAGCTACCTTGCAGTAATAAGTGGTACGAGCACCAACCTGAAAGAGTGATAGAAAACGATCGTGCAAAGATCCTCTGGGACTATGGTATCAGAACAGATAGGGTGATACGTGCAAATAGACCAGACGTGACGTTGATTAACAAAATCAAGAAGAAAATATCACTTATTGACGTCGTAATACCATGGGACACTATAGAGTTGAAGAGAAGGGCGGGGGGGGGGGGGGGGGGGGGGGGGGGGGGTGATGGATAAGTATCAAGACCTGAAAATAGAAATAAGAAGGATATGGGATATGCCAGTGGAAATTGTACCCATAATCATAGGAACACTATGCACGATCCCAAGATCCCTGAAAAGGAATCTGGAAAAACTAGAGGCTGAAGTAGCTCCAGGACTCATGCAGAAGAGTGTGATCCTAGAAACGGCGCACATAATAATAAAAGTGATGGACTCCTAAGGAGGCAGGATGCAACCCGGAACCCCACACTATAAATACCACCCAGTCGAATTGGAGGACTGTGATAGACCAAAAAAATAATAATAATGATAATAATAATAATGATAATAACAATAATGATTTTACTAGAATCACTTTCAAACTGTCTCAGTTATTTACTTCATAACAAGTCCAGTTTTAAGTAACTTAAGATTTTCACAAGTGATTTACTTAACCGGTTTTCATAGTCGAAAGCTCATAGCTATGACTCAATGTATTACGATTATATTTTTATTTAGTTTTATTTATTAATTAATTGATTTATCTTTTTCCTATTTTCTTATAAGTAATCTCTCCATTTCCTGTTATCTTCTGTGCATCGAATGAGACTATTTCTAATAGTATTCTAGTATAGTGCTCAACGCTGGGACCTATGAGGTCATTTGAAAGGTGTAACAGGAGGAAAACCTCAAAGCAGTTGCACTATGAAACAATAGTTAAGAGAAGGTGGAAAGTAAGATGGAAGAAAGAGAATACGAACGGTGGTACAGTAAAAGGAATTGACGGGTTGCAGCTAGGGGCCTTGCGAAGAACCTTAAGTAATGCCTACAGCGCACCGCCTGTATGTGACTGTATTTGAACTGTAGAAATAGATTCTCTAAGTATTAGTAGCAGAGATACTGAAGTATTTCACTGTAGATATGAGTGGCCTATATAAAGCTACAGGAGTCTATATACGTGTAGACAACGCTTATTTGCTTATAATTCATAGTAGACTTCTATGACTGTATAAAATCTACGACTAATTAACTGTAGATTTGGCTGTATAAGAGAACTACAGTCATTTCACTGTAGGAACAATTACCTGTATAAAACCTACAACATCTTACTGCAGACCGTATTCACTATAAAAACCGCATTGCCTGTGGAATTAAGTGGCCCAGTTAATATATTTTAGCGTAATAAATTTAATCCTTGTAGAAACCATTACTATGGAAACTACAAACTCATTTAGAAGCGAATAATTGACGTTTCTTGAAGTATAGAGACATATTTTGTCCTGTAGCAAATGAATAACCTTTGAGAACCGTTTATACATTTGCTGTCATACTGAATATCCGTATTCATTTTTTGTGGGAGAGTTTCAAATGGAATGAAAATAAGAATATACTAAATTACGATTTCCCTGATATTAAAGAATTGGGGAAAAACCTTTACAGTAAATGTAAAGGTTAATGTTTGATATTTCAGCAGAGATAGAGAGAGAGAGAGAGAGAGAGAGAGATAATGCACGCAACAGTAAACCTTATAACAAATTGAATGCCTCCCATTGCTGGGAATTGTAACCGTGGCGTCGTCATATTCCTGAAAAGAGGAATTTTTAATAGATTTGATGTTTGTTCCCAAAATACTCTCCCCCCTCTCTCTCTCTCTCTCAGCTTTCAGAACCAATCACTGGCATTGAAGCCATCTGGCGAGCGTTTTAGAAAGTATTTCAAATTACAATTGAACATCTTGCAAAAATACCATTAAACTCTTATGCAAGTTCATTTTGAATTGGTTGATCACTGGGAAAAAATGTGCAGGAAGTTATTTTTGTTATATAAAATCGATTTCGTCCAGTTTTTTTTCGGTTTTTTTCTCGCAAATGTGAAAGTACTTCGTGTCTTTTGTGAATTAAAGGTCGTTGGCAACTCTGACAGGTTGAAGATAGTGAGTAACTGGCAACTTTCTGACCAAAATTTACTTTCTTGAGAGGAAATAAACCTTGTCTTTATTTTTCTCACTAGACAATTGAATGAAATTTGTAACAGTGACAAAAATGAAAAAATAATCAGAATTTCTTTTCAGTGGGTAATGAAATGTGATAGCTTTTCCCCACATTAAATAGTATCTGGCAACCGCTCTGAAACAATTAAAAGAGTAACTGGCAACTCCTTCTATTAGTAAATAATCAGTTACACTAAATTAAAGACATTTCATTAATTAAGGAATAATGACATTGTACTTTTAATCGTCTCTCGGAAATTCTTTAAACTCACAGTGAAGGAGACCTGGCCTCGGGAACTATTGAACAAGTTTGGATTAAATTTCAAATAATTTTTTTTAGATAATTAGTTCTGGTAAAAGTAGGTTTTTGTCTAAATTGCCTCATAATGAGATTTCTTTAACTAATTTTTTTGTAGTAGAAAATGAGGTCTACAATCTCTCTCTCTCAATCTCTCTCTCTCTCTCTCTCTCTCTCGAAAGATAGTGATAATCATTAGCTCCAATGAGAAAGAGAGAGAGAGAGAGAGAGAGAGAGACTGTACATTAAACTAACTCTGTAAAAGCTGCATAATCTGAGAGAGAGAGAGAGAGAGAGAGAGAGAGAGAGAGAGATCTACATCTGGAGATTTGGTAATAATGATAACTTGTTGAGAGAGAGAGAGAGAGAGAGAGAGAGAGAGAGAGAGAAAGTATCTACATCTGGAGATTTGGTAATAATGATAACTTGTTCAAACGCGAGAGTGAGAGAGAGAGACCTTACAGACCTTACATCTTGTTCGGGTTGCCCCAGGTCCCTCAGTGTGAGACACCTCTAATGTCTACCAGAGAGTTGCTAGTGCATCTTCCGGTATATTTTGCATCTTCCAATCTTGGAAGGTCTGGGATGCAGTTTAGATATTCTTAAACACATCTACGCTCACTCCTGATATATTCCTCAGATGAGCTGGCAACGCATTGAATAGACGCTGCATTATCGATGCTGGTGTGTAGTGGATTAATGTTCTGTGTGCTTTCCTTATTTTTCCTGGTATATTTTTGGGCACTATTAATCTACCTCTGCTTGCTCTTTCTGATATTTTTAGCTCCATGATGTTTTCGGCAATTCCTTCTATCTGTTTCCATGCCTGAATTATCATGTAGCGTTCTCTTCTCCTTTCTAGACTATATAATTTTAAGGATTGTAGTCTTTCCCAGTAGTCAAGGTCCTTAACTTTTTCTATTCTAGCTGTAAAGGACCTTTGTACATTCTCTATTTGTGCAATATCCTTTTGATAGTGTGGGTACCATATCATATTGCAATATTCAAGTGGACTACGAACATATGTATTATAAAGCATAAACATGTGTTCAGCTTTTCTTGTTTTGAAGTGCCGTAACAACATTTTTGCTTTACATTTTGCCAATAGAATTGCTATTTGATCATTGCATAACATGTTTCTATTCATCATCACACCAAGGTCTTTAACTGCTTCCTTATTTGTGATTGTCTCATTATTAGGTCCCCTATATGCATATAGCTTTCCTTCTCTGTCTCCATAATTTATTGATTTAAATTTATCAGAATTAAATACCATCCTATTTACTTCTGCCCAATCATATACTTTGTTAAGGTCTCTTTGTAGCGCGTTCCTATCTTCATCACAAGTAATTTCTCTACTTATTCTTGTGTCATCGGCGAAACTACTCACTACCGAGTCCTTAACATTACTGTCTATGTCTGCAATCATAATAACAAACAGTAATGCAGCTAACACCGTACCTTGTAGCACACCGGATATTACCTTAGCTTCATCCGATTTCTCATCGTTTGCAATAACTATCTGTTTTCTGTTGTGTAAAAATTCTTTTAACCATCTTCCTACTTTATCCACTATATTATGTTTTCTAATTTTCTTCGCTAATATATTATGGTCTACCTTGTCAAAAGCTTTTGCAAAGTCTAGATAAACCACATCTGTTTCATTTCCGCTTTTCATATTTTTGTATATGTTCTCACGGTGGACTAACAGTTGGGTTTGTGTACTTTTTCCGGGTACGAAACCATGTTGTCCTATATTAAACAAATTATTTTTTATTAAATGTTTCATAATATTTTTCTTCATTACCCTTTCATACACTTTCATAATATGTGATGTTAGACTCACAGGCCTATAATTACTTGCCTCTAGTATTGATCCACTTTTGAAAGTAGGGGTAATATATGCTAATTTGTGCTCATCATAAATCTTGCCTGTATCTACACTTTGTCATAATAATATTGCAAGTGGCTTTGCGATAGAATGAACTACTTTCTTTAACAAAATAGCAGGGACACCATCAGGACCTACAGCAGCTCCATTTTTAATTTCATTAATAGCCTGCACAATATCAGCTTCATTAATATCTATGTCAGCTAAATATTCACTATTTTCGTCCCTTACTTCTATATCATTATCTTCATTATCAATTCTAGGGGTGAATTCTCTCTTATATCGTTCTGCCAGTATGTTACATATTTCTTTTTTTTCATTCGTTAATCTCCCTTCAATTCTTAGAGGGCCCATTTCTATTCTTCTTTTATTCATCTTTTTCGCGTACGAGTATAATAGTTTGGGGTTTTTATTGATATTTACTAGGGTTTTTTTCTTCTAAGTCCCGTTTTTCATTTTCTTTTGATTGTATAATCTTTTGTTCTGCATTTTCTATCTTACTTTTTAGTTCTATAACTTTCCATGCAGAGAGAGAGAGAGACCTACATCGGGAGATATGGTAACAATGATAACTTGTTCAAACGCCAGACAGACAGACAGACAGACAGACAGACAGACAGACAGACAGACAGACAGACAGACAGACAGAGAAGAAAAATCCATTTCAAAACCTTTCCCAAGAATTATGAAGACACAGAAGTTATATTATGAGATTGAGATTCCAGATTTCCAGGAAGGAGGCATATTGACGCATTTCTGGAGCCAGTCAGTCTATTTGGAAACACGACGACGTTGATGGAGTGTCAAAAAATTTCATTAAAGAAAAAGAGTCCATAATAATATTTTGCCAAAACACGAGGCGGGTTTTAAGTAATACAGGCACGGCCTTGAAACTATCGAGAAACTATGTGGCATTAGGCCTATAGATTATTATTATTATTATTATTATTATTATTATTATTATTATTATTATTATTACAAATGGCTTGATGATAATTCGAAAAAAATGTATTTGATTAGTTGGCCCGTTTAAATCATTTTTATTTTTAATTCAGCTAACGACATAATCCTTAATCCTTAATATTTTAACAGTTATTTTAACAGAAAGGATATGTTACGATGTTCTTTAAATCGTTACTACAGAACTTAACGCTTCTACAAGACTAAGAGAAAGAGGGGTAATAAAAATGACAAGATCATGAGAGAGAGAGAGAGAGAGAGAGAGAGAGAGAGAGAGAGAGAGAGAGAGAGAGAGAGAGAGAGAGAGATAAACACAGAAAGAATTCTCCCATCTCGTCAGGGTGAGAGGTTGTAACCTCATAGAAGCCCTCTTAAGGTTAGAGCTGATCTTTTATTCAATGTTTTTCCATTATTATTACCGAAGAAACATCACAAAACCTTATAGGTTAACTCGTCCTACTCAGTAAGCCAAAGTCGTCCTTCTCTGAGGCTAAACACCCATGCGTGGATCAACCTTTTTCTTCTTCTTCTTTTTTTTTTTCTTTTTGCAAGTTCTGATATATTACCTTCTTTCCCCCGATTTCCTGCTTAATATCTCAAGGGTGGGAAAAACAGGCCTTCTTAAAAGGTCGTATTACTGTTAATAAATTGCGGTTTAATCTGATTTAAAAGATATATATGTGTATATACGTAGCTGACAGTCAAGACATGTACCTATACATTTAACGAGGTGATTTTGAATCATTTCGCAAAACACTTATCTTCTGCTTTCGTATCTTTTAAAAACAGTAATGTTTTCCACTTACGAAATCCTAAACTATCCCTCACGTCTGTTACCCAACCATAAACAGAAAACAATTACAAGAATTTTTCTGTTTAAACAACCTGCTGTCGGTTGCATCGCCAGAGGGCATTTTGCGATCAGTCAGTACGTGGCAACTCGAACGGAAGGGATGCCATGTGTCACCGGAGAAATGAATTAAGACCCGTTCGGTCGCTACCCAGCGCGCGCACATAAAAAAAAACATCGCCTGTCTGTGCCCATCAGGTATGCTCCGGTATACGTGCCCAGGGACGCAGAGGGCATTGGAAAAGATGGCGCTGCAGTGCCCTACGGAATCCTAATGAAGTTCATCTGGGAGTGGGCAACGGGGAAAAAAAAATTATTGTTTCGAGAACCTTGATGGAAAACAGTTAGGGCAATTGCTTATTGAACGAAGCTGACTTTGAAGTTTATTTGAATGGTATTAGACCTACCACCTATATTGTCTGTTATTATTATTATTATTATTATTATTATTATTATTATTATTATTATTATTATTATTATTATGATTCAAAACAGGATTTTCATAAATTAAATAGGAAAATAGCTAAAGGTAAGGGAGGAATGAATGGTGACACTGCTGATAATTAGTTCAACCGAGTAAATATATGTTATAACCGGCATCTAATATTGCTAGGCCTATGTAACAAAAACCACTTTGGCAAACCTCAGCCAGAAATGGCAACGGTAAAAGATGCATGTATAGTATAGTATAGATATATATATATATATATATATATATATATATATATATATATATATATATATTTATATATATATATATATACGTATGTGTTGAACCTCTTTAGACCTACACAGAGAAGTAGACAACAAATAACTAACGAAAACAAACGGTGTTATATAAACATGACTCACAAAGTTTACCATTAACAAAACCAAGCAGTTGGTATCATGGTAATTATAGATGCAAAAATATTCCCATACGAGAACCGTTTTTCGCAAAGTGCGCGCAAAAAACTAGTTCCTGGACGCTTCCCTGTTGAGTAACCGTTAAATTAATTGTTTTTTGTTTTTGTTTTTTTCTTCAAAATTTCAGGAGTTAGTTGCAGTAAAATGATTTTGATTTTCGTAATTAGTATTTAATGGCTATCTAAGCTAATGGATCTATTGAATCAATTAGGTGTTTGAATTCAAATAAAATTGAAAGAGAAGAAGCTAAGGTTTATAGCCTAGTCATACTCACAGCAAATAGACAGGACATCCAAACCGAGGCTAAGATATACCCCCTATGTCTAAAGTCGCTGTTGACGGTCTAAGAATGATCATATTAGACAGGGCATGACTCATTCCATGCCCTAGGGTAGAGGGTAACCTATGCCCACGTCAGAGAGCCCTATCCACCATCCAAGGGCATCATCACCCACCCCCAATCATGACTTTAGCTACCACACGCGGCCCAGGAGCATAGGAGGTTACGTCTTCCTACAACCTGTTTTTGATGTTTTTTCTTTGTTTTTTACACGCTGACTCCCAAAATACGAACCAGAATAACAAGAAGGAACGAATAAACGCAAAATAAAAAACAGAAAGACATCAAGTACAATTATACGCAGAAAAATATATGAGAAACCTCAGTATACCAAGACCATAACTTATGAAATACAGGGTGTCCATAAAGTCTCAGTATCATTCTGGTCAATAAATACTTGTAATGGTACTGGGACTTTATGGACATCCTGTATATCAAAATATATTCATAGATCCAGTGAAGGAACTGGATCAGGAAGTATAAAAAATAATAATAAACTAACCTTCACGCAAATCTTACATTGATGCATACTTTCAATCAATGTCTTCAGATGTGTCGGATAAATTATACCTAACCTTTTTCTTCCACCACCATTTTCTCCATGACTGTGCAACGGAGCAGTGATTAAGCATTGCATATCCACCGTCTTGCAATGTGGCCTTGATGCATCATTTCTGACCATTACTGACCTTTTGCAAATGAATATATATATATATATATATATTATATATATATATATATATATATTTGTGTGTATATACGTATATAACAACCAAAAATTCAGATTTCCCCCTATGCGACCTTGACCTCTCTACCCAGGGTATATCTGAGGTCACTGATCAAAACAATGAATAAATAGCTATTACCTCCTTTTAACTCGACCTAAAGGAACCACTTAAATATTTTTTAGATATAAAATCTATATAAATAATTATTCTCTCTCTTTTATGAATTAACTTATTGAGGAAACAAGTAATTTACTGTTTAGTAATGGCTTGCTCGTTAACATGTATAATGACTCCATTGTAGGCTGCACTGTTTATTGAAAGTGGGGTAACTAACACTCTCTCTCTCTCTCTCTCTCTCTCTCTCTCCAGATCGGTTTAGAAAGCGGACGAAAGCGAAAGCGAACCCACAAAGGTCAGGCAGCGGATGGGTTGCCGTCCAGGATGAACAAACAAACAAAGGAAGAGAACAAACAGACACACACAAGCAATGAACAAACTGTATCAGATTGTAATAATCTCTCTCTCTCTCTCTCTTCTTCTTCCTCACTATCTCTCTCTCTTCACTCGGTCTCTCTCTCTCTCTCTCTCTCTCTCTCTCTCTCTCTCTCTCTCTCTCTCTCTCTTTTTCTTTGAATTATTGTCGATTATCATCACAATTTTTGGGGAAAATTTATGAGTACCAATTATGGGCTATTTCCCCATACCCTCAAATGAGATAGTGACCCTTGTACCCAAGAGAAACATTAGAGTCTTCATGAATGTAGATAACTACTTACTGGAGAGAAGCACTGAAGTCTCTTTGAGTATAGTAACTGCTTACTGGATAACAATATTGAAGTTTCTTTGAGTATAGATAACTACTTACTGGAGAGCAGCACTGAAGTCTCTTTGAGTATAGATAACTGCTTACTGGATAACATTATTGAAGTCTCTTTGAGTATAGATAACTACTTACTGGAGAGCAGTACTGAAGTCTCTTAGAATATAGATAACTGCTTACTGGATAACAACATTGAAGTCTCTTTGAGTATAGATAACTACTTATTGGAGAGCAGCATTGAAATCTCCAGGTATTTAGATAACTACTTACTGGAGAGCAGCATTGAAGTCACTTTGAGTATAGATAACTACTTACTTATGAGCACTGGCATCCAATAGCTCGACCATTCTCCTTTGTCGTTACAAGACAAACAGGCTTCGTTGCCGTGTTACCAAAACCTTGCTTATACCCATCCCCCTTGAGAGGGCACGTTGAAATGCGTACTTCTACGTGCGCGCGTACGTGCGTCTGTCCGTAACGCACGGCGCACCGGAAAGCATAAAGTACAAAAAATGAGCGATATTCTACATAAATACTCACCTTGAGGCGATCAGCCACGTTGCAATTTCTCTCTTCCGCCTTTTTCGCAATTTAGACCGGAAGTTACCTTCGCGGGGGCGCTCAGGGGAGAGAGAGAGAGCGATGGAGAAAGAAGTAATCTTGGCCTTGAAGCGTACCTCAGGGGATAGGTTAGAACCAGTTCACCCTACCGGTTTTCATGATGTCCATCAAATGGGCTAATTTTTGTGTTGTCTTTTATTATTATTATTATTTTTTTTGTTTTTTTTATTCTATTTTTTTTTTTTTTTTTTTTTTTTTTTTTTTTGCTCTATCACAGTCCTCCAAATCGACTGGGTGGTATTTATAGTGTGGGGTTCCGGGTTGCATCCTGCCTCCTTAGGAGTCCATCACTTTCCTTACTATGTGCGCCGTTTCTAGGATCACACTCTTCTGCATGAGTCCTGGAGCTACTTCAGCGTCTAGTTTTTCTAGATTCCTTTTCAGGGATCTTGGGATCGTTCCTAGTGCTCCTATGATTATTGGTACGATTTCCACTGGCATATCCCATATCCTTCTTATTTCTATTTTCAGATCTTGAAACTTATCCATTTTTTCCCTCTCTTTCTCTTCAACTCTGGTGTCCCATGGTATTGCGACATCAATGAGTGATACTTTCTTCTTGACTTTGTCAATCAACGTCACGTCTGGTCTATTTGCACGTATCACCCTATCTGTTCTGATACCATAGTCCCAGAGGATCTTTGCCTGATCGTTTTCTATCACTCCCTCAGGTTGGTGCTCGTACCACTTATTACTGCAAGGTAGCTGATGTTTCTTGCACAGGCTCCAGTGGAGGGCTTTTGCCACTGAATCATGCCTCTTTTTGTGCTGGTTCTGTGCAAGTGCCGGGCATTCGCTTGCTATGTGGTTTATGGTTTCATTTTTCGTATTGCACTTCCTACATATGGGAGAGATGTTATTTCCGTCTATCGTTCTTTGAACATATCTGGTTCTTAGGGCCTGATCTTGTGCCGCTGTTATCATTCCTTCAGTTTCCTTCTTTATTATTATTATTATTACTATCGAAAAAAACATTTTCTTTTATCAAAGTAAAATCGATCAGATTATTTTATGTATTACCGTCTAACTTCTCGAACTTATAATAATAATAATAATAATAATAATAATAATAATAATAATAATAATAATAATAATACCCTAAATAAATAATCTTCTCACAGTTTGCAAACTAAGAACATTACTTAACTTCTAAAAAAAAAATTATAAAAAAACATCCCTCAAGGAAGCAATTATATCTCGTGACATCCAGCCCCCCCCCCCCCACCTATCCCCACCACCCTAACCCGGGTCGCCCCGGGCCAGAGTTGAACCCTTCCCTGAAATAGTTACGTGATTATGGCTATTATTCAGCCAAGGTCAGGTTCCTAACACACACACAGACAAACAGACAGGAAGGAAACAGGAAGGTATTGAGTATTTTCTTTCTCTCTCTCTCTCTCTCTCTTTCTCTCGGGAGCAGTGAGTATACGGTAGAGTTTTTAATCTAATTTATTCTTTCGCGTCAATATTTATCTCCTTATTTGATTTTCCCGATTATTTTCATTCAGTTTCGTCATTTCACTGACTATATAGTTACTAGCCTGAAAGAGAGAGAAAGAGAGAGAGAGAGAGAGAAACCCACTTTCACTTTTCAAGTATACCTCTTTTTGGCCCCGAATTTTTAGAGGGAGTTATTTTTGGACACTGCTACCAGCTGTCTTAGAGAGAGAGAGAGAGAGAGAGAGAGAGATTCTTTCACATTGCAACCTTCTGAGGTAAGAGGATATATATATGAATGTATAAATATACAGTGTATATATACAATATATATATATATACAAATATATATTCCTCAATATCTCAGCTAATATTTGGGAGTGAAGTTGGTACCCTATGGCCTTTCCAGCCATGGCTAGTAACACACTACTGTCACCTGGCCACCAGGTTTATATGAGTGGAAAAAGAGGGTTGAATTACAAAGAGATATTATAATATTATATATATGTATGTTATATATATATATATATATATATATATAGATATAGTATATAGTATATATTACGTACCGCAACTCATCGGTAAAACTGCATCATCGGTAAAACTGCAGTAAATATAAAAAAAAACTTCAAGGTTAACTTTATCGGAAGTTCCCGTACTTCCCTATAGCTTCTTTGAACTTCTTTCCCATATTCATTTTTTTTCCTTAAGAATCCAACTTCCTACTTCCTACTTTCTCTTGAGGTCGTGTGGGTGAGTTTGGGCTAATATATGATATATCTATATATATATATATATATATATATATATATATATAATATATATATATATATATATACTATATATATATATATATATATGATATATATACATATATTATATCATATATATATTATATACATACATAAATAAATATATACATACATATACATTATACATATATATATATTATTCTATTATAATATATAAATAAAATATATATATATATATATAATATATAGAATTATAATATAGTATATTAGAATAGATATATGTCATATCATATTTCCGTGATTCATATACATATATCGAGCTACAATGTCCTTTAATATCTAATTCGCTCTACCTCGGAATTAATATATTTTCATAAATACTTAACCGAAGGGGAATTTTTTCTCGATAATAGACTTGCCTGGACCTGGGCGCAAACCCATGGAGCCTTTCAAAACCAGGAACGTCAGTGAAGCTTTCACCTATTACATATATATATATATATATATATATATATATATATATATATATATATATATATATATATATATATATATATATATATATATATATATATATATATATATATATATATATATATATATATATAGTCTAAGATCTCTGGATCCATAAATCTAAAAACCGGAATATTTTCTGTGGAAAATCGATCACTTGCAAAGGCTAAACAGTACAACTCTTTTTCAATATATATATTGATTGTTTGAAATAAAGGTAATTTTCCTCGCTGTATCCGATAGCAGTATTTTGCATGTAGTATTTATCAATATTGTTTACTGTATTACTGAATATAAACATTGCCATCGTGCGCCATTTGCATTTGGTATTGTTTACATTCTAAAAAAAATCTCAGCTGACTGACAACTACCAAGACGACTACCGTTGGCCTTGCCTATAAAATTTAGGGCAAAGGCCAAGCGCTGTGACCTATGCAGTCATACAGAGCTGAAACGGAAATAGACAGTAGAAAGGTTTGAAAGGTGTAAAAGGAGGAAAACCTCAAAAAGCAGTTGCACTATGAATCAATAGTTACGATAGGCTGGGAAGTGAGATGGAAGAAAGAGAATATGAACGGAGGTACAGCAAAATGAACGAAAGGGTTGCAGCTAGGGGGCCTATGGCACGCCGCAAAGAACCTTAAGTCATGCCTACAGTCCACCGCATGAGGTGCACTGACGGCGCTAACCACCTGCGGGGTGGAATTACATTAAAAATAAGGTGGTTTTGACTAGATAACAGTAAAGCAACTCTTATTAATAAACGCGTTAGTTACGGTGACTAACATCGACAAACTCCTGTTTGTCGATTCCGTTATGTCAATAATTGCTACTGTTTATCCCTTGGAGGAATAAAGGTTGCCAACTGCCAGTAATAATAATGAAATCTTATACAAGTCACTAATTTGGTGAGCCTGGTTGAATCTATGTATAATGATTCACGCGTAAGCTACGGAACTTTTGCTCCTAGGGCTATTGATAAGTTTAAAAGCTAATTTGCATAATCCTTATTGGCGAAATTATCGAAAATGAGACATTAAGCATATCCACGGGTAATCCAACGAAAGTATATCCCTCACTATACATTATCCTCATTATTATCATTATTATTATTAGTGGGGAATATTCAAACACGTATTAATGAACGTACAACAGATATTTTGCAAAATTAAAAGAAAAACTAACTTTTTTATAACTTACAATGGACCAATTTAAGCTGACCTGTCAAATATTAAAACTTTGCTTCCCCCCATTACTTAGAAAAGAAACTAGACGTGATTAGAATAATTGAACATAAATATTCATGCGAAATATGTATTCTTTTGTATAGAGGGCTCTTACAGGATATAATAATTATGAGAAAAATAATATATTAAGACATTTTTCATACTTTTTCGGTCAGTAAGAAGATGAATGATGTTATTAGTGACTCTATTTATATAAGTTTTTTTAATATTTTTTTGCGCTGACCGAAATAGAATAGAAAATTCGGTGCTATTAAAACATTTGTAACAACAGACAAGGACCTAAATATGGTAGCATATTAACAAAATTTGAATAAGTAGACTCATACAAAAATTATTATATTTTTTCATTAATTACACTTGGTTTTTTACGATGAATTTAAAATTATTTCAAAAAATGTATTCTGTGTCAATCATATTTTCATGGAAAATAGTTTACTAAATTTACAAAGCATTTTTCGTATTGATACAAAGATAATTTCGTTTCTGAGGAATATTCAACAGCATAAATAAAATGTATTTGCTCTCTGACAGAAAAACCTTCATAAATTTTGTTCATAAAATGTAATAAAATAATTTTTATTTACATTTATGCCTAAATTATATTTAGTATAAATGTTACAGGATTAGTCTTCTAATGAAATTAAAATGCATCATTTATTTGAAAAAACATGCAATGTTTTTAATAAATAGTAAAATATTTTCAGTATAATAAAGGGCAAGGGAATAGTTAAAGTAACCCTGAAAATACAAAAGTACTTTCAAACGAAACTTGAATGGAAAAATACAACTTCAATTCAGGAAAACCATTTAGACCACAGGGCCATAAGCCTATCCAGCCATTACAAACCACACATCTCTCCCATTTCGATTTCCTTTATCCGCGCCATTACACAAAATCTGCAACATTATTCCACTGACAACCCATCCTCCTTTGTGGAGGTTTAAGAGCAGCAACGGAGCCTTGGGGAGGAAGGAATAATTAGCCAATTATCGTATTATCTCATCGTCCCAACAAGCTCGTTTGTTTACATTCTCGAGCGGAGTTCCGTAATGTTCGGAGACATTTCGCTCGTTGGCGGCATTTTTTTTTTTTTCCTTATTATCGTTTCCCCGCAATGTTCGTCGTTACGGAAATGTGACACGGCCCAGGGTCAACAGACAAAAATCTACTATTACCATAGACCTACTACTAATACTACTATTCCCACCGCTATTATCACTACCACCACAACTATTCAAGCTGCTACCACTACACTATTTACTCTGGTGGTCCTCGGGTCCTATTGTGAATTACTGTTGCTTGTACAAAACACCTGAGCTGTTAATATAGTTTCAATATTAATATAAGAATACTATAGTACTATCTGTAGTGGTAGCTATTATCATGAATGATCAGACAGTTCTTTGATCTCACTGTGAGCATTTCCCTGAAGACCAAATAATAATAATAATTAATAATAGTGGGGTGGACGAAGGCTGAACCCCAAACATAGACCATAAAACTAGGAAACACATGACAATACACAAAGCACTTGCCTGGTTGTGAACGCTGAGCTTACAGGCCAACTATCCCCCTGGACAATATGTACTACTACTGCTATTCATCAATCCCCAATGGTCAATTGCAAGTTTTAATATTTAGTATATTTGGAATTTAGTTGCTACACCACCTTACGTTAACCACAGGGATTCTGAAGGGAACTTATGCCAGCATATGTTTAATGCGAATGCGTTTAGCTAAATATCACAATATATAAATAGCACATCTTGACTGCGTCCTTAACTATACTGTTTTTTTTCCATCTCTCCATCTGCCTGTGGTGTTTGGGCATGGTAACACTGGGTCCCGGGCTTTTAAATAGTTACGCTATGTGTAAGTTATAGGTAAATAAAAGGATATCTGGCTGCACATTTGCAACTGAAAAGGGCTTTAATAATTTACTGGACGCGAATTACACCGTTAATATTCGAAATAGGATATTTAAAGCCCGGAGCGCAATGTTACCATGCGCATAAACCACAGGCGGATGGACAGATGGAAAAAAAAAAACAAGAGTATAGTATGTCCGAGCTGGCCTGGGCTAGGTAAGATTTAGGTAGCCTAATACGTTGGCCTTCACACTGGAAAAACTCTCGAGACTTTAACTGGAATTATGGGTACGTTCATTTGACATCATCTACGAATGTGAAGTGTGCATTCAAAAGCTGCTAGTAAAAAGTCTCATTTTCTCAAAACTTAAAAACCATGATCCCTGCTTTATGTATAAAACTTTTTCTTAATGGGTAACTTTGGCAATCCATTGCTATTTACGTAATTAAAGCACTACGTTTTACCCACGTATTGGTCTAAAGTCATTCATAAGCTTCAGTGGTTAAATACTCCAAACAGTGCGAACTAATCTATCAAAAGCAAATACAAAACTTTTAAAAAAATCAATCTTTTTACCCCAGGGATAGCCCATCTGGGTCATTGTTTAACTCATAAAACCTCATTTTACCTTTGAATCCAGGTATAGTTTCATGCCTTCAAGTACTGCACCGTAATCCCTTCTTTCTAAAGTAAGCAACTGAATTTCAAATATGGATAGATTTTTTTCCTCTGAAGAACTAGTAGATCCATTAACTTAATGTTATTCCTAACTTCTTTGATTAAAATGCAATCTGACAACCTAGTGCCAACAACAACTTCGGTGTAACTTGCCAAGTCTACTTGGGATGGAGCAAGACTTGCGCTTTACTTTTCATTGCCCCTAGGACTCGATACCTAGACCCAGTCGTGCACACCCAGACCTAGACTCGCAGCCGTTGAGTGTTAACAGGGCCTGACATTAAAATTATACTTTAGGCCTAACTTCAAATTACACTTAACTCGAATGCTTAGAAAACTGTTTGTCAAATTACAATTTCACACCATAGTAACATTACATGTGGTGTCAAGTCATTTAGTTTAGTTAACAGTTCGTCGAAACGCCACGCACTTTTGCATAGCTTGAAGAGCCGCTTGAAGAGCCATTTCAGTACTAAGTAAATTATAGCCACTGAATTTTACAAAACTTAAGAGTTTCATTCAATAATTTGGAGCAGATTGTGATAAGATAACCAATTAAAATACCATACAAACTTAAGTTAAATGTCAATTCACATTTACAGGATTTCCGATACAAACCCAATGAAGAAAAAAAATAACCAATCTGGTATGAGAAACTTACGTATGTGATTCATACACATACAACTTTCCTTCGTTGTTAGGAAACCAAATTGACAGCAGCTTTATCTCGTTAAAATACAGAACTTTTAAAGTATTTTTATTCATTACTCAAGTACAACTTACTCCTGTCATATGCTGGTCTGTTAGGATAAAAAAAAACTGGTTCTGTGACTTCTGTCACCAGAAGCAGTTTGGTACAAGCAACAATGGCTCGCAATCACTCACACAAAGCTATTGGTGGCGCGTGCATACAACAGAAAGCTCCTTAGGCTGATATTTCAACCTTTCAAGTAGTCTACTATACTAGATCAGTCTAGTAGAAACCTCTAGTTGCCTAATACCACATTTAGATTTTGCAAACTCCATTGTCACTCAAACGTCACCTGCCGAGAGAAAAGATTCGGTTAAACTAGTGCTTCGATATTGGTTACGTAACTTTCAATACACGTTACCTTCAAAATTGAACAGGGAATATTTCAACAGTCTAGATTAAATGAAAGCATTAAGCCTACGTTTCTACACCAATTTTAGACCAAATACCACTCTGAAAGCTGAACAAAACTGACTACGCTAATTTTAACACAAGACAGTCAAAATCAGTTAAAAATTGTATAAGATAATTTTTCCATTCAATATTAAACTAGATTTTCCCCAAATGCCAAGTGTAGCCTACCCTTTTAGGATAATTAGATACGAATTAAAACTGCAAAGTAAAAGATGTGATGAAAAGTTTCGTAAACCAAACAGTTCTTTAAAATACTGAAACTTCACATACCAAGTACTAGGTCTAGTAGACTAGTACTAAGGTTTAGGTTTGTTTGTGTGTGGTGCAAGCCTCCCGGCTTGCCATACGCCAAACCTGAGTCTGCCGTATGACAATTAGGGATTCCTCCCCCCAGTTCAGGGGCTCCGCCCCTGAATGAGGGGAGGTTAAGCTTGCAAGAAGTTTAATTAAGGTACATTAAAAGAGGAAATCTTCTTACCTCTCGAATCTGAAGGCAAAATACTTTACCAAAGGAGTCCTCAGGCGCTTGTGTCCATGCAGAAATCTGGAAAAAAATCAGAAATAATAATAATTTACCAGGCTTAAGTGGTTAAAAACACCTAGAAATTTACAGTTATCGATAGATTAGTTTATGCATCAAGCCGTGCAAAAGCTTACGATCACATGAAATTCAAAACATGTACGTAACAGCTATACAACCGCTAAGATGACAACATTTATGTGAAGATTCCACTTCACTATTTTAAAATTTTCTCTCGAATTAATATATCAACAAAGTAAAGACTTTAACCAATAACCAAGTGATGTGAACCAGGTCGTTAATGTAGATTAACCATCATTCAACTAGACGCAATTTAATGATAATTTAATTAAAATAAAAAACCTGCAACAAAAAACAGACCACCTTCTAGTCTTACAACGGTCAACTCGATGAAACCACTCAATAGCTTCGATATCCAAAACGCTCTTACAAACGAAGCACACCCAGAACAATGAACACACTAATTTTACCTTGAAAATGGAGTCCAAACTCCCAGGATCTTTGTCTGTCTATTTTTAAATAAAGTTGCACTAGTAAGTCTCCCTACTACTATGGATGAAATTAACAGGAGGTGCTGTTCAAAGCCTCTAATTTGTCGCGCGAACGATAGATGGCAGTGTCGTTGCTCATTGTTTATGCTTATTTACGCAGAGAGAGAGAGAGAGAGAGAGAGAGAAGAGAGAGAGAGAGAGAGAGAGAGAGAGAGTTATAAGGAGTTACAAGGATTTGTGTTTCAAAGACTTATTTATTAGCCCATCCGAGGAGACATCGCGTGCTCACTTATCTCTTGGAGAGAGAGAGAGAGAGAGAGAGAGAGAGAGAGAGAGAGAGAGAGAGAGAGAGAGAGAGAGCTTGGTGATACAAGCAAAAGTAGTAGTAGTCATTCTATTTAGGCTTATGTAGCCTAGCGAGTATTTTTTAATCTTACAAAGTCAACAAAACATGACCAAAATGAAGTTTAGCCAGAAACCCAAAGAAAAAAAAATAGAAGAAGAATCTGGAGCAGAAACACAATGTAAACAAAACAACCTTTCGTTTTATCCTATCCTATCTCCTCCTTCTCTTCTTCTTCTTCTTCTATGTGAATCAGTCCAAGAAGAGAGGTCCCACCGAGACTCGAACTCGGATCGCTGGATTCAAAGTCCAGAGTGCTAACCATTACACCATGGGACCGTTATACACCCTCGTAACTGTGAGGTCGTGCGTTGGGTCTAACCGTGATACACTGAGTGTATATGTTTGTAAACGGTGTAAATTGGAGTATTCAGTTGGTTTGGTCTTGTTTATTTGTGATATATTTAGAGCAAATTGTGTGGTAATTATTCCAACTATTGTTTAACTACTTATTCAACGTATAGGTGGAGGATTATTGGATGAAACTAAAGCATTGTAAATGCAGTTCAGAATGTTTTTGTGGTGTAAACCAATGTATATTTACACCTTTTCGTGTTTATTTGTGAAGCATATGGTGTATATAGCATGGTCATTATTTCACCAAATTATTTAACGTAAATTTGAAGGATAGATGGATGAAATTAACTCACTCATTCATAGCTGGGTTTATACCGATTATATATGTTGTTTCGTGGTGAATGTGGCTTAGATAGCATTAGAATTATTTCACCAGTTATTTAACGTATTTTATGAAAGGTATACAGATGAAATTAACCTATTCATAGTTGAGTTAAATTCACTATAAATGCAGTTACATGGACAGGATAAACTCGTTGTTTGCGTATGACGTCATAATAACCTGTGAATTCAAGATATTTACGTAGACTGTTTTGTCACACGTTTAGTGATTACCTCGACGGGTGACCACCAAACAATACCAAATGCCTAATGGGGCATAAGCCCTCTCTTCACCATTACAGAACCATTAACCCAGGCCCCTGGAGGCCGTTGGGAGAGGCAATGAGCCACAGGAACGCTTGTAAAAACAAAGTTTTAGATTTGATCATACAGCAATCGCCATTTATACGTCTTTTCTGTTTGTGGAAAATTCGACGCCAACAATCCTTTCGTGATATTTATTTGCTTATTAACGTATTTTCATACGATCTGTTTCTTATTGTAGAGTTATTAATATCGTCTGTTGTCGTAAGGAAATTGCTGATTTGGTTTTCTGTCGTGAATTGTCCTATGTCAGATAACCGACCGACGAGAGGACTGTGGATGTTTACTCGTGTGAACTCCAAATGTTTATGCGTGTTAATGAGAGTTGTAGAAACTTTGCAGGCGTTATAGTTGAGAATGTGTGTGTGTGTGTGTGTGTGTGTGTGTGTGTGTGTGTGTGTGAGAGAGAGAGAGAGAGAGAGAGAGAATCACCCACAATTGTATTGTTACTTGTCACACAAAGCACCAGTTCATTCACTAGGCCTATAATTACCAGAAAGTTGAAACTCCTGGGTGGTTTTTTTTTTTTTTTTTTTTTTTTTTTTTAGTCTATCACTTTCATTATCACTCCGTTTTAATTCATATTTCCCATGTTTCAAGTTGAGCGAATGGTGAATACAATTTGATCTGCTACACCTCGTTTTGTGTCCATACTTTGAAGTTATGCAAGTAACAGAAACGAGGTGACGCATAGCGAGTCCTCTACTGTCCGGAAAAGAAAAAAAAAAAAAAAAAAAAAAAAAAAAAACCATAGTTGGGTAGTGCCGTCAGTGCACCTCATGAGTTGCAATGTAGGCATTTCCTAAGATTCTTCGCGGCGTCCTTACGACCCTAAAAATCTATATAAGATATAAAACAAAACAAAAAAACGGTCGGAAAAGCGACCCGTGAGTAGCCATAAGCAAGGTTTTGAGAGAGAGAGAGAGAGAGAGAGAGAGAGAGAGAGAGAGAGAGAGAGAGAAGAGTAGGAAACTTAGGGCGCAATTGACGACAAAAAGGAGAGAGAGAGAGAGAGAGAGAGGGGGGGGGAGGGGAAGAGACTTCAGGGGTCATCAGGGTGGGCAAGAGTAGGAAACTTAGGGCGCAATTGACGACAAAAAAGGAAGCCAGGTTTTTTTTTTTTTTTTTTTGTGCGGGGAGTAAACCTGTTCGTTGCAGCATGTATAACCTTCCAGCGCCCTCTGGG
The DNA here is from genome assembly GCF_015104395.2 of Macrobrachium nipponense. Taxonomy (NCBI): domain Eukaryota; kingdom Metazoa; phylum Arthropoda; class Malacostraca; order Decapoda; family Palaemonidae; genus Macrobrachium; species Macrobrachium nipponense. The sequence goes on from NC_087224.1 coordinate 13,490,013, forward strand.
GAGACTGCCCAAGGTCTTGCTGTTCCCTGAGAGGTCGGCTTGCACCTGCGTCTTACCTCTGAGAGAGAGAAAGAGAGAGAGAGTTATTTTCTCAATTCAAAAACCGATCCATACACATTCAACATCCGCACATCACTTCTCTTGCAGAGAGTTGGCTCAACAATTCCCTCGTATACTTATCTAAAAAGAAACGTTAGGCTAACCATAGATAAAGGGTGTTCAGACCATAAAAATGACTGAATCTTGCTTATACAGCTCATATCTTGCTTCTGATTGGTCGGTGCGTTTGAATTGTATAACCTGTGATTGGTGGAGAACAGCGTGAGTTCCCACCAATCAGAATATTAGCTTCAGGGATCTCGGTTGCTGATTTTTACCGTCAGCGTAGAAATGTTTTTTGCAGTTGATGGCATATTTTATTAATACCTTATTTCCTCTTTATTGTTTTTTTATTATTTTCCTCTATATTCTACTTATTTCCACTTAGCTACATATTTTTAAATATTATCTATGTTACCAGAAAAGTTTAATCAGTTGTGTAATAATAATAATAATAATAATAATAATAATAATGATAATAATAATAATAATAATAATATCAGGTATTATTTTTCTTATTTTTTTAAAGTAGGTTTATTATTAATGCTTATAACAGCGTTTCTTAATCTGTGCGTCCTGGCGCACCAGGTACTCAGGCGTGCCCCAAGGAATAGGAAAATTATATTCTAATGTTCAAAATATCTGTAATTATTTTCAGAAATTTTGCAGACACCGAGTATGTTTCTATATCTGAGTCAAGTCTCCGATATTTGACATTTTAAACTGGAAGGTAAATTCTTTAATCTTTCCTTTCCATTTCGAGTGAAGTGAAGTGTCCAGCTAAGAAAATTAAGATTAGACCTAATCAGAAGTACGACCAAAGTTATTCAAGCTTTGGCTTCATGTGGACTGGAGATGAAAATCAGCCTTTGTTTGGTTTGTGGTTGCAAAATGTCAAATGAGTTTATGCTTCCTAGTAAATTAAGCAAACATTTTTAAACATCGCATCGCAGTCTTCAAGGAAAAGACGTAAATAATTTCAAAAGACAACTTGAGCAACAAACAAAGCAAGCATTTGCTTTCAAAAGTAGAGTAACGTTGCCTGAAAAAGCTCAAATTGCATCTAATGAAGTATAGGAAATGATTGCCGTAAAGATGAAGTCACATACTCTTGCTGGATCTATTATTTTGCCCGCTTGAAGAAAGATGGTGAAGTCTATGCTAAGGGATGATGCAGAGAACCAATTAAGTAATATTCCACTATGAAATAATACTGTTCATAGGCGCATTCTGGAAATGTCTACCGATATTGAGGAACATGTTTGTCGTAATAAACTTCAGGATGCATATACTTTGCGCATAAGTTGATGAATCAACAGACATAAATAACAAAGCGCAATTACTGGCTTTTATTCGCTTTATTGATGGGGATAGAATAGTAGATCAGTATCTTCGTTGCAAGGAATTGCTTGCCACTACTAAAGGTGAAGATAGTTTCCTTATTTTGAGTAGTTATTTTGAGAAATTTTATTTATCCTGGGAGCCGTGTGTTGGAATTTGTACTGATGGAGCTCCAGCAATGATGGGTTCCATTAAAGGTCTTGCATCATTTGTAAAGCAAAAGATTCCCAAGATAATAACAACTCACTGTTTCTTGTATAGAGAAGTCCTGATAACAAAAACACTGGGTGTTAAATTGAAAGAAGTTTTTGATCAAGATGTCCAAATGGTAATTTTCATCATGACTAGACCAGTCAAGGCTCGCATATTTGAACAATTTTGTGAAAACATGGATTCACAACACACTCGCTTGCTATTGCACACAGAAGTGAGATGGTTGTCAAGAGGAAAGGTACTCTGTCTTGTGCTTGAACTTCTCGAAGAACTATTGGCATTTTTAAAAAAGAAAATGAAAGTAAATTTTGTGGACTTTTGGAATGTGAGTTTTAGACATCAAAACTGGAATATCTGATTGATATGTTTCAACACTTGAATAATCTGAACATGACTATGCAAAGTGGAAATGAAAATCTTCTCTCATCAACCGACAGAATCAAAGCATTCCATAGAAATAAAAATAGTGATTTGGAAAAGAAAAGCAAGATCAGGCTGTTCGAAAATGTTTCATTTGCTGAGAAAAGGTTATTCATGCGATTTAATTCCTTCAATAGTGAATCATTTAGCGACTCTGGAAGGTAATCTGCATAATTGATTTCCCTCAATAAACACCGAGCAGTACGACTGGATACGCAACCCTTTCATTGATATTTCTACCGAGGACGTTGGCTTTTCGTTAACAGAAGAGGAAGAGCTAGCTGGCCGCTATATCTACTGATCGGGGATTAAAGATCAAGCATAAAGAGGTGACCATCGATCAGTTTTGGATTTCAGTTAAAGAAGAAGAATATCCTTCAATAGCTAACAAGGCACTAACGGTTTTATTGCAGTTTTCCACATCTTATCTTTGTGAACAAGGATTTTCTTTACTGACTAACATTAAATGTAAAACTAGATCAAATATTAAATCTATTGATGAAGAATTGAGAGTTTATCACGTATAAGGCATAACATTCACAAAATTGCTAATTCTCATCAAGCACGGGTTTCACTTTAGGATACTTAAATACAAAATGTAATATCTAAAAAATAAATGGTTATTTTAGAATATATATCTATTTTCCTATTACTGCTACTACTAATACTACAAATTATAATAATAATAATCATCATCATCATCATCATCATTATTATTATTATATTATTATTATTATTATTATTATTATTATTATTATAAAATAAAAATATGCAGCATATAAAAAAACACATTTTAAAATATGCTTGAACGCTATGCACAAAAAAAGTAAAATATCGTCTCAGGAAGAAAGTATTACCGTACCAGCCACCTAAAGTTTTAGAAACTTCACAATAAATTCAAATTTCTTAAGTATTTTCTCCATATTAAAATCAAAGGTGCGCCCTAAAGTTTCTGTTAATAATAATAATAATAATAATAATAATAATAATAATAATAATAATAATAATAATAATAATAATTTTCCCCCAAAAAAGTTGATTCAGTTGACAAAAACAAAATAAAAGTCAAAGAAAAACAATAAAAAAGTAATGGGGAGGCTGAGAAGGAAGAAGAGAAGGGGGTAGGAAAAGAGGACAAAGTTTCCTACTAAGAGAGAGAGAGAGAGAGAGAGAGAGAGAGAGAGAGAGAGAGAGAGAGAGAGAGAGAGAGAATAGAATAGAAATTCCTCACTTGAAGACAAACAGGTTGCGTCATGTGTAGTAGTAGTAGTAGTGGGTGGGATATGCCTTTGAAACGGCTCCCTTGCTTCTTTTATTCCTCCTTTGTTTGTGTTTGCTTGAGCTTCTTCTCTCTGAAATACCACATTTCTTTTATAAAATCTTTCCGATTCTCCACTTCCTCCCTCATTAGTACTACCAATAAGATTATATTTGCTACTAATTCCTCTTTATTTTCTTGATATGGTTGCTGCATAAAGCTATATCTATTTCTAATTTCATTGTATGCTGGACAGTAAAGTAAGAAATGTTCTAAATTTTCATTTTGTTCCTCACAGTATAAACATTTTGTATCTTCTCCTTTTATCCTATTTCTATCATTTAATCCTAGTATACCTAGTCTGGCCCTACTGATCAGCATTGTTTTTTCAGTGTTATCATACCAGATTTCTTCTCTTATGTTTTCTTTATATTTTCTGTAGATTCTTAATGTTGACTTTTCATTCATTTCTTTCTGCCATATTTTCTGTCCCAATTGTTTATTATTTCTCTAACTGTTTTGTTTTTAACTGCTTCAATTTTTACTTAAGTTTTATATTTAGTTCGTTTCATATACTCTTTTACTTGCATTATCCAGGGTTTTTTTTTGTTTTCATACTAATCATTGTTATCTCATATAGGAGCCTATTTCCACCATTCTTCAGTGTATGTTTCAGGTAGAAAAGTTTATTCTTCATATCTCTAGATTGGCAGGAAGAGGCCCCTATTTCAGATCTTAACGCACAACTTGCTGTGTAACTTGGCGCTTTCAATATTGCTCTGTATAACTTTATTATCTATCTTCTGCAATTCATTTATTGTTTTCCTGTCAAGTTTCATGACTTCCATTGCATACATGAATGAAGGCATCGCTAGTCCTTTCCAGTACAATTTTCCTATTTTTACCCTGCTACAGCTTTTATTGATGACTGCATTAGCCATATTTGCCATCTGCTTTGCTTTAATTTGGGCCCTTTTTATTTGTTCTCTGAAGCAGTCTTTCATGTTGTTGATTGTTACTCCTAGGTATTTAATATTCTTAACTATTTTTATTCCTTCTATGTGCTCCATATTCTCCACATCATCGATACTGTACCAGTCGTTATATATTAGTATGTTACTCTTGTCCTTGTTTATGTTTAGGCCACATTCACCCGCGATTTCCATAAGGGTTTTTATTGATTTTGTTATTTCTTCTAGTGTGTGCCCTAGTATTAACCCGTCGTCTGCATATAGTAGTGCCACTATCCTCATTACTTCATTTCTGAAACCTTCTGTTGTATTTTCTAATTTTTTCTATTATCAGGTACGTTATTAATAGAAAGAATATGGTTGAGCCATTGCATCCCTGTCTTATTCCATTAGTTACATTTAGTTCTTTTTGTTCTATATTGTTAAGGCATAGGCTTGTTACATCATTTGTATATATCTTTGCAACTGTATTTATTACTTCCGCATGTAGTCTGTATTTCATCATGACCTCAATGAGCTTTTTCCTATTAACTGAGTCAAATGCTTTTTGGAAGTCTATTGATACTACAAATAATGGGTCCTTTCTTCTGTAAGTTTCTTGTATGCAGTATTGTAAGATATATAAATTATCGATTCTCTCCTTTGTGCGGTAAAGCCGGATTGCAGTTCATTCATTTTTCCTATATTTCTAATATGTTTTTCTATTTTGTTCTCAGGATCCCCATGAAGATTTTATATGATGCATTTGTTAGAGCAATTGGCCTTAGATCTTTGACTGTGGGGTTTTGTTTTTTGGGCGTGAGTGTTGTTTTGACTTAAACCAGCTTTTCTGCGTTTTCCTGCCCTTCAGTATTTTTCATTTAACATTCTGCCAATTCTTTTAGGAGGTTGTTACTTTGTAAGAGTAATTTGAACAGTACTGGCTTCATTCCATCTGGTCCTGGTGCTTTTTTTTTGTCTTCATTTTCTCAAGTTGATTTTTTACATCTTCTTCTGTTATGTGGATTTCTTCCATGGTCTAATCTCTGTCTCTGTTTGGTCATACACTCCATGCATATGTTCTCTTAAAGATATATGGCATTTCATCTGCTGTCCTAATCTTTTCACTATTGCTTCCATGTCATGTTTGTACTGTTCTTTCTTGCTTTCATTCCATATCTCTCCTATTTTGTTTTCTTCTTTTGTATATTGTTTCCCAGAATTTTACCAGCTCTTTCCTAGGGTTTCGTCCTTCATCTCTTGCTTATTTTCATCGAATATTCTTATCCATTCTTTTTCTGATGTGGTCTTTCCTCTCAGCATGTCTATATATTCCCAGATTTTCCTGTGTCTGTTTTTTATCATTCATTATCTCATTTCTAATCTTTTCTTCATATTCTTCATATGCTTTCTTTATTATTATCTGTACTTTTTGTTTTGTTTAAGATATGCTTCTTCATAGTATCTTCTTTCTTCTATACTTGTGGCTTTCCTTTTTAATTTGTTATATACCCTTCTTTGGCTTATTTCTTTCTTTGTTTCTTTGGTGACCCATACTGGTTCTATTTCTTCTTGCTTTTCTGTCTTTAACCTTCTTTTGATTATCTTCTCTAAGTTTATTTGTTTTTGCTTCACTCATTGTTTCTTCCAACTGGGTTAGATCTCCTTTTCTGTCTTGTTGGCTTACTTTTATACTTTATATATTCAAGGTATTTCCTGTGGTAGACTCTTCTGTAACTTTCAAATATTTGATTTCTTTTGTTTCATTTCTGAATGTTTTCCTTACTTTAGTGTTCATTTTGAATTGGACCTTTATGAGGTGATGGTCTGATAGATCTATTCATATTTTCCCTCGTCTATCTCCATACATTCATATTTTTTATACATATTTTGGTTGACTAGGGCAAAGTCTATGGCACTGTTCTGATCTCCTCTACTCCAGGTTATCTCCCCTTTGCAGCTGGGATCTCCATTTAATAGCGTTAAATCATATTTTTCCATCAAGTCCATAACATATTTTCCATTTTGGTCAAGTTCTTGTGTCCCTAGGAAACCTAAATGCCCATTGAAATCCCCAAGGACTATCATAGGCAGGTTTGTGGATTTTTCTATGGCTACATGTAAGGCGTTTATTATTCGTTTATTTCTTTCTTTATCACTAGTTGACATGTAGACCAGAATTATGTTGAATATTGTTGTTCTATAATTAACCTTTACTATAAGAATGTCTTTGTGTTCCGACTTTTCTTTTCTATCTGGATCTCTCCTTTGTTTCTGTACATTATTAGTAGGCCTCCTCCTTTGGTGTCATCTTCATCTCTCATTGAGTCTACCACTCTGATGCTTGTTGGGAATAGTAATTTTTGCTGTTTAAGGTGTGTTTCTGTGATGCACATAATTGTGTTTTCTTTTGTTATCTCCACTAGCTCGATTATTTTTGCTTTTGTCAGTCCTTGGGTGTTTATAAGCTTTATTTCAAGATTTCTTGATATATCTTCTGTCTTGCTCCCTATTTTTTCGCTTTCTCTATTTACAAAATTGCTTCTACCATCTAACCCTTTATCTATCTTTTGCAAACCACTTTTTTCTTCTAGGTCTAATAGTCTAAGATTGTTACTAAAGTTACTTCCTACACCTACCTGCCCTAAACTAATTTCCCTTCTACTTCCTCCCTCAGAGCTCTTAACATTACTACTAGATATTCTATTTTTCTCCTAAATCTAATTTATTTAGCACGTCCTTAACCTAAAAATCATTATTACTTCCCTATATCTCTAAATTATTTAACAATTCTATCTACCTTGTTTAACATTTTCCTACCTCTAACTCATTTACACTTCTAACAATTCTTTGTTTCTATCTATATCCTCTGACTTCCTTTTTAGAGCATTCTAGTCGTCTGAAAGTTTTCTCTTCTCTTCAGCTCTCCCTTACTTATGAACCATCCTTCCTCTTTGTTATCCTGCTTTTTCTTTAATTCGGATCTTAATATGCTATCTTTTTTCTCTTTCTTTAGCAGTCATGTCTGGAACTATAGATATTTTTTTTGTAAATATCCTTCTTTGCATTCCTTAGCAGTCTGGGAACTTTTTAATATGTTCCACTTTTTTTCCCTCTCATGGCTGAGTTTTCACTAGAAGTGGTGCTGGGGGCCTTGATCTGCCTATCGCCTCATTGTTTTGACCTTGTTGTCAGTCGTGGCCTACCTAAAACCTTACTACATCTTTAATATTCCATTCATCTTTATTAAGGTTAGTTCTTTGTGAATATTTTCTTTGCACCTCTCTTCATCTAGCTTCAAGTTTTCTGTTTCCTCTCCTGCTATATGCTCTGGCAGGTTGAATATGATTAGGTTTTCCTTCCTTCTGTCTTTGTCCTGGGCCTCTCTTATTTCTTCCTGAATTGTTTCCCTTATTCTACTGCTGCTGAGGATCTCTTCCTTTATGTCTTTTGCTAGGGTTTCTTTAATGTCCTTAATCTCATCCCTTATGTCTTTGACTAGGGACTCTTTAATGTCCTTAAAGTCCTTAAGGGTTATTTCTATTTGCAGAAGTCTACCTTTAAGCGTTTGGTTCTCTTCCCTGAGTTCTTTGATCTCTGTATCCTTCTGGTCCTGACACTTACTACAATCTGCACAATACCTTTTATTATATCTACAGCTCTCTGAATCCCAGCATACTGATTGAATCCCAGAATGATCATTAGTGATATTGGCGCAATTCGTATGAAACCATTTCCCTACATTTGTCGCATTCTAACGCCTTTTGTTGCCTACCTACTTCCCTTCTACACTGTGGGCACGTGTCCCCTGAATTTTGGTGAGGTCTAGCACGGTTATCAACTCCACCTACGCTATCTCGGTTACTCCTAGATCCTGCCATTTCTTATATATGCCCTAGATATGCAAAAAAAGTAAATCAATGTTGCAATACTTGCTTTGTTCGTTGTGGTCACGTTTAACTCAGAACAAACACAAAACAAAGGGAGAATAACACGTTACCCAGCCACACAATGCTGCCACCACGAGTTCGTGTGAGTCCCTTCGCCGAACGACGAGTTGTTTATTCCTTCTTTTCTTCTTCCTTCTTCTTCTTCTTCCTTGGTTCTTTCTTGTCTCTTGTTCTTCTTCTTCTTCTTCTTCTTCTTCTTCTTCTTCTTCTTCTTCTTCTTCTGCAATTTTCGGTCATAATTTGAGGCATTTTAAACGTTTGTTTGTTTGTTTTTATGTTGTTCTAGCTATGTCGTAGTCGTTATTGGTGTTTGGACGTGTATATACTGTATTACGTGCGTTTGTGTGTGTGTATGTGTGGTAGAATCTTCGTCGAAGAGACCCTCATGTTTCATCTTCTTCTTCTGCAGTTTTCGGTCATAATTTGAGGCGTTTTAAAAGTTTTTTTGTTTATGTTGTTTTAGCTATGTCGCAGGCGTTATTGTTTGGATGTGTATAAACTGTTTATACGCGCGTTTGTGTGTGTGAATATATACGTCTACTCAGAATTTCTATTCCCCTTTTCCGCCTACATTGAAGACACTCCTTCTTAAGCATTCTCCACGCAACGGCGCATCTCAAACTCCATAAATTATCTCACGCAGAGAGCTTTCCCCTAAAACTCACTTTATAAATAGCCTTTCTGAAACCCAACGACGAGTCATTATTACACGTCCCTTATTGTAAACAATTGCACGGGTGCAACCCGAATGTTAAACCTTTTTAAAGTGTCAATTAAGGTGACCCCAAACCCGATTCACGCAGCGAACGGTACCTCTGAATCTGTGGGATGTTGCAGTTGGTTGCAGCCCAGTTTCTCTCCTCCGTCTGTGGGGAAACCTAGGCTTAAACTCAAGTGTGACTTGAGTTTCTCTAGTTGTCTGGACGTTAATGGAATAATGAAAGCTTAGAGCTAGCTTAAATCTATGTTAGATAAGGTTGGGTTCATTAGAACCCAGCCTCTGTACATTACGAGAGAGGAGACTTATAAATGTAGACCTATAAAACATTTGCAACGGTGGGGGTTTTCTCCCAGTTCCACAATCTGTCTCTGTCTCTTGCCATTTAACAACTCTATCTCCTTCTCTCACAGTTTTAAGCGCTTGAATGGACGAAAGGTCCCCTATTCCTGGCCTAAAAATCAATCATGAAATCGAATCAAAACTAAGAGGCCATTTCACGGGACGAATTCCAAATCCACCTTCAACTAGACGTAAGAGAAGTCAACTCCCGAATGTCTGATTATGCAATGCGTCTCAAATTACTTGCAACTTGCAAGAGGTGATGCTGCGCTGTCTGTTGTTATGTCCGGAGAATCATCTCTGGAAAATCTCCAGCGTCCAGAACCGGATTTGTTGTCTGAGGACAGGGAAACGCCTCGCTTACGATTCCTGAGGTAGTCAGTAGTTTTAGCTAAGTAAAAGGACACTGTTTAAATTAACGTTCTAGATGTTATGTAAGCCTTCCAATCCTGTTTTTTTTTTTAACTGAGTTAACTAGAGCCGGTGACTGCGCTAAGTAAGATGGATAAATGTTTAGATTAAAATTCGCAGAACTTGATTTCATCCACCGTAGCTTCGTTTCTTATCAGATGGGACAGACTGGAACTAGTTGCTAGGCTGAGGGAGATGGCATTACTAGCAGGATAAGAAGTAAATAAAGAAAATAAAATAAAATGAAGGGAAACAAAGGGGGTAGACCCTATTGCTCTCTATATGGAACTTGAAGGAAGGTTCTTTAAGTTATATGAAAACCCTTAGGCCTAACCTATTAGTAGGTGGAGCTAGAGACTAAAACCACCTGGTTTTCAACAAGTCTTAGGCATGAGGTTGCTAGCCCTGTTTCCATACGTACCTTGACATCAGCTGGTAGTTGGTAAGACTAAAGGAGCACAGAAGTAAGAAGAAAATTCTAAAATAGGACGAGCTCCTGTTAAGAGTGCTACTGCTTACGGGGTGCACATAGCTTGATGGTTTTGGTAGGACTGAGAATTCTTTTTTCTTTTTGCCAAGTCAGTGACCAGAGCCCCTAGACCTAGAGAAAAAAAAAGGTATCTTGTTTTTCACGAGAAAACGTGGAGTTATAAGAGATGATATCACAGCACAAAAGTAAGTCTTATTTAGTGGGGTCTCACTAATGGGCCAAAAGAGTTCCAGTAACAAGTTCCCCAAAATTAAACAAGAAGGTTTTGACAACCACTTTTTAGTCTTAAGCTCAGTAGCAGAAACCACCCAGGACAGCATTTTCAAACCACGCCCATTAAACCCCACCCCTATGGGCTTAGTCCATCAACTGAAACCCACTTACATAACTACATAACAAAACCATAAATGTAGTATGATAATCTCTAATGGGATGATTGAATATAATACGCATAACCAGAGTGAAATTCAAGGTATTTGCGGATGATACCTAAATTTTAATTTCTCCATCAACGAGTTCCAGGACAACAAATGAAGAACTGAAACTGTAACTTGGTTTTCAGTGCTCAGTTGCTTTAAGGATTACTAAATATCATCTCAGGAAATTGTCTTTATTTAACAGTATGTAGATGGGAGTACTATCAAGATATTTGTGGTTAATTGTTTTATTAATAGTGTGGACTACAGGAACGCTATCACTCAAAATCTACTTAAGGTGCAACTTAGGAAGCTGCAAGTAAGCACGTCAATTGTTGGTTCTAGATTCAAGAGCCTTCAAGTTTGCAGCCCCAAGATTGTACCGCAAGCATCCATTTCCACCTGTCATCAGGACTGATGGAAAGAAATCAAGTCTTAAAAAAACTAAGCCATTTCTTATTTCCTGAAATTCATGATAGCTTGGATTTGACAGTCTGATATGGAGGATGCATCTAGACTCTTCGCGTCACTTCGTGGCGTCTTACGAAACGTCTCACGTCAAATGCAAGAGTATGAAAAAATAATGATCGCCTGCTGAATGCCCGAGGGTATTTTGGAGAGATCATCCTCGCTACTGCGCCATTCGAGAGAACATTGTAAGAATTCGCTATATATGACATCTTTGACTCAAAATTATCATGATAACTGTTGAATGCCCTAATGTTTATTTACATATTTTCATTTATTTAACCGGTTTCTGTGGCATTGGAAAATTCACGAGGGAAAATGCGCTTATTTGTAATTTATATTTTTGCGGGAAAACAGCGCACAAAGACACTTAAATGGAGTTCCCAACTAAATATTGATTAAATATTTCGCATCTCTGCCATTCTGGAAGAGTTACGCCTTCGGGAGGGATACGAATGACGTCAGAACGAAAATCGTCTTTTGGTCGAATATCCGGATAATCCATAAACTTTCACATACAGAACTGAGTTATAAAATTTTTGTGGATGTTTTAAGTGTCGTAACGTTTAAATTTCATGAGAAAAAAGCAAAATTATTTTTAAAAAAACGTCAACCGCGACTTTTTTTCATTCATCCTGCCGGTGCTCGAACGCGCGTTTGTTTACATGTCGAAATCCAGCGACACCAGTGACCGCCTCATCCCCGTCGCTTATTTATTAAACCATTCCGTTGCCGTAGGAGATGTAAGTCACCCCACAACCCTCACGTTCTTTTTTGATGTAAGGAGACCCCCTCCCGAATTCGTCCCCGGGGGGAAATGGGGCTGTCGTTTTGGCCGAGAGGGCCAACGAGTCTTGGGAGAGTGAGAGAGTAACCTATCGAGCAGACGAAAAAAAAAAAAAATGGATAATCCTGTGACTAATTCTTTCGGCTGATCTGAGCCAGTCACGGAATGTCGATCATGTGTCCTTTATACAAAATGGCCCCTTAATTTATATATATCCATTATTTAAATGTATGGACTACCTTGATTACCTAACAACTGTGATAGGCTAGCTAATGGAAGCTACCAATAGGCTACAGGCGTAGGGAACCATTTTATTTAATGTGTTTTAATTGCCTTATTGGTTATTTTATAAAGCATTCTCGGAAATTTCTATTTACTTTGGTGGTTAGTTTGCATATCTGCGGTACGCAGTTACAGCTCATTTCCTGGATAAACAACCGCATGGACTGGCTCAACTCACCGACGGTCACAGCTGGACACCCTCCGAAAAAGTACTTATAACGCATCCTGACACCGGAGATGGCCATCAGTCGCGACTTGTTGTTGGTGAGAGACGGAGCTAAAGACCTGTACTCTCCTTTTGAAGTAAGTATTTTCTCCAAAGTTAGAAATTAAGGCCAAATTTAGAGCATTAAACAGAGGGTAGTGAAAAGGGTGGCCAACGCAGTGCTAATCTCACCAAAAAACTTTCGAAATTTTTACTTACGCTTAAATATCTTAGAAGATTGGCGCCATCTCGATGTTTGTGGAGTCGCTTGTGTCAACAAACTTCCCATTTCCTGTGATAAATCCGCACACCACTTCTACCCATAGATGCTTGGGCACTTTCATCACAACAATCGGAACGCAGTCACTGGGCACGATGTTTTTAAGTAAACAACTGTTTTGGTAGAAGACGACGACGAAGCGTGCACTAGATAATTATTTAAATAAATAGTAAAACATCAATATTTTACATATTTATGATGATTAATTTGAAAATATTCGTTATTGAAAAAGTAACTTGATTCTGACTCAAATTTAAGTAATTATTTTTTGGAATTAGAACATTCTTTTAGTCCTGTATTATGGCGTCACGACATCTTGACTTTCGTACCTATTGTAGATGAATTGCTATACTCAATTTTCATGCAGAACAGTTTACGTTATTCATGCAGATTATTATCAGCTATTCATGTAATTGTTATAATCATAATGCGCATACATATAGCATATCTTTATTATTTACTTTTTGGATATATGTAGATGTTTTACTGCCGGATTACCGCCGTAGTGGGACGCAATTGCTTTCGGTCCCTGGGCCTATGTCTGTTTTCGCACCATAAGAAATTAATGGGGCCGAATTTGCAATGACCAGAAAGTCGTTAAAAGAGAAAAGTTAGCATTGAGGGGCATATGTTTTGATTCAGAAAAATACATTGTTCCGATTACGTAACTACAAACCCTCGGTCCTTTAAACAATAGGAAGGTAAACTAGCGGCAGCGGTGGGACGGTCGTAAGCTTCGAAACAAGGGAGGAAACGGTAGTTAACTGCTTGTCGATGCTGCGAGGGCGAGGTGAAGAATCACTTTTGCTTTCGGCGCGGGTGTGAAGGACGTGTTCGTCATCGCTCTCTGCCGCTTCATCGTCGTATGCTTTGTTTATATTGTGTTTTCTACTAATGGTTTGGTTTGACTTGAAAATGAAACTGTAAGTACACTGTTTTCATTTCATTACTTAATTATGAATCAACATGGAGCAATCGCCGTAGAGACGGCGATTCCGCTCTTTTCATGAATTGAACCTTTAATTATGTCTCGGTGCGAGGGCGGGCGCACTCGCGCCGAGTCATGTATTTTGGGCGAAAGTGTGTAATTGAAAGATGTAAGTACTCTTTGTTCCGACACGGCATACAAAACCTTCGGTCCTTTTACAATAGGAAGGTACTAGCGGCAGCTGGATAGGTCGTAAGCTTAGAACAAGGGGTTCGGTAGTTAACTGCTTTGTCCGACAGGCGCGCGCTGCGCGACTGGGAGGTAAACAAATCACTTTTGCTTTCGGCCTGCTGGCGTGTGGACGTGTATCATCGCTCTCTGCCCGCTTCATCGTCGTTTGCTTTCGCATGATTGTGTTTTTCTTTTTCTATTTATCTAGTGAAACTGAATTGTAAGTACAATCATTTCATTGAATTCTTTGTGAATTAAGGATCTTGGTGTCACCACGCCTCCGATTACCCGAGTGCCGGGACTGAAGGGCGTAAGTGCGGGAATTCATTTTCCCAGAAATGATCCTCGTATTGTGTATGCTCGGTGCCGAGGGCGGGAGCACTCGCTCCGAGCGTAGATTGGGTGGAAATGTGTAGATGAAAATCGTAAGTAAGTGCTCTTTTCATTTATATTTTTTTTTGACCTGTATGCCCGTTGCCGAACGATGCGCTCGGCACGGAAAACTTATTTAGTATGGAAGTGGAATCGCAAGTACAGTATTCTTTTTCATTTTCATATATTATTTTGATTGTAGCAATACTCATTTGTTCCGACACGGCATACAAACCTTCGGTCCTTTTACAATAGGAAGGTACTAGCGGCAGCTGGATAGGTCGTAAGCTTTCGAACAAGGGGTTCGGTAGTTAACTGCTTGTCCGACAGGCTGCGCGCGCGCGACTGGTAGGTAAACAAATCACTTTTGCTTTCGCCTGCTGGCGTGTGACGTGTATCATCGCTCTCTGCCCGCTTCATCGTCGTTTGGCTTTCGCATGATTGTGTTTTTCTTTTTCTATGTATCTAGTGAAACTGAATTGTAAGTACAATCATTTCATTGAATTCAATTGTGAATTAAAGGATCTTGGTTCACAACGCCTCCGGTTACCCGAGTGCCGGGACTGAAGGGCGTAATTGCGGGAATTCATTTTCCCAGAATGATCCTCGTATTGTGTATGCTCGGTGCCGAGGGCGGGAGCGCTCGCTCCGAGCGTATATTGGGTTGGAAATGTGTAGATGAAAATCGTAAGTAAGTGCTCTTTTCATTTATAATTTTTTGACCTGTATGCCCGTTGCCGAACGAATGCGCTCGGCACGGAAACTTATTCAGTATGAAAGTGGAATCGCAAGTACAGTATTCTTTTTCATTTTCATATATTATTTTTTATTGTAGCAATACTCATTTTGGATCAGTTTCCGAGCTTGCCCGGAGATTGATCCTTCCCCTTTTTAATTTGAATGAAGTGAAATCGCAAGTGCAGTTCTTTTTCATTTTCATTTTTTTATTGAGATTGCATTGTTGACTGGGATCAATGTTCCGCTATTCACGGGAATTGATCCTTCCCCTTTTTATTTGTATGAAGTGAAATCGCAAGCGCAGTAGTCTTTTCATTTTCATATATTTGTTGATTGCATCATTTCATTATGGATCAAGGTTTCCAGAAACCTTGATCCATAAAGGTAAGGTAATGAAACCTTTCACCCTTGCGCTCGGTACCGAGGGGCGCAAATGCGCTCGATCCGAGCCCTTATTCATTGTGAAGTGAATCGTTTTGCAAGATGCATTTTCATTTTGTTCCTTATTATTGATTGCATCAATTTTATTTGGTTCAAGTTCCGCTCAGTCAGGAATTGATCCTTATGCCTGTATTCGTGCCGATGGCACGATTGCTCTAGGGCTCTTATTTTGTTGTTGGGTACATGGGGACTGTGGCGGGGGGTGGGGAACGAGACCCCCCCCGCTCAGTTCCCCACAGATGACTCTTCCCCTTGGGGGGGGGAGGTTATCGGCGTTCTTCTCCTCGCCCGATCCGTCGAGCGCGGGGGAGGGCGCTCGGTGCCGATGTACAATTGTATTAGGGGTCTTCCACTCGTTCGGGAGGGATCAAACCCCCGCACGAGGGGATTTCCCCCCCATTAATCGCTACTACTATATTTCCGCAGGTGCTACTGCCACGAGGGTGGACCTTGGTGAGGTATGGGCGTCCATTCCAATTGCAGAGCGTGCTGGTGTCCAGGGGCTGCGGTTTCTATGTCTGGGCCTACTGCGGTCACCCATGGAGTGGTGACCACGCAACCAGGTGACGACGTCCCTCCTCACCTGGTGTACTCGCTCACGTGGTAACAGTCTTGCCTACAGCGCTGTGAAGTGCCGTTCGCCTTACCGAGAGGGGGGCGTGCCGCCGCCGCTCGTGGTTGCCGCGCTGCAGCGCGCCACACTTACCGCTGACCCTAGAACTCGCCCGGACCTGCCGCCGGTACCAGGATGTTGCTGGCTGCGCTACATTCCTGTGTTTCCGGTGCTGCCTGCCGTACCTGCCGATTCTGGGCTGACTGTCCATGCAGTTGCTGCGCTGGCTGGCTGTTGCCTGCGCTGCTGTTCTGCGTTCTGCGTGCTGCTGGCTGTCCCTACCGATGATGTGCTGGCCGTGCCTGCTGTTCCTGGATGCCCATACCTGCTGATGTCGTCCCTGTTCGTGTGTAGGCTACCCCAGACTTGGTCTGTCTGTACAGTGCGTCCGGGCCCTGTGGCTTCGGCTACAGCAGCCCCGGCTCCGCCCTGGATAGCAGATCTTACGTCTGTCCTGAGGAAGCTGACGAAGAAGAGGAGGAAGGTGTCGTGGTCGTCGTCTTCATCTTCTTCATCGTCGTCGGCCGCCGCCTCTTCCCCTTCGACTTCTAAGGCTTTACAGCCGAGGAAGAAGAAGGTCGCCTCATCCCTCCTAAGAAGTCTCCCTCGGGAGCTTCTCGGGGACCCGTCTCACCTCGGTGGACGGGAGGGTTCCTTCCGCTGGTCCTCCTGCTCCTTCGGGAGCGGGGCCCGTCTCTTCTTCCGCAAGGAAGAAGACTACGGGGACAGAGGTACCGGCTATAACACCGGTACTTCCTCGCCTGGTGTCAGTGTTCTGCCACTGCATCAGGGTCGTCTCGGCCTCTCGTTCGCGGGAGGTACCGAGTGTACGGTCGCCTACCAGCGACCGTGCAGCCAGGAACCAGACCTCTGAGTCCGCTCAGCGTCAGGTTCACGGCACGGGGCGGAAGACTGGTGACAGCCGCTCATGCGACTCTCACCAGACCAGCTCTCACTCTCGCGTGAACAGCTGGCTACCCGGGGACGTGACGGTCCACGACCGACCACGGCTGAGGCTGGGAAGAGGTCCTCCCGTTCGCCGGTGCCAGCCACGGCTGGAACCAGCGACGTGACGTGCCGTGAGGACAAGCACCGGTCTCACTGCGACAGTGGAGCCTGCAGGTCGCCTGACCGTCGCTCTCACAGAGAGCGATC